>NC_134587.1:13696250-14005937 GCF_037038515.1 Microtus pennsylvanicus
GACTGTTTTTATCCTAAGCGAATGCCTACGCCAAGATGAACAGGAAGGATGAGCCTCATTTCCCACGCTTGAACGAGGGTCTGAGAGGAATGTATAGAGCACAGGGCCCTGGCGGGACAGTGACAGGTCTAGAAAACCCGCATTAAAGGAAAAGTATTTACATCTTCAAAATGTTTTAGGCTAACTGTTCAAGAAATAAGTTCCTATAATACTTCAGTGGTGCTGCTGAGTGTCTGCTGCTAATTTAATATTATAGGAGAGTATTACTAAGATAATTCAATGGTTGCCACAGGCAACAGCCAATAAATGCATAAAACAGATCAGTAGTGAGCCTTAAATGAGGCTTACTTAGCAAAACCCCACAAGATTAAAGCACAGCAGCCACAGAACGGAGAGCTGTATGACAAAATGTTGACTAGAACCCATGTCATAAAGAAAGCACCCACATTGGAGACCACAAGCCTGAGCTAGGAGAGACGCACACCAAAGGGGCACCATCGTGCTTGTTACCCCAGGGTCTCAGGACAAAGGGGAAGAAGGAATTACTACCTTTCACTAATCTGTAAGTCTGTGGGAAACTGGACTACTCTTCAGAGCCTTGCATTCTTGATCCCATCCGATGTGAAACATTAGGAATGTGTCCTTCCAGACCTTGTTAGCAATGCCTTTCCCTTTTCCTAATAATTCCAGGTCTTCTCAGTAACCACGTACCAACAGCTGGAGCTCCCACTGGGAAAGACTCATCACTTAATGGGCCCTGACAACAGCCAAGTTCAGAACCTGTTTCTCCCGCCGTGCTTCCACTTGCTGGCTAAAGTACTCTCACAAGGCTTAGCAGAAGATGTGAAAAGACACGCGTGCTGTGAGAAAAAACAGGCTCAATGGGCAGACCCAACATGTAAGGGCTGAACCTCTCTCTCCTGTGACTGGCTCCCGCTCTTCCCCACTGGATTTCTCCTCAGCCCTTGTTTTCCCTATTCCCACAACCTCAGACACACTGTGTTTAAACTCCTTAGGGATTCTGGCCCCACCATCTTTGTAACAACCTGATAGTTAAATACAAGGCATGATCACTTCCTCTTTATAATCTCAAGCATGGCATGGGATTCCTTTCCCAGAAAGGCCAATGTAATAACTAGCTGGCCATGTCAACCAAAGTAAATCCCAAATTCTAGGAACTCAGGTGTGGTACATCAGAAGATGAAAGATGAGTTAAGAGAATTTAAGTCATTTAAATGAAGCCATTTAAAATGCAAATGGTCCACGGTGAGTGTACACAATAAATCAAACCCCATGGATTTTTTTTTTCAAGAAGCTACTGTGTCATTGGATGCTCTTATTTATACAGACAGAATACTGTGAACAGTCAGCGAGTGTTGGATGGATAAAAGGATGTGTGGTCAAGCCCAATGGGCTGTACGTTTTTAATTCCCTTGAATATCACTTCAAGTCAGGGTCATCTAGTATTCACAGGCTAGGAGACTGGCTTTTCCAGTACCAGAAACCATTTTCTCAATTCTCATTACCCCGATGCCATCAACCTTTCCCTCAAGAAGCTCTTGGGTAGGCTCTCTCAATCCATATAATTGTTTTTGTTTCTGTGTTGTTTTCTCAACAACTCGACCAGTACAGAAAAGCAATCCTTAAATTTCAAAACAAACAACTGCAGGAAAAGTTAATCCCCAATACTCAACAAGAAAAAGAAGAGTTAACTTGATTGCTCATCGATATCTCCAGCAAGAGGATGATGTACAAATTTCATTTGCGTTTATTCTCTGAAGAATTTGTGAATCATCTCCAGTACTTTTTTTTTTCAGAGAACATATTAAATTCCAAATAAAGCCCATGTCACAGCTACTACAATTTTATTACTTTCTGTCACAGTCCATTAGAGGAAAAAATGTTGTTTCTAATGATAGAGCAAAGAGAAGAAGTGCACAAAACACTTTCACAGTGGTGGAGGGATGAAGGGAGAAGGATATGGAGAGGGAAGAAGGGAGAAAAGGAGGGAAGGGAGGGGAGGAAGGAGGGAGGAAAGAGGGTGGAAAATAGAGAAGGAAGGAGGGGAGAGAGAGAAGGAAGGAGGGGAAGTTAAAATACAGAGGGAGGGAGGGGAGAGAGAGGAGGGAAGGGGAGAGAGGAGGAGGGAAGGGGAGAGAAATACATGGATGGCAATGACCAACACAGCTGAGACTATAGCAGTGGGAAGGATCATGGGCTCACAAGTTTGATGATTACCCCCACCAGGAAGTGCTCACCTAAACTTCTATTTTATCAAAGGCTGAAATATCACCTTCCAAAGATCAAACATCTATAAAACACTTTCACATACTATAGTTGAAAGTAAATATAATAAGGATGTAAGCTTTGAAAAACACTGGTCTTGGCTAAGAAGCCAGGGAAATATTTTTCAGTGCATTTGAACAGCATGTATTTGTATTCTAAGAGTGAATTAATCATCCCAGAAGGAAGGAATCATGAGCCAGGCCTTGATAAAACGTATACATAAAACATGAAAGTGATCTCTGCATTCAAAAAAATCCAGAAAAGGAGATTATTGAAAGACAGGTATAGGATTTATGACATTGCTCTAATTACTTAAAATATTTTATTATTTTTGATGAGTTGCAGGGCCAAAGACTGTTAGTCCTTTCCAATACTTGCATTCTCAACCCTTTTAAAAATACTTGAGAGCCTGTGATGGTAAATATGTAACCATTTACATGTTAATAAAATTGTATGGAAATAACTCTCTCTCTCTCTCTCTCTCTCTCTCTCTCTCTCTCTCTCTCTCTCACACACACACACACACACACACACACACACACACACACACACCACTGGAGAAATCTCAATGAATGCATTAAATTGTACTGGTATTTGCTATCCTGGTTATGATGCTGTATACTGTTTTATAAAATGTTATCATTGTGTCTCTCTGAGATCTGGCTATACTAATTGTGAGATCTGGCTATACTAATTGTAGGATCTGGCTATACTAATTGTGGGATCTGGCTATACTAATTGTGAGATTTGGCTATACCAATTGTCTTAGTTATGGCTTCTAGTGCAGTGTTAAATCCCTATGACCAAAAGAACCTTGGGGAGGAAAGGGTCTATGACATCAGCCTGCAACTCTCTGGTCATACTTCATTACTGAGGGAAGGAAGTCAACTCCAGAACCTGGAGACAGGAACTGATGCAGAGGCCCTGGGAGAAAACTGCTTAGTGGCTTGCTCCTCAGGCTTGGTCAGACTGTTTTCCTATCTACCCCAGGACCACCTACCTGCCCAGGAGTGGCACTGCCCCCAGTGAGTTAGTGCCTCTCACATCAATCATTAATCAAGTAAACCCCTAAAGGCTTGCATATAAGCCAATCATATTGAGGAATTTTCTCAATTAAGATTTCCTGCTTCCCAGCCATTTCAGAGTTCATGTTAAGTAGACGAAAACCAGTCGGCACACCAATATGACAAACCAATATGAATGGATGACTTTCTGGATGAAGATTTTAATGGAAAAAGGAAAGCACTGGAAGGCACACTCTGTGACTAATGTGTTTGAGGAACAAGAGCCTGACGGACCTTCTGTCTCTAGTCTCTGTACAACTCACCAACCCCTTCCAGTACTCTCTCCCCAAAGACCAAACAAAAGCAAAACCAACACCCAAGGGCTCTAGAGAGACGATGAAAGTGAACAGGCTTGGAACAGGAGTCAAGTGCTGTAGCTAAGTGACGTGGGCGTAGAGGGGATCTGCGGTGTCCAAACAACACTTCACCTTCTTCAGGTTGCTGAACAGTTTTTCTGTATTTAATGATGAATCAAAAATAGGAAACAAATGTGAAAATAAAAGAGTACTTGGAAGGCCTCTGAAATAAATCCCAGTCCATTAGAAACAGATGAAACAACCAAGTGCAGCGATGAGAAAGAACATAAATCCCACCCCAAACCATGCTAGAGAGAAATCCAGCTATGTACAAGTAAAGAGTATTCACCCAACAGTATGCAGATAGCCTGGCTAACATCACAGTAATTATGCAGATTTTAAAGCTAATGAGCATAGCATTTTGCAAAGTACTCTGGAGGAGCAATTTAGACAAACGTGTGTAGGTGACAGAGTCAGTAGGGGTGTGTGTGTGTGTGCATGTGTGTGTGAGTGTGTGTGAGTGTGCCTGTGTCTGTATGTGTTTGATGTGCATGAACTCATGCGCTCTGATCTTATCTAAAACAACACTGTTTCAAGAAGAAAAATAATTACTGGAAAATCAGGATGGAGAAGGAGAGCCAACCATTATAGGCAGTTACCTTGGGCTAATAAGTACTTTGAAAAAAAGTTTCATACAGTTACCATGGGCTAATAAGCATTTTGTAATGTTTTATTCTTTTAAAACAAACCCAGCAATTCTTTGAAGTAAATATCAGTTCTATTTTACAGAAGTACAACATACAGTTCAATAAAGTTAAAATGTGTATCTGAGGTTTTGCGGCTACAGAGCTGAGGCAAAATTTAGGCTCCTGATATAATTTGATACAAATGGTCCCACCTACTCTGGGCTTGGCATGCTGAGAGGCTGTTTAATATTTCTAAACCCCGGTTACTACATTCATAAAGTAAAGATAAAATATACACGTCAAATTCTGGTGAACACCTAGATGATACACACATGCAGACTTCACAACAGAAACCCAGTGTTTGGCAACTATTCAGGTTATGTACACTCTTGCCATATTTTTATGAAAGGAAGCACATGTCCACAAGTCAGCAGGCATTCTAGCCTGTACTGGTCCTCATTCTGCCACAGGAAAACCTTGGGGTTGGCACGGGCTTCTGAGTGAGAGGAGAATTCACGAGCTCATAATGTCACTGGACACAACCTCCTTCTCCCAAAGCAGACTTCTCTTTGGAGAAATCATTCAGAAACTTTCTATGAAGAGTGAGGAAACCTGTTGTTGTTTTCAATTTTCTGTGAGTCCTCAATTATTTAAAAACAAAAAGGGATCTGTTGTTGGCTTGCCTTTTAGGTCTTTTTCTTGGTGAGAAAGCAAGAAAGGTGCCTACTGCCAAGGCTGACAACCCAAGTGCAGCCCCAAAGAGCCTCATGGTAGAAGGAGAGAACTGAGTACAGCAAGGTGTCCTCTGCTTCACATGCAAATTGTGTCACGCGCGCACGCACACACACACACACACACACACACACACACACACACACACACACACACAGAGTCTTCCTCTTGGAGTTCTATTTTAGTTCACCATTCCTCAATCCTACATCATCCTACACCATTCTTACTAAAGTGTAAACTCCCTTCTCTTGTGTTGGCTTCTAGAGACAGGCACAGCCCATGCAATCCTGAACATTTAACATTCTTCTCTCTACTAGAAACAAAGAAATAAAGAGTCTGAGGCATAGATGTTTTTCATGCATCTTTCATGTTCTAACTTAAAAAAGAACACTAATGATTTTAATTTTGAACTGCAGCCTCGTTCTATACTTTAAGGAAACGGAGGAAGCCCTTGGACAATGGGTAGTCCTAGTAGCACAGAACCATCAGCGAAGACTGAGCTAACAGTGGAGGCGTTTTCCGGAAGATTAATGAAGATTGTCTAAATAGCAATAATAAAGGTATCTGTCAGCCCTGCCCACCTGAAGCTCACTGAAAGGCCGTATCAATGACAGAAAGGCCACCAAATGTCATCAGCTAAAAACAGAAATCTTCGGAAATCCCAAATTGACCTAAGAAATGTCAAGTATGTCCCTTGTAGCTACACATTTACAGGACTCTAAAAATTTTGCATTACTTCATCATGGGTTCATTTCAACTATTGAAGACAGAATCTATAAAGCTGGTGCAAATTTTAATAAATGTGCCCTTATCCGAATAAGATCTATACCCCCTCCATTTCACAGGCACAAAACAGGAAAGACATTGTGATGTTTGCAGCAGATACACGGGTTCCTGCATTGGGTATGGAACTCATGCAAAATCAGATCTGATCTGCGTGGCTCAACGAAACCGATCCAAAGGTGACGTCACTGGGTGACAGGTGCTCATTTGTCTCACTTTTAAAAACTCTAGCACCTGCTATGGACCCTAGCCATCATGCTGTATACATTAAATATACACAATAAAAGTGTTTCAAGAAGAAAAAAATGTGTGGTATGTACCTATGTAGAAGAATACCTTTGTAATCAGGAAAATGCAAGTTTCTACTGCTGCGATCCAGTTGATACTTGTCAAGCGTGACGTGCTTATGAATTCATTGTAGCTGTCAATGAACTATTGGAGACCAGCCCACCTGTCTGAGCAAGGATTCATTTTCAAACCGTTCATCCTTGTACACGGAAGACGGCACTCTGGGGACCGCTTATGAAATGATAGTCACACCTGGGCAGCATGTGTCAGCCACAGCCTTTCCTTTTTACCTCATGGAGTCAATCTCTGCTAAATCTCTCTCTGACTCCACAGTCTTTGACAGATCACCCAAATCAGACAGCTTTCTCTGGATGGTGCCCCTGTTAGAACTCAGTCTGTAATGGGGGGGCGGGGGGTTTTGACATCGGTGGCTCATCTTCCCCAACCGACCAGCTAACAAAAGTGGAGTTGTGGGAAGCGGGCCTTTGACCTTCACTCTGTGAACAAGTTGTCTTACCAAGCCTGAAACAGGTAGACTTACCTTTAATTTTCAAAATTGGCCCTGAAATGAAGTGTGAGGTACGGGGAACCCACAGCCTCTCTATAACATGTTAATCCTCTAAGTCTACCGCAGTCACTAGGTGCTTTCGTGCTTTCTCTCAATCGATCCTCCAAATGCCCCCAATTTCGTCAATTGTTTTATGAGCGGAGGAAAGGTCCCACTGCATCAGTAAGCTGAAGTAGAGAGTGACGGATCCATCCGCTCTCTCTCAAGCGCTGAGCTCTCCCAACACTCCTGACTTGTGAGTTGGTAGCACATGCTCACAATCTGTGAACATTTTCTTTTCTGAACTATGCACCAATAGCCCTGGTGCCTCACATCGCAAATATCCTCATCCATGAATCGTGCTTGTTTCCCCCTTGAGCTATCACTGAAGATGTATGGTTCAACTAATAAGATGACCTTATTTGGACGGCGGCTCGCGGAAAACACAATGCCTAGGCAGAACATTGCAAAACAACATCAACAACTCTTTGACGGGGCTATCACCAAGCCCTGTATTAAAATTCATCATCCACACGGACTAAAATTCCCCCAGAAGCCATCTGCCAGTACAACAGCCTGAGCCCCATGTACCTGGTTTACAATACAGGATGACTAGGAACAAATCAGGAGGGACCAGAACGAAGGCGGCAGCCTTCACAGTGATGGGAATGGGGAATGAGAAACTGGATTTGCAGCATCAGCGATATCAGTCGTTTAGAAAGCTGAACTACCGTGAGTCAACACACTTGTTCCATGATAACAAGACAGAGAGGGCCAGCAAAGAAGAGACGACTGTAGAGCCTCAGCTCTAACACCTCAGCCATGATCTGAAGAACAGTTCTGAAGCCCAGAGATAATGGCTTCACAAGCCAGGACAGTGTTCTCTGCAAGTCTGCCATATAAACTCTGGGATGCTAGCCCCAACTGGGCTCTCATCTTGACTAGATTCATGTAACACGGCTCACAGAGTTCCTGGAGGCTGCTGGATCAGAAACTAAAGAGATATGAGTGACCAGGGAGTTTCTTTCTTCACTTTCCCATTTAAAGCCTCCTCTTGTTGGGTCTGATGTCCATGTTCTAAGAACACTATTCCAAGAAGCTGGTAGGTGAGCTGGAAAGTGGTGGCGCACACCTTTACCCCAGCACTTGAGAGACAGAGGCAGGTGGATCTCAGCGAGTTTGAGGCCAGCCTGGTCTACAGAGCGAGTTCCAGGACAGCCAGGATTGTTACACAGAGAAACCTTGCCTTGAAAACAAAACAAAGAAGCTGGCATGTGAATTAGGACAACTTTACACATAAAAGAAAACAGAGCTTTGAAGATAGGCTTCCCTACATATGTTCAAATCCCAATCTGATCACTTGGGAGCTGTGAGATGCTGTGTTACTAACTTCCCTCCTGGAGATGGTTTCCCTGCAATGCAACTGTATCACCCGACTACATGACATGAACAGTGACGGGCATACAGGCCGGCATGTGCAGGCTTTCTTCTTTGTGTATGAAAATATAACACAGCCAAGATTAAAGCAGTATTAAGAGTCAGCTCTTCTGGTTTGAGATTTTCATCTCCTAGCGGGTATAGGAGCTACTGCTGATCCCGTGAGACTATTTCTTTCATGGAAAAAAACCTGAACTAGTGAAGCAATGGAATCTGGGAAGATGAAAATTAAACAAAGAGCAAATTTGAAGCCCATCATAGCAAAACGGTTTTTGTATGAGTCAATGGAGACAACAATAAAATATTTAATTTGTTGTTAATAAGGAAACCAGAATTTTCTCATAAAAGGCAATTAATTTTCTTAATGCAATCCTAAATTGTTGTAGGCAAAGGACACAAATCCCTGTTATTTTTTTTAAAAAAATTAATATTGCCTTATTTATTATATAATTCCTTGGACATAACTCCAGTGGCATGACCAAAAAGGACTTAAATGGACACAATGGTATTATATCCTCAAGTTCTTTGTTGGGAGCATTTATGAGAAATAACTCAATTTGCAAGTAAATATCAAAGCTTACTCAAATAAAAGAACTTGAAGCTTTTCTCATTTGAAGCACAGGAGTAGACTGAACCAAGGAAGCATTTGCTGAAGGGCAAAAATCTTACCGAGTGAGCAAAGGCATTCTTATCTACAGAACTTCTGAGGAGAGCCATAGAATGTCCGGGATAATGGTGGAGTACATGTAAGGAAATGATATTTCACTCCAAATAAAAAGAAAATCTCTATTGAAAAGCCAAAGTCAATTTTAAAATTTTTCCCTTGGACAACAGATTTACTGAAACCAAACTACTTTTGGGACATCTGAGCTGTATAGGACTCAAAATCTGTATGTTTTAATTTCTCAGGTCTTATCATCCCTAATAAAGGGTTGGTTAATGAACCCAAGGGCACTGATATCACCTGGAAGACAGAAAAAAAATGCAAATTCCCACGCTCAGATCCAGGCTGAGTCAGAGTCAGTGTTTAACGGAGATCCTCACAGGGCCCCTAGGTACAGTAGTGTTTGAGCTGCGTGCTTCATTCAGCCCAATGCTTCTCAGAGTGTGAGCTTCCCATAAGCTGCCTCAATGTCACCAGAGAACTTGGTATAGGGCAAATCCTCTGGCCCTGCCCCACCGCTATTCAACAGCTCTGAGGGTGGGGCCCACTAACAGGGCTTCTCACAAAACCTCCAAGCAATCTCAAGCATGCTGGAGCTTGAAAGCACTGCACTGCCAAGCGTGAACAGACCGGTCTAGGGGAGTGAGGAAGCTCCCCAAAGCGGGTCATTTCACCTGGACGGAGAGTGCCAAGAAAATCCTGCCTTAGAGCTCAGCCCCAATGTCTAAGCACAACCATTGACCAAGCAACAAACCTCACAGGTCCCTTCACAGTATCCAGACAGCTACTGTTATCTCAATCTTGTTTTGTCCAGATAAAATTTCACCTTAGGTGGAGGCATAGACAGAAATACAGCTAGACAACTTGGACACATGAGAACAAATAATACAGTAAGATAAATACATTACATTTTATTACCTCACCATAGATTAATATAGTAAAACTAAAAATATTATTAACTATATGAATGCAATCATGGCATAATAACTAATTCAAAATCCATCCTATTTATGGAGCTATATACATATATATGCTATCATAAAATCCTACACTGGCCCAAAGAAGACTTGGACTCTCATGCTTTTTGTCCTGCAGGTCCAATGTCAACAATCAGAAGCAACACAAACACTACATTTTCAGGGACCCCATCATTCACTGACGTCATCACTCCAGCCTTTGGGATGATGTATACATAAATTTGTGTGTATACAAACACACACACACACACACACACACACACACACGTCATCTTTCTATATTTCCACACACGGCATTCTTTAGGACTCTCAACTCTATTTTTTTTTCCCATGCCAAGTCTCTAATTTCACTTCCTTGTGTCTGCAGCACAGATTGACAAGGAACGGCTTGGTGGAGACTGGTGATGACTAACCCCAGCTCCATAATCACTATTTCTTTTCATTAAATGCTTTTTATCCTGAAAATTGAGCTCCATGACTGCTCCAACTGTGCCAAAAATAACTTGGTGTGGTTTATTAAACAGCATTCAAAACAAAAACAAAGCAAATATAAATCACCAGTTTCTACGCCAATCACTGTTCACTGTTCATTAAACAGCATGATATCAGCACATCGCATTAAGGAACTGGGAAGTGAGACGCCAGGTCCTTGGATCCTTGGAGACTCTCTCTCTCTCTCTCTCTCTCTCTCTCTCTCTCTCTCTCTCTCTCTCTCTCTCTCACACACACACACACACACACACACACACACACACACACACACGACATACTACCTAAATCTACGAATAGAAACAAAAACCGTCAAACTTCAAAACATGCACGAACTCAAAACTCAACTTAGAGCGCAGCTGAGAGTGGCCTTCCAAGGGGTAGAACATGAAGAGAAAAGCAAGCTCATCCAAAGGGAGGCGAGTCCTCTTGCAGGCACTTGGCCCTCATGCTGGCACAGACAGCCTGGCCTGCTGACGACATTAAATCACACTCGTGCACTGGCTGCTGTCCAATGGCACAGCAGGCTTGCATTTCAGACACTTTCCTGTATTCTCACTGACCACTGTTCCAGAACAGCCACCGCACAAACCCCGGACTGCCACTCTGCATATGTCTAAAGGCCACTGCCTCTTGGTCCCTGGCCGATACCATGCATCAGTGCTCAGCTCAAGAGCCAGCTTCCCTAAGATCCTCTTGACCCTCCCTGTACATCTTCCAAACCTTCTTAAACTCCCTGCTGCATTTGGATCTACCGACACAGCTCTTATTCCACAGAGCACTATGGTCATTGGGTTTCTTGCATTCTGCCTACCCTCATGTTTCATTTCTCCACCCCCCCCCCCTCTTGGCTTCATGCCTTTTCCTGATCCTGTGTTAAAGAAAATAAGTGTTGCTTGGAGCAGCAGCATGACGGATACATAATGAGATCAAGGAAAAGCAAGTTCAACAGCAAAACCAAACCCAACATCCCGCAGTCAGCAGAGCAGAAATACAGAAACAGCCTGTCTCTACTGGCTTCACAAATAGGCCGTATCGGAGCAGGGACCACTGGCCTATGTGCTTCTTCTTGTTCTACCCAACCAACGCCAAGCGGATTCGGTTACTTTTCATCCCACAGCACTGCTTTCATGGTTACCATCATTTCTGGCACACACCTGAACACCTGTTAAGCTCTATGTAATTGAGTTTGGTTTGTTTAGCTAGCTGGAAAACACACCTAAGCTCTTGGTAAGCCCCTTCAACAATTTCTCCATCTTTACTCAAAATGTTATCAGAGAGAACCGCTTCCCAGCTGCCAGTGAAGGCTAACATCAATTAGTGCACTCCAAAAATACATTTAAAAAACGGTAACGGGAAAGTATCTTTTCAGAAGACATCAGACTCACCATGACAAAGAAGAAACAACATGGTAATGATGGCTTAGACCTTTAAAACAGGTAGCAGATTCCATGAAATGAAGTAACTGGGCTGTACTGGGAACCCCACAAGAACAGGCTGATTGATCTAGTTCTCTGCCATTGGAAAGACGACACAGATCTCAAAGTCGGGCAGCTTAAATGAAGGCCTGTGCTCCCTCTTCAGCACCCCAAACCAGTGCTGTGCTGGCTTTGTGTCAAGACTAGAGAGAGGCGAAACTCTGCAAGGAGCAAAACCGGGAACAGTAGCAAAAAAAAAAAAAAAGAAAAATCCCATCCTCACAATAAACCTTCCAACTGTGCTCTCAAATAAATCTCCTCCCAGCAGAGGGACTCAAGAGATAACACATTTACCATAACATGCTTTTGTTGAAGGAACTAGGGCGGCAGCAAAGCCCTGGACATGCTTGTTTGCCTCTTTGGAAACACAGCTTCTAAGAAATCATAAACTTGTATTTCTATTTGACAAAAATCATGCCCAGGCCTGCCTGAAGGCTGCTCCGGTTTTAATTTGGATCTTTCTATAAGGCTGTCAGAAGAAATAAGGGATCACAGGGCTCCCAGGCCTTAGGAAGCTTGAAGGGGGCTTCCCACACATCAGGCTGAACTGTTTTCAACGTCTGGCCTTGGGATGTCACTTTCTAGTTTAATACAACAGCATCCTGTCACTCATCTCTGGCATTTGTCCAGGAATGTCTCATCCAAATGCATCAGAGAAGTTGTATTAACTTTCTGGAACCTTCTGATACTCTGAGCACCTTCCTTTCCTTCCCCTCCCAACCACCTCTCAGCTTATACCTCTTTCTCTACTTCCTGGATGATCAGGTGCTTGCTGGTTTATTAGTCATAAACACATTTATCTCCTGGCACTATACAAACTTCAGGCCTACAGGGTAAAAAAACCGTAGCTCAAATCTAAACAGCCGAATGAACAGAAAATTAAAGAAGAGTTTCGGTTCCTCACTGCCCGACACTGTCCAATACACTAGGGTGTTGCCTTCCTATTGATGGAACAGCACCCCGAGTCTACCTTACCTCAGTGTCATCACTGCTCAGCATCCTCAGTCTCGAATTCTGTCACCAAGTCAGACCTAGTCCCCCAAGACCTGGGCCTAAACCAGTTCTGTCACATCTGATTTAGTAATTATCAAAACAAAACTTGACATATCTGTATGGAATAGAAAACTATGTCTTTGATCTTCATAAATACAGGCAAACAAAGTCTGGGAATGCAGCAGGGAGAAAGTCTGGAAGCCCTTCCAAATGTATTTATAATACTAATAAAATATATATTACAAATGCCTGATACTTACTGATAGTTTCCTGCTGCAAAACTGTATTTCCCAGCTTCCCTTTGGAATTATGGGAGTCATTTCCACCTCTATAAGGGCTGCATCCCATCTTCTTCTATAGACATTTTGATCACCCATACACAAGGGTGACAGTGTCCGCTCACTGTGAATAAACATGGTCCTGCCTAAGAACAGACTAAGCCTCTCTTTCTCTCTGCTGTCTATCTCTCTACAGCTATTCCTTGATAATCTAACACTTACCTTTAAAATGCTAAACCACATCCTTTTACAAAGAGATCTCTTCCCCACTCCCCAGAACATTTCGCTGTATAGCAGAACACTGCCCCAGTCTGAGATTTATTATACACAAGTGTAGTAATATTTCATTTGTATTTTAATAAATAAAGCTTGCCTGAAAATCAGAGAGTAAAATAACTGCCTTGGTCAGCCCTACAGACCAGACAGTGGTGGCACACACCTTTAATCCCAGCCCTAGAGAGGAATGTAAGATGGGGTGAGACAGCTCTCAGACACAGTCTCATTCTAAGGATTCCTGAAGGCAGGATCGCCATTTTGGACTGAGGTAGAGGTAGAAGCCAGTGGCTGGCTATTTTACTTTCTGACCTTCAGGTTGAACCCCAATATTTGTCTCTGGGTTTTTATTAATCGTGCTACACACAGTCACTGAGATTATTTGAAAAACACTACAAAGGCCAACATTCTAGTGAATATTAACCATAATTAACACTTGGGGTGTGCATAGAGTTCCTGTCCAATCAGTATATCGTCTCCCCAGATAGTGACTGGTGGCCATCAATGCTTCCTCACGAAGCAGTCTCCTCAGACAGTGCCAAACATGAGATGGTTTCAAAAAGTGGAGCCAGGACTCCCTATAAGTCTAATTGGCAGCC
Organism: Microtus pennsylvanicus; assembly: GCF_037038515.1. Lineage (NCBI taxonomy): Eukaryota > Metazoa > Chordata > Mammalia > Rodentia > Cricetidae > Microtus > Microtus pennsylvanicus. The sequence continues at coordinate 13,710,121 of NC_134587.1, forward strand.
AGTTGGGAAATACTGAGCATGTGCAAGACAATAAAGGGTAAGAATCAATGGACATCTCAGTTCTGCAGGGAGAAAAATGATACCTCTCAAACATGATGCTGATTGACAACAGTAACCATGGAGACTTCAAGGACACGAGGTGGCCAGAGGCCTTAGAGATGAAGCTAGTGGACAATTGGGCCAAGAATCATTGGCTAAAACCCAACGATGGCATGACACAGCTCTGTATGGAGTCCAGAACTGAGTCCTGGGGATACTTAAAAAGGCAGAGAAAGTACTGATAAGTAAAAAAAAAAAGGCAGGAAGACAAAGAGACATACATGTGTCTGTGTAAACACATATATACATAGATATCCATCCATCCATACAAATTTCCAAATACAAAGTGTTCAGTAAGTCACTTGTATGCGAGCTAATGAAGTGTTCAGAAATTCCACGGGTCTCAAAACTCATTTTTCACACACAAGTAAAGCTACTTTCTTTGCTGGAATCTTGAGGGGAGTGTGTTTCAATAATGATTTTACTGTATAACCGGTTCAAAGACAATTTCAGAAGGCACCGAGCTCTGCGCTGCTGTCGAGGACACACCCCTCCCCCTCCAGTGTCCTACAGGCCCAGATGAACCAAGGTGAGACCATTACAATCAGACTTCGAGCAACGTGGCAGAGAGAGTTCTGCTCTGCAGCACAAGGAGGGACAGCCGAAGCTCAACATTCAGACCTAGGCTCCCATCCAGACTCTGGTGGAGAGTTCGGGAACGATAACAACATAAACAACAATGACTAAGTTATGACACATCTATAAGGCTTTATAAGGTTATCACGTGACTTCAGAGCACACACGTCATCCACTCAGAAATCATACATAAGAACAATCTCGCCGCTATGTTGCCATCCTACAGTCTGGTGCCGCTTCAACGCATCAAAGCATGAGTCTAGATATTTTTTTTTCCTTTCTTTCAGTCTAACAGGAATTTGGGGCTAACTTTGGATGCATTAACTCGTGGAATAAACACTAGAAGGAACACTTTTCTAAGTTTTAGGACCACCTTCCAACAAAGTGTCAATACAGGAAAGGGCTTTATGCTCTGATAATACTACTGCAGATTAGCATGGGTTTTAAATAGAATTGGAGATCCAGGAGCTTTTGTGAGTGTGAGGTGTTTAACAGGTTGCTTGTTTGTTTGTTTAGTTACTTAGGTTTTTGTGGTGGTGGTTTTGAGACGGGACCCTGCTATGTAGACTAGGCTGTCCTCAAATTCATGGAGATCCATTTGCCTCTGCCTCGAGACTACTGGGATTTGACAGGATTTGCTTGTATGTTGTTTGTAATGCTTGCACTTCTAGCTTTCCAAGGACACTGAGACAACTTTTACCCCAGGATCCCTAAACAAGAGAGACTGCTGATTGCAATATCCTCTTCAACACAGCAAACCAAGCTTTACTTTGCAAACAATGACCTGTATATAACTATGCTCTCAACCCCAGAGGTCTTTCCTCCTGGATGTGGCCTGCACTGGAAGAATTTTTTAACAAGACGTCTCTTGTTCTGGTTCATCTGGGCTCATATGAGAGCCTTCCCAACCAGCTATTCCTTTCTTTCTCCAAACTGTCGTATTTCCAGAGTATAAATAGCATCTCTCAAACACTCGGCTTATCATCCCCATATGAATTAGGTTAAAGGAAAAATCAGTTCATACTTTCATACTGTTTCTCTTTTTTTTTTAAGGAAAAGTACTATATTTTTATACATCTGAAGTCAAGAATGCCAAACTACTAGGAATTGCTAGTCAGTAAGGTTCCATAAACCCCTAAACACTACAAGTTAATACCACTGCTCTGGGTTACCCTTCAGAACTTGACTGTATAACGCTGCTGCTACAGACACTACATGCTTGAGTCATAGAACACGGAGAAATCAAGCTGGTAGCAATGTAGAAGCTTCATCACTACTAGGTAGCGCTAGAATAGTGGTACTCAACCTGTGGGTCCTGGCCTGGAATGACACATCCATTGGTACAATAATGGCATAAATATTATAGAAGTAACCACACACTTTATGATTAGATTTACGGCCTACTCCATAAGATAAAACTCTTGTCTAGCACTGTTAACAGGGCCAGGAACCTGAGTTGTAATAGGTCACAGGCTAGAGGGGAACCTACTACTATTATTTTGATAAATGGGCATCATATTAAACTAACTCCTAGAACCTTGTTATTATACCTATAGCTAAGTGCATCTCTCAACCCTCATCAGAGAAAACTTCTTTTTGCAGTACATGGTGATTGACACAGACACCCACAACTGGTCAGTGTACAGAGGGCGAGAGACTGCAGAGTGCTCAGCCACTGAACAGGACATACAGACCACACCCTCTTCTCCCAAGAATCCGAGACATCAAGGAAGAGGGGATAGATATATTGTAAAAGCCAGAGGTAGTGATGGCATCAGCCAAACGGGTTTCTAGACACAACAGGGAGACTGTGCCTATGAACTCACAGCACCTGTGACAAATGTGCAGGAAACCAAGGCATGGAGGTGATCAGTAAGTCCCACCCTTAGCTGAGACACAGTTTTCTTCAGGAATACAGCTCCTGAGACACTGCTCAGGCTCCGGCAGACAGTCGTACACAGATGCACATTCTGGCAGCACTAAGTAGACCCAAAGGGTAAAGGAAGAGAGAAAGAGAGAACACACAAAATCGGGAGGGAATAGTGAGGGATGGGATGGGAGAAACTGGAGGAAAGAAAAGAATATGAACGTGATAAAACATACACATGTATGAAATCCTCAAACAATAAACAAAAGATGGGGGCGGGGGTCAAAATGTAGCTGTCAACAGAAACCCTAGTGGAATTCAGATGGTCCAACTGCATTTGGGAACTTGCCAACAAAAGGGTCTAAGTCACCTTTCTCTCAGCTCTGAGACAGAGAGACACCTCCTCGGGCTGGTGCTGCTCTGAACAGGTCACCCAGAAAGTCAGGAGAGAAGTGCAGTCTCCGTGCAAACTATTTCTCCAATAAAAGTACCTCGTTCCAGATGCTTTTCTGGGCACGACTCGTACTTTTAAAAATAGTAGCCCAATTTCACAAGCGAGTTGGAGCCCACTGATCCCAGCTTCTAAAATCCTGTATCCCTTCTGTTCCTAGTAATGCTCAAAGCACATCTCTTAAATTCACTTGTCAGGCTCTGCTCTCGGAGCCTGGTATCCCCTCCCGAGACAAAACCTGGGAGCCAGAAGGCCTGGAAGAGGAGAGAGACAGCCACTGTTTTGCTGACACGTTTAGAAGCAAACTGTAATGTACTCCCTATTTCTGGGTCAATTTTCTTCCCTCTTGACAAGCAGAATTATAATGCTTTGAAGGATACTAGGCCAGGATTTTTGTTTTAGTTTTTTTTTTTTTTTTGAGACAGGGTTTCTTTGTATTGCTCTGGCTGTCCTGGAACTCACTCTGGAGATCAGGCTGGCCTCAAACTCACAGAGATCCTTTTGCCTCTCCTTCCTGAGTGCGAGGATTAAAGGTGTGCACCACCATCACCCAGCCAGGATTATGTTTAAATTTAAAATAACTTTCACAGTATAAAGTTTTCCCCCCACACTGGCCAACGGTTAAATTATAAGAAGTTACATCGAAGGATCCGTTCCCATTACTTTAACTAATAATTACATATCCTGTATGTCAAATGTAACCAGGAAAAAGAAAGGGTTTTCTGTTACAAAATTGTGGAATTATGTCCTCTAAAAATGTTTAAATACAGATAAATGAACTGTCTGGTAAGGTAATCAAATTAATTTACATTAGTGGCAGTAACAATTTTGAAGACGATTCAAAAACAAAGTGTAAAATGCTGCCGTTAATTTTATGTCTTCTCTGCCAGATTCGGTCTTGATATTTTGGTCAAGCCCTTTGCCTCACTATGACTCACAAGCGAAATGAAGGTACAGACTGATCTCACAGACCCACTTTGACTTTAGAACCATGGTTCCTCCCTGCCCACAAATTAATTTTATACTAGACCCTGACTCATCTTCACTCTCCATGGTTCACTGTTTCTCTGTATTTGAAGATTTACTTCCTGAAAGAAAAACACACCCCTGTAGTCCTGTGACATGTGTCCTGATAGTTCTGATGAAGATATCTGGCAAACAATCGGGTGCAGCAAATAAATCACCAGCACACAGGACTGGGGTGTAACTTAGGGGCTGTGTGCTTCCAGAGCACATAGGGTGCTGGTTTGAACCCCCCAAACCATAAAGTAAATGAATAAGCAAAAGCACAAAATAACTAAATCTTCTCCATAGCGTTTGAGTTTGTAATTGTATCCCATATCCAAAGTGTTAAAACAAAGTAACAAACCCTTCTACAGAGGGGCTGGGTTCAGGGCTAAGAGAGATCCCTGCGCTGCTTCAGGAGCTTCTCAAGAGCCTAGAACTAAACTCCAAGGACTCAGTCAGCCTCTTCTTGCCTTCATGGAAACCTACACATACATGTGGGTATATATACATACACCCACCCCCCCACATAAATAAAATAAATATATCTAAAGACACAATAGATATGCATATATATCTATGTGTGTAGACATGTGCTTCTGTGTCTTCATGTAAATATGCAGACCTTGTGTTTGGAGTCACCAAGGCCGGAGGTAATGTATCTCCAACTGGGCTTCTTCACCCAATCCTGAACTACTTGTAAACGAAAATGGAGAGATGTCTTATTGTAAAGGAGCTGATCTGAATACATCTAAGAATAAGCCAAACCAGAGGAGATGCTGACAGCAATGGGAAAGGCCACACCACAAGGAAGAGGGTCTACCTTTCCAGTACCAATTAAAGAACAGTTCTGTAGAAAAGATTTAAAGCTTGAGGTAGCAAATACTGGTTTGATAGAATATAACTTCCAAGGAGCTAAAATGCCAAAAAAAGAGAGAAGGTTTTAGAAAAGTATTTTCGTGTCTGCAGACTCCTCAAAGGATAGGATAAAAACTAAAAATGACAAATATCAGTACGCCAAGTCTTTATCCCTCTCCTTTTTTATTCTCATCAGGCACCGTGCTTAGTAACAATGCAGTACCATACAGGATTTTCCTGTTGTGTGTTAAGCACAGGGGACCCTAGGTAAGGATGGAGGAGAGGAGAAGGTTCCCACCCTCTGAAGCTGCTGTTGCTACAGCATCGTACCATCCGGTTAAATCTCTTCCATTTCCACTCCCAGGGTTATTCCAATTCAAAGCTCAACTCCGAAGGCACCAGGAGCAGTGTTAATAGTGGATGTGAGGCATCAACAGTGAGAGACAAAGCAGACTGCACTTCTCACATGCCCTCCCCCAAAGAATGAGTGGTGGAGGGGAGCTGGCACAGGCTACTTCAGCCAGGCGAGCAAGGGTCAGCGGCAAAAGGGTCATGCTCTTGGCACGACAGGACGAACATGGTGCTTTCCCTCTGTGGTCTCGCTTCCCACGGCAATGGATGGTCCCAGTCCGCCCAGAAGAAAAGCACCAGTCAGTGCTAACTCCGGAATGTTCTATAAAATACCTGGCCACTTCTCTTCAGAAGTTAGGAAACTGCCACAGCTCACAGATGCCTAAGATTCGACCTGTTGTATAGCTGTTTCTTCCCAGCTAGCATGCTCTACGCAGATGTGCGTGGTTGTGGGTGTGTCCCCGATGCGCGCATGCGTGTGCGCGTGCATGCCTGTGAATGTGTCTTGAGAAACAACTGCTGGGGATGGAGAGTGACCAGCCAAGCTGCCCAGAGGAGATTCTCAGGCCTGTTTAGGGCCCCGCAAGCCGTGCTGAGAGCCCCAGGACTGCAATTATTTTGAGGCATCACCATGTTGGGGTGGGCTTTTCATTGGCAAGCCGTTTTTGAACAGTCTCTGCCTCTTTAGCCTCTCAATTAGACTCCCAGGCAGCACCCTCAACTGAAACTCACCCACGGAAGCTGGACTTTCATGCAATCCTTACTCTAGACTCCCATGGCTTCCCTTTCTGGGGTGAGCAAGCATTTGTATGCTGCATCTCCCCAGCAAAAATTTCTCATAATACACCATCAAAAAACAAACATCAACTGATTTTTAAGACACGAGAAAGAAGAACCAGAGGGAGATGCGACTTGCAACTGGACTTGAATCTTTCTGAAACAGAGATAAAATGTATCGAACAAAAATATTGTCATCTTAATCATTTCACATTTTACTGTCAAGTGATGTGAAGGGCACTCACACCATCAAGCAGCCATTACCCCCATCCATTTCCAGAACTCTGCATCTTACAAGTCTTACAAAACTGAAACTTCCCTACCCATTAAAGCACAGCATCTGACAACACCCCGTGCCCCTGAGCACTGTCCGCGTCCATGGAACTGATTATCCGAGCAATTTATGGAAGTGAAACCACAGGACAGTTGTCTTTCTGTAACTGCTTCATTTCACAGTGACCTCAAAATTTACTCATGTTGCACCATGTATCAGCATCTTTCCTCTTCAAGACTGAACGTGGTATGGTGTGTGTGTGTGTGTGTGTGTGTGTGTGTGTGTGTGTGTGTGAGAGAGAGAGAGAGAGAAACTTTGTATATCTGTTCATTCCATTCCATTCATCCACTGACGAGTGGGCACAGCTGAGTTTCTTCTACTTTTTAAAATTATTTTGAGTCCCCCCTTTTTTTAAAAAAAATATTTATTTTACAACCTGGCTGCAGTTTCCCCTCCCTCCTCTCCTCCTAGTTCCTCCAGACCCCAACACACACCCTCACCTCCCAATCCATTCCTCTTTCTGTTTAGGAAAGGGGAGTTCCCCCATGAATATCAACAAAACATGGCATATCAAAGTTGTAGTAATGAGTCCCTTTATTTTTGATACCATAATTATATATTTTGGATAGCTATACTACCAAAAATACTACTAATACTACCAATCATATTTGGCCAAACTTAGAGAAGTCATACAATAAAGTGGGTGACTTATATGTGTATAGCCCAAATATTTGAAAGCTTTAAAATATTAAAAAAAATTAAAGATCAAGATGTTTCATCAAACTACCACAAGTCTATTTCCAGACGTTAAGGAAAGAGATGCTATTGAAGAAAAGCATTGTCTAGGAAATCAACAGGAGAACATTGCCCACATTGAACTTTCGAAGTCTTTACATCAAAAAGGTCAATGGATGCCCAGCGGAGTGGAAATCCAGCTGTTGCTGGGAAGAATTCCTGCCTGGCATAACCAAGGACCTAAGTTTCACTGCCAGCACCAGAAAACAAAACAAAAATCCCTCTTCCCAACATCATGCAGCTTCAGAGGCCGGGCAGATGGATCCTCGTCCAGGAGGTTTCCATTGGTGAAGACAGAGGCAGAAAGGCAACAAAGAGCACGAAGAGGAGACGGTTGTTGGCCCAGAATCTTCTAGGTAGCAAAATGACCATCTAATGGGAAATAATGAGGAAAGAAAAAGCAGACATAGCTGGATCTACAATGATTACTTTAAAAACATGCATCTGTAGGAAATGACTAACAGACTTGTTCTAGATGACAGACAAACCATGAAAGAAGGGGTGGGGCTTTGAGTGAGAATGGTTCCTGCAGGCTCATGGACTTGAATGCTTGGTTCTCGGCAGGTGGAACTCTTAGGGAAAGTTTAGGAGGTGTGACCTTGGGGGAGAAGGTATGGCTCTTGGGGTGGGCTTTTGGGTTTTAAGAGAGAGTTCATTCCACCCCAGCTGCATGCAGTCTCTTTCTGCCTCCTGATGCAGATCAGGGTGGGAGCTCTCACCCACCATGGTGATATGATCCGTCACCATGTTTGCCGCCATGCTGCCCCAGCACAATAAACATGGACTAACCCTCTAAACTTTTATGTAAGCCTCCAGCTACATGCTCTCTCTTATGAGCTGCCTTGGCCATGGTGTCTCATCGTGGCAATCAAATGGTAACTAAAAAAGAAGATAGATACAGGATGGACAAAACAGTAGACCCAAACAAGTGAAATAAATACAAGAAGGAATTTGAGGGACAAAAGAAATAGAAAGTGAAAGTTGAGTCGTACAGAACTACAATTATATCATCATGATAACACAAATACCGAGCTGGATTCACAAACCGTGATAAGTAAAAACCGTAAGAAGTCAGAAGGATGTTGCAGCATCTATGAAATCCCTACAGTGTGGTTGTGTAAACAAGACCCAGACAAGGACACCATACATTGGCATGCCAATGGGGAAATTTCACAAGGCTCCACGTCTAGAGGAAGAGCTATAGGCAATCAACTGAGATTGCTGAGACAGGGAGAAGCCCAAACACATGTGCCTATGATCAACACCAACTGTACCAGTAGGGGGTGTATGTGTGTGTAACAATAAAAATTATAAAAGTCACAATAAATTTGAGGGATTTGCAGGGAGTTGGAAGGGAAGAGAAGAGGTGGAAATTTAGTAAACGTAGTACTCATAAATGAAATTTTCAAAAAAATTAAAATTCAAATAAAAAAGAGGAAGCAAGGGGAGTCAGTGTACCTACGAAATAAGCAATTAGTAGAGAGTAGGGAAAACCAAAAAAAAAAAAAACCCAAAACCAAACGAACATGACAGGAAATGTCAAGGAGATTTGAGAGATTCAATATTCTCCTTCAAACTACTGAGGTGTTACAAGAAAGAAGCGATCCTGAAATGGAAAGACCCAGGTTCAACTCCGGGCTGCATTACTATAGCTTGCATGGTGGTGCTATATCTTTAAATCTCCCAACAGGTAATAATTTCTTCTTTGTGTGTAACTGTGAGAATTAATTAACGCATGCAAAACACTGGGTCATTACCCTGCGCAGCAGGCTTGGAAGAAAGGTTGGTGTGATAAGTGTAATGACGGGCGTGGCGTGCCTCCCATGCAGGGGTGAAGGCCCCACACCCTTGCCCATGTGGGCAGCACTAATTAGACCCAGAGGGCCTAGAGCTGGGGGGTGAACACAAGACGGGGGAATCCAGGGGAAGTTAGAGGATGGAAATGAGGGGTGACAATGCCCATATTTCATTTATACATGTATGAAGTTCAAGAATAAACAAAAATTATGCTAAATAATAATAAAAAACTCTGAAGCCTGGCAGCCCACACCTTTAATCCCAGAACTCAGGTGGCAGAGGCAAGCAGATCTCTATGAGTTAAGGTCAGCGTGGTCTCAAAGTGAGTTCCAGGTCAGCCATGGCTACATGGTGAGATCTTGCCTCAATAAACAAAATTTTAAAAATACATAAAAACTCATTCAGTTTGGGGCTGGGAAGATAATTCATTGGAAAACGCTGCCATGTGAGCATAAGGACCTAGTTCAAATCTTCAGTACTCAGATAAAAAATCCTGATATGGCAAATGTCTGTGATCCCAGCACTGGGGAGGTGGGGGCAGGGGGATCCCTGGAACTCACCAGCTGCCCAGCCAGCTTACCCCGTAGGTAAGCTCCAGGTTCAGTAAGAGACCCTGTCTCAAAAGTCAAGGTGGGAAGTTCCTGAGGAAAACACCCAGTGTTGACTTCTGGCATTCACACATGTGCACACCTATGCAGACAAGTACATGCATAGCACACACATGTGTGCTCACATCAACACCAAACTAACCCATACACACAAACACACACACACACACACACACACAAACATAACTCATTAAGTCCATCACAAATGAATATAGGACTTGAACAACAAACGAAATGGAAGGAATAATTTTAATTTTATGAATATCACTATATCCTGATGACATTACAAGACAACCAATTTTTGATTTACAAATAAAGATAAAACCATATAGGTAAGATGGAGGGAAGGAATGGTGGAGAACCACAAAACGTTACAGTTGTTATAAGAAAAGACTATCAGTATATTAGGTATGATAATTTAAGAAGTACCTGTAGTAATATGTTATTTTGTGATTTGGAGGTGTTTGCAAAAGAAGTACTAGAAGAATTTAAAGAGGCTGCCTCTAGAACTAAGAGGGTTGTAGGAAATTGGATGAAACCCACGTTAGGCTTCTTAAGTCAAATAGGAAATCTATCCTAGGCACTGGCTGCTAAGTACATAATTACCCAGCTTGTGTGTGGTAAGATGACGTCACTGAGGATTCCTGGAAAGAAGCATGTCTGCGGAGACTACAGTGATGTGAGGAGGTTGGAATGTTGCAGATCCAGGGCTGTTTTTCCTGTCCCAAGCTAGCGTTAACTCCCTGAACAGCCATCCTTGCCCACTTCTGCATCAGAACTTACATCCCGTGGCTAGTAGAGACCTTTTAAAATCTATTAGTTTCACAGACCACTTAGCTTCCAGCATCCTAGGGCTAAGATTCTCATCAGATAACGTCTGGGGCCTGCAGGAAAGGTTCGCCCATCTCATGCAGCCGCCTCTCAGACCCACCAATGTATTTTATACTTTTCTCGAGTTTATGATTTTTGTCTGCTAAAGCTATGGAGCTGCTTCCATGACACAATATGGAATTTGGGGTAACCTAAATCTGTTTGCAGGCATGGTCACTCAAATTTGGCTCCAAAATAACTACATCATACTTCCTTGTAAGGTTAGAGCGTGCTTTTGGTTTTTTGGTTGTCTGTGTTTGCACAGACAGTGCTATTCAAGGAGAACGCTCGTCTTAGGGGGTCTTCTTATCTACAGAAACGAAGGATAAAATAGAGGATCTGCAAATGAATGAGAAAAATCATGCATAGGCTATCACACATACATTTAAAATTTTACATCTAGGAATATATATGGAGAGAGAAAGTAAACACAACAAAATGCTAATTACACACTAGTTAACGCGCATTTGTGAGAGTGATGTGTTGATTCTATGATCCCTTCTGTTTCCTATGCATAAACGTTAATGAATGAGCGGAAATGCTGTTTCTTGTTATGAATACGCTCTTCTGTGGTATATTTCAAAATTGCAGATACATAAATCCTTTTAAAAGAATTTAACAAAAAATTATGACTTCTTTCCCTGCAATTCTCAAGTGGGCTAAAATCTAAGCACAGTTTATAATTCCTAGTTTTAAAAAGATCACAGAAAGCTTAAGATTCTGTTTTCACATGTTATCCATGGCACTGAATTAGCCAAGTACTTGCTAAGGAGCCTCTGGCTTCTGTTAACCAAGATGCACGGCATTCAAACTAAGCTTCAAACCGCATAAGGGTCCTCGAGGATTGAAGTAACCGACTTTGAGCACAGAGCATCAGAGTCTAGCTATTGTCTTCCACATTGGACATTTTAAGAGAAAACAAATACCTGCTTTTGAAAAACAACAGAAGAGATGGTTACACAAACCACCTGAATTTGTCTGATTTGCTTGAGAATAAGTACGCTGATAAAAAAAACACCTGTGATTCTTGTTTTGTTTTGTTTTTGTTTTTAGTTTTTTTTTCTTTGCCTTCCTTTGTTTGTTTTGTTTTTTAACAGGAATTCTCTGTGTAGCCCTAACTGTACTGTCCTGGAATTCACTCTGTAGACTAGGCTGGTCTCGAACTCACAGACATCCACCTGCCTCTGCCTCCTGAGTGTTGGGGTTAAAGGCGTGCGCCACCACCACCTGGCTCTCTCTTTTTAATGTATCAATATGCACACAACAGAAATCATATTAGAAGCCTTATTCTTCAAGATAATTGCTGTTTTAAGCAACTATTACAAAATATGAAGTACTCCGTCTATATTAGCATATTAAATATCATTTATCTTTTCTCTTCATTTTCTCAAATTATGTTTTAGCGCACATTGTTATAATTACTCCCTTTTAACACATAAGGTAATAAAGAGCTCAACAACATGGAGACTGAAACAATACACAATAAACGCAGCTGTTTTCTGACAGACATCCTCCCGTCTGGTCCCTGAGATGTCTTTGCGTTAACCTGGATCAGACAGCTAGGTACAAACATGGAGGCATATACCTCCCCGCCGTGCCCCGCCCCCGCCACTTATCATCTCAGCCACCCTTTGAGAGAACACATCTAGATCAGAGAGCCAGGCTTAAGGCTTACTCCATCCAACACCACCACCATCTCCATCACAGAGAAGATACTGACACTCACAGCCAAGAGAGCAGAGCTGGAGTCACTGGCAGGCGAAGAACCAGGACTGCGCCGTGGCTCTCCCAAAGGTTACAGAACCAGAGTTCCCTCCCCTTTGCAGGCTTGAATAAATGTGTGAAAATAGTGAATGGAAAGTATGCCCGGGCTGTGAATGTTGTAATGTATTCATAAATGAGCCTGGTTAAATGAATTGGAATAAGAAGTAAATTTTACCTGTGGTAATTTTACCACAAAAATCCTTACCCAGGAAAGAGCACATCAAATAGTTAGCCAATGTCGAATGGTCAGCCCTGAAAACATACATACAAGTAACATTATACATGCTGAGTAAGTGTATTTATGTACTTGGGAACATACATGTGTGTATTATTGTTGTATACATATATGTATATAACAACAATTGATTGAAAAAAAAGAGGCCAAGAATTTGAAAGAGAGCAAGGAGGGTTATAAGGGAGCTTGGAGGGAGGGAAAGAAAGAAGGAAGTGATGAAATTATAGTATCATCTCAAAACACAAAATTAATAATTTTAAAAAGTAGAGAAATGATTGGTACTCCTTATTCTAAATACTTTGATAGTTCAGGGACAAACACCATGAAGCTTGTGGGTTACAGTTCACTTGGCTTGAAGGGTTCACCCATCACTAAGGGAAGCCAAACTAAGGCAGGAACCTGAAGACAGGAACTTGAAGGCAGGAACTCAGTCAGAGACCACGGAGGGTTGAATGTTGTTTGCTGGCATGCTCAGCTACATTTTCCATAATGCCTAAGTCCACCTGATTGTGGACAGCACTACCCACAGTAAGCTGGGTCTTCCCACATCAATCAATAACCAAGAAAATGTCCCAAAGACATGTCCAGAGGCTAATCTTATAGGAACAACCCCTTAAATGAATTCCTTCCGTCCAGGTACATCCAAATTGGAAAAAACGAACTGGGACACTTTCAATGGGGTTTGCTTAGTCTCTGTGGGGAGACTGCTATTAAATTGTGGGGTGAAAGGGGCTGCTCAGAAGTTGAATGCTTACTACTCTTGTAGAATATCTCTGGGTTCAGTTCCCAGCACCCACATCAGGTGTCTCACAATTGCATCTTCTAGGAGGTTTAGCTTCTTCTGGTATCTGAATCCATGTGGTACACATAAACTCATGCAGGCGTGCATGCATGCGTACACGGGAAATGCTTTTAATTAAAAGATTCTTTAAAGATTATCTGAGTTGTATTCTATAAAAGGAGTATTTGGCCAAGACAGCAGGGATATTTAAGAAGCCAAATGAGAGTATAGACTCTATGCCTCAAAAAAAAAAAAAAAGGAATACTTCTGAGCAAGGGTGAGTTAGTCTGAACTCTATTATATCCGGTGTGAGTGCATAGCAGCAGCTGCTATCAAGAAAATGGGATTTGATGTTTGAATAGCCATCTGAAAAGGAAACCCCAAAATCAATTCAAAATAGATTCAAGGCACAGAGAGTCACCTCAAGGAGCAAAATGGCCTCCGGTCACAAAAACACTTGACAGAAATTTGATCGGCGACACCGTGGCAACTTAAGAAAGAAGACAGTGGCAGTGCTCATGAGAAAACGAGGCTTAAAGTGGACAATTAAGAGGCTGAATGGCAAGGGCCCACTCCGGCCTTATCTGGACAGAAAGGAACTTGAGGAGAGAGAAATGTGCTGGACCGGAGATACAGGAAAACCCAGTCTTTATCTTTCCCTTGTCAGTTTTAACTCAGCCCAAGCCATATGTTTCAAGCCAGGAAACTCTGCTTTTTTATCTGGATTTTGCCCACTCATCTACAAATGAAACACTTTGGGCCTGAGGTTAGGAATTTACTCCAAGTTTGAGGTAGAGAGCAAAGCGACATTTTCCAAATTAATGCCCTCACTTATGGAGAAAGATTTTCCTCCAGCTTTCACATCTGCTCCAGTGTAAAGTTGTCTACTCTTCCCATAATAGAACTGGAATACAAGGGATCAGGGTCTACCACAGAAGAACAGATGGGGACAAATAGGATCCACAGGAAATGAGCACTTTCATGCTTAGAGACACCACTTTACTGTCCAAGCATAGACGTTACAATGACTAGCAAGTCCAAATCCATGACTGCTTTGCACGGTCCTGTTTCCCATAGCGCTTAGGTCTAGAATCAGGAACGCCAAATTTAAAATTCCCCAAAGTCAGAGATCCGAAAGAGCCTCCCAAGGAAAGGAAGAAAGTAAAGAGAAGCATCTGTCACCTAACAGAATGCCAGCTATTGTGGGAAGAATTGCTACCACCCTGAGGTAGGTAGTTGATGCAGGTGAGGGTCATCACTGAGGATGGCGGATTGAGCTTAAGTAAGAAGCTGGATGTGGCAGAAATCTTCAAAATTCTCCACGCAAAATACTAATTGTTTCCAAAAGGAAAATGGTAAAATGGATGTGATTAAAGTCGTCATACACCAACATGCCAGGGGATGGAGGTTAACATCACCAGTAGTGGATGGGCCACCCTCGGGGCTCAGATGTGATCGCTGAGATGGGCACAGCATTCTTTTCTGTGTTCTGAAAAATGCGTTCACTAAAATTACTCAGAACAAACATCAGAGCCCTCACTCTGCATAACTGAAGCCCTGTGCTCTAACACCCTCAAGGATCCCAAAGACAGGAGGAAACGAAGAAACGTTTTTTAATCAAAAGAGTTTAAGGAGGGATGACAATTAGATGCAATGTATACTCCCGGAGCAGAAAGACAAAGATGTATTGTTGAGTATGCAATGCTGATGTTATGAACTGAAGGGCAGCTTGTTTCCTAAGTGTGAGTGCTGGACACTGGCTATGTAGGAGAATGTTATTGTTGGGGAAAGAGCACAGTCAAGTGATTCAGAGTAACAGGACGACAGATCTTCTTGCTTTCACAAGGCAAAGAAAAAGAGTCAGGATCACACACACATGACAGAGCAAGCACATGCCATAAAATGCAGTAAAATATTGACAACGGGGAAACCTGGAGTGCAAAAGTTCTGTTTCCCATTTGGCAAATTGCTGCAAATTTAAATTTACCTCAAAATTAATTATTGAAAATAACCAATCCAATGGAAATATATTATTCTTATAACTTTAGCAGTGTATATACTGAAGAGAGGATATTTATTACAATTTGCACAGACATGTCCCACAGGTCATGTCTCGATATTCAGCTATTTGGTTATGGAATCTTTGGACTATAAAGGAGGAGCCCACTACAGGGAGGCCTTACGGGCTACAATCAAGCCCATATTTCTGTCCCTCTGTCTGCTATAGTACCCCAGCATCATGAACCAAGCTACTCCAGCAAGGCCTTCCCACCTGGAGAGACTGCACCCTTTAAACTGTGAGCCAGAATAAGTATCCTGCCTTCAGTTGCTTCTGCCAGATAATCGACCAGAGTGACATCAAATGACTACATAGTGTTAACGTGAGGCGATCCTAAATATTAGGCACTAATGCTTTACATACAGCACGGAAAGTTAGCCATTTAATCTGTCTTAGGTGAAACAATGTTCCATTCACTGTGGAAAGTTTCTGTATTTTGAGCAAAGCATAGTAGTGCACACCTGAAATCCAAGCAGTCCGGAGGGAAAGACAAGAAGATCACATGTTTAGGACAGCATGGGTTACACAGCAAGATTCTTTCTAAAGAAGAGAGAAGAAAAAAGTTGCTAAGTTGGAATAAAGATAAAAGAATTTGGTTAATGGAATCAGAAGCAATAGCAGTGGACAAAGGCTATGTGGGTCACTGTAAAGCCTTTCTCATGAAGCCTGCTGTGCTGTTTGAAAGAGAATGCTTCATATAGATGCATACATTTGAAAGCTTGGTCCCCAGTTGGTGGAACTGTTTGGGAAGGATTAGGAGGTGTGGTCTTATTGGAGGAGGTGTGTCACTTGGGGAGGGCACTGAGGTTTCCAAAGCCTCATGTCATTCCAGTCCTTGGATTCTCTCAGTCTCAGGGCTGTGGGTCAAGACCACCATGGTTTACTTCCTTTATGACGCAGAACAGGAGACAGTGGGAAACTGTCAGCAACTTCTCTTTCCGATGATGGCAGTATAACTCAACACACAAGACACTGGCATATGACTGGGGTCTAAAGAGAGTCCCAGCTGTATCATTAGAAACCATGTACAGCATAAGCTAGCACAATCCTCACACGAGGTAGATGCAGCTTCTTCAATATCCCATGGAGGATTTTTAAATGAATGTACTTATTAAATGCTTCAAATTTTTGCCCACTCTAGTTATTTTTTTCCAAATTAACTCACAAAATTAAAATGAAGCTTCCCTAAACCACTGCCTTGCTTTGACATCTTGATAACTATATAAGCATTTAATTGACAGGTTTCTGTTTCTGCATGGGTAAGCTAATTTTTAAACAATATACAGCAAGACAAAGATAGCACTTTTGTTTCACCTTTGAAAATACTGATTTAGACACACAAATAAGCATACTAAGCATTTTCAATATAAACTATCATAATATGTTCAGTAACAACTATGTAGTTAACATCGCTACAGGCATTTATTGTACAGATGTCAGGTGGCCCCCCCAGCCTACCATTTATTGGAATGCGATGATGACACAAACAAAAATAACCATCGCCCACAACTGAAGATAGAAAACACTATAGGATATGGCCTTTACAGTGGGCTATCAGCTAAATGGAGAGAGAAAAACACATTACAAAGATAAGTTTGTGCTAAGTGGCAGGAGTGACTATCGAGACAACTAGCAAGTAAATGAGAAGAAAGTCAGTGGAAGTAGAAACAATATGACTGACCAAGAATCCGTGGGAAAGTTCCAGCAGAGGAACGCTCATGGGCTCAGCCAGTGGGCCGAGACGAATATCCCTGGGAGAAGTGAATAGCAGTTAGTGGGAAGCCAAGGGTATGGGTTGTACAAGAGAAATCACATTTGAGCTCAACACTAAGCTCTTTGGAAGCTTTCAGGATTTCTAAGGTGGGATTTGGCCTGAAGACAGATTGCACCTGAAAATGATATTCATCAAGGAGGAGGAGTATGGTACTCTGTAACGACGGGAGGGTAAAACCAAAGTCTCAGCCCTGCGGTTTGAATGGCCCTTCCTTCTCTAAACTTACTTTTGCTGTGTTTCCTTTTCCCGTTTCAGTTGTTATAACCTCCTTGCTAAGCCCCGCTCCTACCCCCACCCCACCCTGTGCCAAGACAACCACACCAAAATTGGCCTTAGCTGTATACAGAAGGCACATAGTCAATGCTCACTGAATCTTAAATACAAGTGGACTCCTTTTACAGTGATTAGACAAAACTGTTTCCAACACACAAGTCAGCCACCCGCTTTAGAATGTTCCTCCATGGCTACCATACCTCCCCCCCCCAAAAGAACTCCATCTGCCTCGCTGAAGAACTTTCTTTCCCTGACTTCCTCTGCCCACTGCAGGCTGATCTACACTCGAGACACAATTATGAAATAACCAGGTCATCGTTCTCTCTCCACTGGATTAGAAATGCAGATTGGATGGAGGGATTTTGGAGACAGGTGTGTTGAAAGCATGAATTAACAGCTCCCAGCTTGGCAGACAGTAAGAGAACCATAAATAGCATCCACAGGGACAAAAGAGAACACAGACACGACTTGCCAATATGTAGTGTTAGAAAAGGCCTAACCACTTCAAACCCTATAATAATGGTTGCAAATTGACAGGGAAAGATGAGGCCAGGTCTGTGAAATCCGACCTAGCTGTAAAGTGAAAAGTTACAGTTTGCTTTATGAACGTTAAGTGGAAGCCTTCAACCAAAAAAAAAAAATTCTTAGGTGAAACACACTTGCTGATCATGCAAAGCGTGACCTAGGCTGCAGCTGTAAATAAAATGGAGGATATGACATAACAGTTTTATACGAAAAAATGCTCTTAATGTAGTTCTTCCGGGTTTGTACCACCCCCCACCCCTAGCATCTCTGAGAGGATAGCGAGACTCAGAAACAGTGGTGTACTCACTATCAGTTCAGCATGGGGAAGAGCTCCGTGTGGTGGCCTCTCAGGTGCTGGGGACAGTGTGAAGAACCAACAGACTGTGATCCCTTTTCTTGGAGGACCTGGCTTAACTAAGAACACCAGTGACCATTACATCGTATCAAGTATCAGACCATCTCTAGTTGAGCAGACATCTCTCGCCGCTTTACGTGATCATACTACCTCATGGGACCAACCTGTGAGGAGCACAGTGACTTAGAACTTCTCTGCCAATCAGAGGACATTTTAAACTATGAGAGTAGCATGTGTATATGTGTCAAAAGACATAGAGGTAAGAATACTCACTGTTCTCTCTCTGCACAGCCAAAAGAAGCGGGGAAACTACCTAAGTGTTCTTTCAGAGAAGATGTACTAAATGATTAGAACTCTCCTAAAATGCCTAGTAAGTACAGTTCAGGGCAGTGTGTGTGGCTTTAACATTCAGAGGAGTAGGAACCGGAGACAGACTATGTATCTATACTTATACACACACAGGAAGAAGTGTGTGCCTCCAGAAGATCCTTTTGTACTCATTAAATTTAGGATAAATATTAATTAATCAATTAATACCACTGCTCCAGATGTGTTCAAAGCAAAAGCAAATTGGAAATAGTCCTGCTCTCCTGCATGGGTCATGGGTAGATGAGGAGGCTGCATGAGAAAGCAATGGCAATGACCACAGTGTGTAAAAATGAGTCCAGTTACTCTGGGGAACATCAAAGTTCAGTGCATCATAAATCATGTTTCCAAGAACACAAAAATACAAAGTGCCATCGGGGACTAGCCCTTTCCACCCGCGGAGCCGTCGTGTTTGGTAACTATTTTTGTTTTGCTGATACATCTAGCATTTATCAGATAGTCTTTGCCTCTGTAAATGAATCTCAAGGCCAGGACTGGCTGGAACAGGTAGAACCTGCTAGAAGAACTGGACTTACAATTTTACAGCAAAGACTAGCTTTTCCACCCCCCTATTAAGCATTTAAAAATGAAAAAAAAAAAAACAGATAATTTTGCTTTACTTTGGACTCACCTCTAGGAGAGAGGGAAAAGATACAAAAGAGATAGGAGTTCTAGTTCAAGGCAACAGACAATTTAGCTATAACCACTGGATATTATCTTTGCAGAACAGTCAGCCATGAAATTTCCAGCAGAATTAAAAATGAAATTAAAGAAGACGGTCCACGAGCATGTCCCAAAGGCCAAGCCCCCAAACTCCAACCCTCCTCTAAACAAAGGCTTCCATATTCTCAGAGAGAAAACTCTTTGGTGTATGGACAGTAGAATACAAGAGAGCAACATAAGGCGGAGAGATGACGTAGGTATTGCTGTAACAGACCATGGTTTCCCAGCAGTGTTCATCAAAGACAGCCTAGGCAGCGGGCCAATGAAGAGAACTCCCAAAACAGGTGCTTCAGGGGCAAGGAAAGGACACCAGGAAGAACTGGGATTTTCACAACTTAGAGAACTACAGTAGAAACGCAAATACTCAGGTAAGGATAACAAGTGGTTTTCCTCTAATTTTCTTGAAATGTGTATGATTGTTGGTGTCAAGGAGTATGACATCAGTGGGTTTTTCAGCCTAGGCATGCCTGTTACAGGTGTGAGAGAGAATGGAGTGACTACTTTTTTTAAAAAAGTTTTCTATATTTTACTTGGAGTGGTGCAAAATTAATTCTAAGTAAACTGAATATACATGCTATAATTCCTAGAACATCCACCAAAATTTATTTTCAAAGGGGACCAATAATCCATAGATAAGTTAAAATAAAATACTAAAACAATTAAAATAATGTAAAAGAAAAGGAAAGAGCAGTAAAAACAGAAGGAACTACAAAACAGTAACACAATTGTACACCCATAGTCATCAAAATACTTACATTAATTATAAATAATCGAAACAAATTCCAGACTGTTGGGATTTTTAATTATTTAAAAAGAATTAAAAGAATATTTTATATATTTAAAGAAATATACTTTAAATGTAAATCTAGATGCAGTAAACATTTAGCAAAGCACATCACATGTACAATGATCCAAGAAAAGCTAGCACAGCTATATTAACTTCAGTCAAGTCTGTATTTGCCTCTCTCAGTTTATAAGTCTACAATAACACATGTATTTACAATTATCAAGCCCACTACTTATAAAGCCATTTAACAGACTATTTAGCTAAGTTCACTGATGATTTATAAAATATATCAACTCTTTCCCTTTATAGACTTATCATATAAGACAAAATTACTGCAACTACTCGCTTTAAAAAACAGAGTAAATATAACCAATGCACTCAATGTCTTGGAAAGGTGTTAAGCTCCAGATGCACAAAAAAAACTGTAGAAGAGTTTGGAGTGGTGTGGGATTCTCACCACAAGTTAAAACCACAGTAGGGTATAAAATGATGGTGAGGGGTACTGAATTTAAATAAGAAGCATGAGTTTAAAAGGGCTTTCAGAGGTCATTAAACAAATATGCTTAGAATAAACATCAAGCTGTGTGGGGCATAGAGAGGAAAAAAAAGCATTTCACAATTGTATTTGACTCTTTTGCAAATTTTAATTTTTCAAATTAAAATAAAATCGCCAGAGCTGAAGAGATGGCTTGGCAGTTAACTACACTAGCTGCTTTTCCAAAGGACCAGATTTGAATACCAGCAGCCATATGGCAGCTACAACCACTTGTTCCAGGAGGTCTCACATGCTTTTTTGGCCTTCAAGGGTACCAGGTACTCATGTGATATACAGCTATAAACACAAGCAGACACCCATACACATAAATAGCATTAAAAAAAATTAAGAATATATAATTATATCACTTCCCCCTTCCATTTCCTCCCTTCAACCTTTCCAATCCTTCCTACTCCCTCTCAAATTGATGGCCTCTTTGTCTGTCTGTCTGTGTGCATACATACATACATACATACATATATATATATATATGCACATATGTAAACATTACTGTTGCTGTGTATATATAATTACAGGAATGGCCACTTTATATTGAATAATTAGGGGACTCATCCCAGAAAGAGACTAATTCTTCTTCTCTTGGGAATCATTAGTTGCCTATCGTTCTTGGTCTAGGGGTGGAATCCATGTGCAATTTCCCCCTTCAGTGTTAGCATGTCTGTTGATACTGTTGATATTGTTCATGACATTTTATAAACATATTAACAAATTGTGTTTATCACTGCATCTTAAAATATAGTGATGGGATTAAGAGTAATGCTTTGAAGTTGTATGCGGTGGGCACACGGACTAGAGATATTCTCCATATGAAACTAGCTTGCAGACACTCTACCTCACCACTGTTTCCTTGGTTGGCTGGTTTTTAGGAAAGAATATTAAACAAGGAGATAGAAACTTCTGCAACAGAAAGTCATCAATTGTCTAAAACAATTGGATCAATATTTTCCACAGTTCCATGCAAGGTGATCAATAATAATTAATTGCCTTAGAGAAAGTATAAATGAAGAGGGAAAAAAGCCTACATCCTGAAATGTGTGTGGACTCTCACGGCTCTACCCCCACTTCATGTGTTTTAATAGTTTGTGTGAGTGTGTGTATGTGTATATGTGCGTGTGTGTGTGCGCACGCGCGTGTGTGTATGTGTTTTGACTTGTTTTAAGGAACAAAGAGAACTCTGCTGTAGGAATAACAATATTATTTCTAATTTTATGAACTAGGGAACAGACCAAAAATTCTTCATCAATTTAGGTGTACTCACTCTTTTGGTACGATTCTTTCCTGGAAGCCAAAGCAAAAAAAGAGTAACTGCATTTCCGAGTTTATTAAACTCATTGACCAGAATAGATTTGACTTTACCAATGAATAGCAGTGATGAGTAAGTGGAAAGGACAGGGGAAATGACACACTGCTTCTCCCTGTCACTATGCCACAAGGAAGACCTGGAAGGACAGAATTCTAATCACAAACCAACTGCCAAGGGTATAAATATGACCTATAAGAAGAGGCAAAGCAACTGGCACTAATTTACAGTTGAAAATCAAGTTAGGAGTTAGGAAAACTGTTCAATGGATAAAGCACTTGTCACATAAGCTAAGGACCTAAGCTCAAATCCCTAGAACTCATGTAAAGCCCAGAATCATAGCATTTGCTCTGTAATCCCAACACTCCTGCAGCAAGATGGGAGCACAGACAAGAGAATTCCAGCAAGCTTGTGCACCAGCTAGCCTGACCTATACATCAGCAGATGACAAGACCCTGAACAAACAAGATGGAAGAAGAGGATCGACACCTGAGGTTGTCCTCTAACACACACACGCCCCCCCACACACACACATAGAGGAAGGAGGAGGGACAAGAAGGCATAGGGTCTAGAGAAGTGGTTCTCAATCTTCCTAATGCTGTGACCCTGAATACAGTTTCTCATTTAGTGGTAACCCCCACATAAAACCATAAAATTATTTTCATTGCTACTCCATAACTAATTTTGCTACTTGATGAATTGTAAAGTGAATGTCTGTGCTTTCATAATGGTCTTAGGTGACCCATGGGAAAGGGAATCGTGACCCATACGTTGAGAACCCTGTTATAGATACTCTCATGAGCACAGCCAATTCATCTCTGTTAGTGCAGCAAAAGGAATTAAAGCAAGGATATCTTATCAATAAATGTGTCTTTAATAGCCAGATACGCAAAACTAAGAAAAGAGTGGCTCTAGACACCTTTGTCCACAGACCCAACACAAGAAAAATAAAACCCCTAGAAGACTAAGTACCAAATTCCTACATGCCCTAGAAACAAGTTCAGACAAACATGTGACCACGTTTTTTCATTCAAGAAAGCTACAGGCAAGCATAGAAATAATCTTCATTCAAATTAAAAACCTTTCCTCTAGAAAGGATACATTTGGGAGACAGACAGAGCAAGTCACAGAGCAAACAGCTTCTACAAAACATGTCTGAGAAAGGAACTACCCTTACAAGAACATCCAAAACTTAACAATAAGAAAACTGCCCAGTTGAAGAATGCACAAGAGCGTACAGGAATTCTGCTCCCAAAGACATGCAAATGAAGAATAAGCATAAGAAAAGAGACCCAATATCAGATATGTCATTTAAAGTCATACATGTCATTTTAATATGCAGACTCTCACCCATTATCATTGTCCAAAGTCAAAGACTGGCCCCTCAAAAAAAACCCCAAACAACAACAACAAAAACTAACAAACAAACCAAAAAACTCACTGGTCAAGGGGTGGAACAACAGAAACTCTCATCCGCAGTGAAGCAGTGTGCTGTGAAATAATTGTTCTGTATACTGTGAAGGTGTGTCACTCAGATTAGTTTAATAAAAAGCTGAACGGCCAATAACCAGGCAGAATTTTTGGGGCAGAGAAGATGCTGGAAAGCAAAAGGACTAGGAAGAAGGGTAGAAATATGGAGAGATGCCAGACAGACAGAAAGGAAGCAACATGGGCAGTACAGAGTAAAGGTAATAAAGCCATGAGATAAAGAGCGGAATGATAAAAATTGGTTAATTCAAGTTGTAAGAGCTAGTTAGTAATAAGCCTAAGCTATGGTCGAGCTTACATAATTCCTAAGAAATCTCCATGTGGTTATTCAGGAGCTGGCTGGTGGGACAGAAAAACCCCTGTACAGCAATGCAAACACTCTAGTAAATGGTCCTGCAGTTTCTTATAAACTACACATTTTCATCACTGATTCAGCACCTATGTTCCCAGGTGTGGTTGAAATTCTAACCAAGTAAGTTGAAATTTTATGTTCACAGAAATACAGTGCATATGACATTTCAGAAACAAACAGTGGTGGCAGCGAGGGAGGGACTAGCAAGCGGAGCACAGCAGCTCTGGAGTGTGGCAGAACTATTCTGTAGGGAATATAATGGACGCCGCATATCATGGCACATTCATCAAAATATACAGAAAGCTCAACCCCAAAACTGAGCATCAGTTTTAACTATAGCCTTTAGTTTACAATGTATTTGTGTGGTCCCATCAGTTGCAGTAAAAGCATTACATTGATAAAAGATATTACTAATAAGTTAAAAATGGGGTCTTGTGGGAATTCTATGCTTTCATTCTCTTTCCTATAAACTACAAGACCAGACCATTTTTAAAAGGCAAAGCATTGTGCTATCTTTTACGCCCTTTGTGTATCTTACTTAAGGGTCAAATTTTTAAAATAGCAATAAAAGATATTTTAGTTTCCTCAATCTGTATAAGACTAATCTGGGTTGTGAAGAAAAACGGCTGGCATCCAGCCCCACCCACTGGCAGTGGCTTACCGTGCTCACGGCTCATCTCATCAACCAGCAGTGTGCTCAGTTACTCACTTGTTTAACTTCATAACTATAGTGTGTCTACCGGGTGTGCTGGAGCAGCAAGAACACCAGCACTGTCCCGGCTGAGGCAGAGGGATCAACTGAAGGCCAGCACAGACTGCATAAAGAGAAACTGTCTCAAAATGAATAACAATAAATAAAATTCAGGAGTCTGTGGCATGGTGCCTGCCTATAATCTCAACTCTCAAGCCCACGTCTGAGGCAGGAGGATTGTCAGAAATTCAAGAGAAACCTAGGCTACCTAGCCAGTTCCAGGCCAGCCTTTGTCTTAGAAAAAATAGATAAATAATCACAATAAACAAAACAAACAAACAAACCTCCAAATAAAAAAGCAAAGGTGTACTCTAGTGCCCTGTGAGAGCAAAAAAAATGTGGTTTCAGCCCCCAAAGGCTTATCTCTAGAAATAGTCCTCGTCCCACACCCTTCCGAGTGGATGGCGCTTCATGTGGTGAGAAGCACCAATAGATCAAGACGTAAATGCCTCTAATGAGAGAAATTTGGTTAAGTAGGTGCTTAAGCACCTGTCCTTATCTCAAAAGACATACATAATTATCTTGAAAATTAGGTATGAGTTAATACATTTTCAAAAATTATTTCTGTACGTATAAGCACATGTGTGTCTGTGGGTACGCATGACATGGCACATGTGCCCACAGCTCACATGTTGAGTTAGAAAACAATTCAGTGAAGTGTCCTCTCTCTCTATCTGGGGGTGGAAGGAAAGCCCTGAGGCTTGCATGGCAAACACTTACCTGCTCAGCCATCTTGCAGACTTGAATATGAATTCATAAACCCTCCCTTCTAATACCATTGTTCTAGCTTGTGTTCTCTTGCTGTGGTAAAACACCTTGACCCAAAGCACCTTGGGGAAGAAGGGCTTACTTCAGCTTACAGCTTATAATCTATCATGTAGGAAGCCAAGGCAGTACAGGAACCTGGAGGCAGGAATGGATGCAGAAAACATGGATTGATGCCTACTGGCTTGTTGGTTTGCTCTTCATGGCTGGTTCACCCTGCTTTCTTACAAAACCCAGGACTGTCTACTCAGGGATGGGACCATCCACAGTGAGTGGGGCCCTCCTCTTTTACTCCCTGGTGAAGAAAACACCCTCATAGCCCTGCCAACAAGCCAATCTGATAGAAACATTTTCTCCATTGAGGTTCCCTCATCCCTAGTGACTCTAGCTTGTTTTAAGGTGTCAAAAAACTAACCATCACAACCATCAAATAGCAGTTAGAAAGGGTTTGGAGATGTGGTGCGGTACTTAAGAGCACTGGTGGCTCTTCCAGAGGTCCAGGGTTCAGTTCCCAACACCCACACAGTGGTTCACAATCTGATGCCTCTCCTGGTCTGTAAGCATATGTGCAGACAAAGCACCTGTATACATAAAAAGATAAATCTCTTTTTAAAGGTAGTTAGGCATATCCAGCTGTTGTGCAGGAGTTCCTCAGTTCCAGTAGATGTGAGATTCTTTGTCTCACATCAGCCTCTACAGTTACAGTGAATGGTACCGTCTTCCTAGGAGTACAACATCCCTCTTGGTGTTAATAGGTGGCACTTAGCATAGTCTTCTCCTAAGCTAAAAGGCAGGCCTGCCTTTTACCTCCAAACGTATTGTGCAGTATTTTGAATATAGGGATATTCTAGATGAGCCAGTCTCAAATTTGATTCCTGGGCCAGAAGAAAACTTGTTAGGAATGCAGTCCTGATCCAAGCCTGCTGGATAAGGAATTCCTGAGATGGGTGTAGCCCCTGTTCTAATGTCCCTTCTGGGCAACTCTTGATGGCCACTATAGCTAGGAAGTGCTAGATGTTCATCAATACGAAAACCAGTCCCACCTTCCTCCCTCACAGTCAAAGGACTCCAGGGTCTTTGTGCTCATATGAGATAGCCACAGAATTATTTTTGATTCTGCCTCCCAACCATGGAAGGGTTAGACCTCCAAGTGCTCCTCTGAGTCAGGAAAGATTCAAGTTCAATGCCAACACCAAACCCAGTCTGCTTGCCCAGTTAAAAAAAAAAAGCCTCCAAGCCTCTTGGAAGGAATTATTCCCTGGCATTCTCATTTTGCACAGAAAGAAGAGGAAATTTTGAGAACGTGGTACCAGCACCCAGTCCTAGGTGTGCCAGCCAGCGAGCAGGCAGGCGTAGATAGGCTGCCCCTCTCTACAGCAAGCATGTGCCCTGTTTGGTCTTCATAAAAAGACCTTAGCTGGACCACTGTACTTCTATCCACGTAATCACCACATCCATCAATGAGAAGGAAAGGCAGGATGCACGTCACAGAGCTCCGGTGAGGTAATCCACAGAATTTCCTAAAAATGTCTCAACTGCCACAAATGCTGACCATATCCACTCACACCGCCACCTCCACTGTTGCCATTATGAGTGTTCTAGGTACGCTAGGCACTTTGTAACCCATAACTGCCTTCCTTTGCTTCTGCCTGCTGACGCTTCATGCTGCACAGGCTGTTCATGCAGCAGACACAATCCCACTCTCTGTTCGGCCAGGACAAAACTCACCATAGATTAAACCATCAAAAGACTTGGTAAGTGGTGGATATTACATTAGCAGCTACTTCAATCATCATGCACATTACTTTCTTTTTTAAAAAAAAGATTAGCTTACAAAGATAAACCAGAGATTATGTCAAATGTTCTCAGCCTTCATCTTCTTTAAATTTAAAAAAGAAGCAGAAAATCTTTATAAGGCTGGAAATTGAAAAGTTGCGTTCAGCTCCTTGCTACCGCCATGATCAAAGATAGAGTCTCTAGTTGTAAAATGAGAGACAGAACCGGTCTCTGAGCAAATCCTTCCAGACACATGCCTGGCTGCCTCCCTTTGAAGTTGACACAGCTGAGATCATATTTTTGCATGAATTATGTACAACATGAGAACAGAAGGAAGACCACTCACCGTGTGACTCACTGTCTGAGGAGATAAAGGCACAACTCGTACTGTGCATTTTAAGAAGGCTGGTACCCTGAAGTAGGTGAGTCCCACAGTAGGGGTACAGCAGCGAATCCCACCAGAGTTCAGGAGGTTTTACCCCGCTTTACCCACTCATCTTGGTAGGTGGTCCCTAGGCCACTGATGTCCAAGTCCGTCCATTTAATCCAGAACCGACTGCTTAGATCCAGTGGGTGGATGTGAAACTGACATTTGTCTGAAATCATCTCAAGTCAAGGCAAATCCAACACAAGCTGTTTTTGTTTCCCACGGAACCCTAACGGCGATCATCACTCAATATTCTTCCTGTCCACACTTATAACCTCATTTAAGTTTTTACTCCTAATTACATGATTCAAGTTTGAAAGCTGTGGTTTATTTCTACCCTTGTACTCCAATCATGAATTCTATCAATAAAATTATTCATATTTGTTGGCTTTCTGAGATTCCTACTATTACTACAGTGAAATGCTCAGAGCTTGGTAACTTATAAGCAAAACAGGTTTAATTTGGTTCAAAGTTCTGGTCCAAAGTCAAGGGCCCGTATCTGCTGATGGAAGTGCCCCAAAGCAGCAGACGGCACCACCAGGCAGAGACTGAGTAGATACATGCTATGTCTCTTTTCCTTTCTCTCCCTTTCATGAAACCAAGATTCAATTATCACAGTTCTCCTCTGATACAACTGCAGTCGCCTCCTATGGCCGTAGTCAGAGTTTGTGTCCACAACTATTACCTACACCAAAGACTACATTCCAACACATGAACCCCTCGGAGGCAGACTAAAATCATCCCCATTTAAGATAACCTGGGGGGGGGTCTCTAAACCGTGTTTGTGAAAAATTTCTCTAGACCTACTTAAAACTTCAGCCTAAGCTTAAGCTGTGTCATTTTTCTACGGGGAAATAATTTCTGAAGTCAAAACTGGCTTGGGTCTGTCTTAGTTAGGGTTTTTATTGCTGTGATGAAAGACCATGACCAAAAAGCAAGTTGGGGAGGAAAGGTTTATTTAGCTTACACTTCCACATCACTGTTCATCACCCAAGGCAGTCAGGACAGGAGCTCAAGCAGGGTAAGAATCTGGCAGCAGACGCTGAAGCAGAGGCCACGGAGGAGTGCTGCTTTCTAGTTTGATTCTTATGGCTTGTTCAGCTTGTTTTCTTACAGAACCCAGGACCAGCAGCCAGGCATGGCACCACCCACAATGGGCTGGGCCCTCCCACACCAGTAACTAATTAAGAAAATACCCCACAGGCTTGCCTAGAGTCCTAGCTTACGGAGGTATTTTCTCAGTTTAGGCTCCCTCCTCTCGGATGACTGCGGCTTGTGCCAAGCTGACATAAAACAAGCCAGGACAGGTGCAGTTTCACATCCATCAAGACCCAAGAAGATAACGTGTGTGTTGATTCAGAAATAACATTATTATTGGGCCAATAAACGTATACTTGAAGGAAACAAACACATGGGTCAACTTGGCAATAAGCCGCCTCCTACAGCATAAGCAGGCCCCAGAATGTTCTAGAATGTTCTATTGTAACAAGCCATCCTACTCTTCCCTGAAACAAGTAAGCAGGGATTCCCGTATGTATGTCTTCAATTTCGTGTTTTATTTATTTATTTTGAAGATTTAGAAAGGGAAGATTTATCCCCAAGAGAACTGGTCCTGGTATTAGCACCAACTATGCAGAACTGACATAATCCAACAATGTACCCTCTGTAGACTCAACCACAGCCAATCCTTTAACAGGTTCAAAGCCCAACTACTGTCCATTCTTGGCATATGCTCGCCGCCTGAAAAGCCCACTGATGATGCCAGCTAGAGTTTCCTCAGTTAGATGAAGTGTGACATACAGGGGTCCTGATACAGTGAAGGTCGACCGTTTACAATTACACGTACACATACATACATACAAGCATAAGTATTTCGTATATCTAAAACTAATTAGAAATAAAACTTTATTCGTAACTACCATTTGAAGAAATGTAAAAATGAGTAAAAAGATTAACTCAATGGGGGCTATCATGTTGTTTAACTCGAGAGTTTGAAAACTTTGTCTTCAAGGGGTTAAGAGAAATTATCATTACCAGACAGAAAGATATACCATCTGATATGTTAAAAAATAAAAAATAAAAAAGCAGTGGAGATTTAGAGTATGATAGAAGCAGAACTGCAAACCACTGGGGAAAATATGACTTAATAAATTGTTAAGACAACTGTCTAGCCAATTAGAAGAAGAAACTAAATGTAGAGTCCTCAATTCTGACACTAAAATGAATGTTCTCCTTTCTTGCACTAAAATTAATTCAGCATGGGTCAAGGATTTTGAAATATATATAGCAATACTAGAAGAATTTTTATTATATACACCGAGTACAATCAGTATAAAGAATTAAAAAGAGGGACAAGTCTAAAAAGGCAAAAGATGGAAACAGGCAAGTGACGTCCTGATTTTTGGAAGTTGGAAAGCTGAGAAGTGATTGATTAAGCCACAGGGAATTGAAGCCTGGCCAGCTCCTGAGGAACACAGAGATGACAAGCAGTTCTCAGCTCAGCCAGAGTAATTTTCATTGTGATGATATTAGGAGGTGGGACACTGGTGGTAAGAGATGACAGAGGAACTCTCTTAACTGGGACTGGTGAAAAATGTCTTAAAGATAAGGTATAAGAGACTGCCTCACTCTCCCCCTCTCTCTCCTCACCCCCTCTTTCCTTTCTTTTTCCTTCTCTGTCTCCCTACTAGCAAGAACATGGCCATGTGTAAACAAGAGCTTTTACTGCACATCAGAACTTCCAGTGTTTTGACCTCAGAATTCCCAGCCTCAGTACTATGAAAAACAAATAAAAATTGTTCAACCCACCTAATCTACTATGGTTTCTTGTTACATGTTAAAATGGTAACTATGCCTGAATATGTATAGAAAACATTCTAAGGCTGTCTCCGAGGAGGGTGCTTCATGCCAATCATCTGCCTACCCTCCTAATTATTGATGAGCACTCTTTTTTTATGAGTTGCATGCTGTGGCAGATAATATCGACTACTAACTGACAAAATCTAGAACGACCTTGGATAAAAACATCTGGGCAAGTGTCTGAGGGAATATCCAGACCGGATTCATGGAGGTGGACAGACACCCTAAATGTAGGTAACACATTATATTGGATGGGGGTGGGATTTCCAGTCTTGAATAAGGGAGAGAAAGAGGACTCAGAATTAGCACGCTACTCTCTTTGCTTGCTGGCTGTGGATACCATGTGACCAGCCACCTCCAGCTCCTGCTGCTATTCCTTCACTGCTGGGATGAACCATACCCTCAACTGTGAGCCAAAATAAACCCATCCTTCTGAGACTGCTCCTATCTGGGACTTTGTCACAACCAGAAAAGTAATACACATGTGTTGTTCCTTTCTACAGTGACCTTCTGAGGACGTGCACGGGCTCCGTGATGACACAGGACAGGAAGGAAGGCTCCAGGGCAGGTGGCAGTTCATAGGGTAGAAGCTATGTCTCTTAGTTACTTGTCTATGGCCATGATAAAACACTGCAGCCAAGGTTAAATTGGCTTAAGGTTTTCCGAAGGTTAGAGTCGATGATGCTGGAGCAAAGGAAGAGTTGAGAGCTCACATTTTGATACAAACCACCAGGCAGAGAGGAAGAGATCTAACTAGCCATGACATGAGTCATCTGATACCTCAAAGCCTATCCTCAGTGACACATCTCCTAAAGCTCCCCAGACACTTCCACCAACTGGGGACCAAGCATTCAAATATATGAGCCTGTGGGAGTCATTTCTTGTTCAAAATTACCACATTGCAATGGCTTCCTTTTCTGTCCAATAATTGACTTAAGCAAGCTATTATATTACACATTCTTTCTGTATCTGAGAAATAGAAATAATAATAATAATTATATAACTTGGTTTTGGTGTGTAATCTGAACCCCACAGCCTCACTTACAACCATTTATTTAACAAACACTATACTATATAGTAAAAGTTGTCCTAACCTCTTGTCTTAGGTTAGCTTAGCTAACAGGCATAGGGAGTCCAAACAATCATGCAGTGGCTACTTATAACGCTGGTTGCCTAGTTCAAGCCCTTTGCCGTCATTTCCATAAAACACCAAGAAACACATTGCATGTTATCAGCCATTTATCAAAGATTCTCGCTTCTAGCCTTACATTTTATATAGCCATAAAATCTCATCGCTGAGTTTAAAGCACATTATTCCTTTTCCTAATAATTTTACCAAATCCATAAAGCAGTAAGTAAGGTTTCTAGAGTTTTGAAGCTACCATCCATCCCCAGTTGAAGAAAAATAAGGGTATTCTACAATATAAAACTCATCTTCAAACATTTACTTTTAATACGTCATCCTGGGATATCTTTATTTTCAGAGACAAATGTATATCCAAGGATGCAAGGGCAATGTTTCATGATAGCTACAGTTTACTTTGCCTACTATATAGGGAAATGATAAAAATATTAACAATCATTGAATATAAGAGGTATAAAAATGAATGTTTCTGACATCAGCTTTTAGCTTTTCTCCATATTTGAACAATTTCATGCAAGTCTAAAATCCTTAATACATAGCATAAGAACCAAATGTTTACCTACACAGAAAGGCACAATGACACAATAAGACTGGGAGGTCATTTTCCTTACAGATTACAGCAGTTTATCAAAATTACGTCGAACACAGCAAGGCAGATGGCATCTGAAGAATGGGTTCCCCATACAGGGCTGAGAGGGAGCATAGACTGGTACGCTGTTTTCTTGAAAGGCTCTGGCTATACAGCAATTTTACCTTTGCAGGTTCTCTGACCCAGCAATTTTATCTCTGTGTGCTAGTTTGGAGATGGCACCTCAGAACCCGCAAGTCTATATTTAATAATGAAGCTCTAACATTGTTTCTGAAAGCATTTACAGAGTATCTGAACGAACATGAAGCTGGCACACAATGAAATACTCTATCAGACTAAAAAGAATACCATTGTCCTTACACTCGCCAGCATTGGAAAACGCTCAAGACATGAGGCTAAACTGGGGGAGATGGGCTAAGTTCCATGGCAGAATTCAAAGTATAACACTCATGTTTTAAATAAATTTTATATTGTATAGCTAAGTGAATGAATGGAAAGGATTTTAGCAGGATGTAGTCATATTAACTTCCAATGCTGGTCACACCCAGGGCAAGAACTGAGGAAACAATGAATATCAGAACTTGGTTTTGTTTTCTTTCCCAATGAGATCAGTGATACAGATATTTTATAACGCTTAAAGGCTTTAGAATTTTAAACATTCAAAATGTTTCAAATGTTAACATTCAAATATTAATATCTGGAAGCATTATTAATCAATATAAACATTTGCTGTCATTTTAACTAAAAATATAGCCAAAGACAAGATGGATAACTTTTATTTTTATTTTTCTTTTGGTTTTTCGAGACAGGGTTTCTCGGTGTAACCTTGGCTGTCCTGGAACTCACTCTGTAGACCAAGCTGGCCTTAAACTCACAGAGATCCCCTTGTATCTGCCTTCCAAGTGCTGGAATTAAAGGCACACACCACCACTGCCTGGTAATTTTTCTCAAATAAGAAAAACTGGAAAAAAATGTTGTTAAGCGGAGTATAATTCTTAAATGCAAAACAGTATAATCTTAAGCATTTTATTTTCAAACAAAATGTTTCAAAGAACATTTTCAGAATGCCAGTAGTCCCAGGCTTATGGTTGCCCCGAGGAACTGACTTTACATCAAGAACTGTGTGAGCACACAGCACGTCAGTGTACAATCCTCGACTACCACCCCTAATTTAGCTTCCTTTTTTATTTTATGTTTATTTGTTTTGTTTTTCTAAAAATAGCTGTGAAGACACCGTGCTTACATCTCATTAATAATACCTTGTAAAATGTTTTCACTATAGCAACTAAACAAGAAAAAAATTGGATATGAAGATCATTACCGAAATGCACAACCGGTCAAAATACAGAGAAACACACACACACACACACACACACACACACACACACACACCCCTCCTAAAGAACAGACAAGAAGACTCGGAACTGACGAGTAGCCAGGACCAGAGCCCACTCTGTCCTTCAGTAGAAGCCAACAGCTTTTGAGTAGAATCATAAAGCCTAAAACAACAAAACTCATATCTTCACTCCTTAATTTAGGAAACTAGATCAATACTAGCAAGAGGAAGCTTACAAGAAAGGATGCTAACAAAGCTTGCCTCTTGATCTGTCTAACTAGTCAAACCCACGGTAGGTGCGCCCTGTTGCGGTGACTCAGTGATCTCCTCGGTCAGGCATGCTTTTGAGCGTATCTCTGTACGTGTCCTGCTCACAGAGACCAAAACAACAGCAGAGAACTGTTTGTTGAGTTAGCGGTGACTGCACATCCGAGACCTGGGCTTCAGCATCAACGCTAATCTCCACCACTGGGGTATACTGTGATTGGCAGAACCAGGGTCCCACCAATTTTGGCCCCAAGCTAGAGTTCTATCTATGCCTTATTAGCTTTGGCACACACTGGAGATCAACAAAATCAATGTCCTCTTCCTCACTTCCTTTCTTGCTCCGAGTCTCACTTTCTCCAAAGCAGGGCACTGGCCTCAGGACAAGAAACAATGTACTTATCTCCACCTGCAGAGGCAAGCAGGCCTCTCTTACTATTTGAAACCATCAGCACATGCTCTGCCTTTGCACTTCCCATTCAAAGCGGCATAACGGGTCAAATTACAAGTTCCCCGCAACCAAGTGCATCCAATTTAGAAACACTTTAGACAATATGAAAGACTTAAAGTTCCTTGGATTATCTGCCTGCTGAGGAAAAGTTCAGACACCCGCTAAAACAATGGAAAGAGAACTGATGGAAAGAAGGGTTCCGGGCTCATTTCTGCTTTCAGTGCCACATTTTCTGTCTCATCTTCGACTCTGAAAAGGGAGACAACTGCTTGCCACGCAAAAATCAGTCATTTCAAAATTCTGGAAAACAATAACCAACTGTATTTCCCTTTTTTTTTTAATCAGAAAAGAAAATCCACACATGAAGTTATCTGAAAAGTACTGAAAACATTTATTCCGTGTTATTTATTACATTTTGAAATATAAAGAATTTTAATGTTTACGTTAGCCGAAGTTGCACTGCAAGCTCCTAGTAACTCACCTGCTAAGTGGATTGCCTGCCCCCCTTCATCATTGTTCTAGCAGAAGAGCTAGTAAACAGGGCTGAGAGGAGATGGGAGCCCGTTACAACCGGTTCTGTGCCTTCCACATACATCACACTTAACGACATGGTAGATTTTAAGCAAGAGGGGGATTAAGATTTAGAATAGCAAGAAAGTGGGACCCGGCAGTCAAAAGGAAGGGGCAAATCCCAGCTGTTGGCACTGGCTTCCCTCTAGTCAGTCTCACGTGGTTTGACACCCTGCCAGATGAGGACAGCTGAGGTGGGGCTCCAGGGCTAACAACAGAGAGCCCAGCTCCTACACAGGGAAGTACAGCTAAGGTCCGTCTCTGAGGGAG
This sequence comes from Microtus pennsylvanicus, assembly GCF_037038515.1. Classification (NCBI taxonomy): domain Eukaryota; kingdom Metazoa; phylum Chordata; class Mammalia; order Rodentia; family Cricetidae; genus Microtus; species Microtus pennsylvanicus. The sequence continues at coordinate 13,744,989 of NC_134587.1, forward strand.
GCAACCTCAGAACGGCTGGAACCCCCTCACTCTGCCCTCCTTAAACTCCAAGCCATAGTCAGCTGACATGTGCGTTCCAGGTGTCCGGTTTTTTCCCAAATACACACAGGCACCTCACTCGACAAAAGCGGGAGTCATGCACTGTAAAGCTCAACAGACTCCGACTCACCGAACATATGGGCCACGAAGTGCTTGCTGGCCTGCCCCTGCCTCAGCAACGACAGCTGGTGGACAGCCACCACCTGCATGTCTATTTTTGCGCACTCTCTCGCTCCCTTTGCAAGTCACAGGCAGACCATTGAGTGTGGCTGCGGAGCAAACTGCTTGGTGACGAAAAGATGGAAGACACCGGGGTGAAAGCAAGAGAAAAGAGTCAAGTTACATGGTTTCGGTGACACGGGGTCAACGTGTGGGAAGGAGCCAGTATGCAGAGAACTGGCTCTGGCCACCTGAAGTATAAGTTCTGTTCTCCAGAGCCACAACCCACACTTTTGACACCCCTCATTATAAATATATATTAATACATATTTTAATATATTTATATCACAAATCATGGCAGCTGGACAACAGGGCAGGAAGGACATACATCCCAGTCAACAAGGAGTCTCGCTTCTACCACCCCTCTGGGTATCCAAAGGATGAGGCCGTACAGCTGTTTTCACCGTGCAAATGCCCCGTCCCTGGCTGGGCTGCACATGGGTTTAGTAGGGGGTGAGGAATAAGGAAGGGCAGGAGTCAAGTTCTCCAAGTACTGCCTGGAGGTCCACGAACTCTGTCAGGACCTGGGTGCCAACGTCCCTCTGCGGTTCTAGGCTCCACCATCTGAATATGTACATCAAAAGAGAGCGAGATCCTTGCTCGTGCTCTCTCTCCTTCTGCTCCTGATTTGGACCTTGAGATTTCAGTCTGGTGCTCCAATGTGGGTCTCTGTCTCTGTCTCCTTTCATCGCCTGATGAAGGTTAATATTCAGGAGGATGCCTATATGTTTTTCTTTGGGTTCACCTTCTTATTTAGCTTCTCTAGGATCGCGAATTATAGGCTCAATGTCCTTTATTTATGGCTAGAAACCAAAAATGAGTGAGTACATCCCATGTTCCTCTTTTTGGGTCTGGCTTACCTCACTCAGGATAGTGTTTTCTATTTCCGCGAGGGGTGCACCCGCACACTAAGACAATAGGGATGTTCTATCGGGAACTCACCAAGACCAGCTGGCCTGGGTCTGAAAAAGCATGGGATAAAACTGGACTTGCTGAACATAGTGGACAATGAGGACTACTGAGAACTCAAGATCAATGGCAATGGGTTTTTGATCCTACTGCACGTACTGGCTTTGGGGGAGCCTAGGCGGTTTGGATGCTCACCTTACTAGACCTGGATGGAGGTGGGTGGTCCTTGGACTTCCCACAGGTCAGGGAACCCTGATTGCTCTTCAGGCTGATGAGGGAGGGGGACTTGATCGGGGGAGGGGGAGGGAAATGGGAGGCGGTGGCGGGGAGGAGGCAGAAATCTTTAATAAATTAATTAATTAATTAAATAAAATAAAATAAAGAGAGCGAGAACTTTCATCTCTGCCATTATCTCTCTGAGTGTGGCCTTCAGTTAATGAGTATCCCATACAATGAATGGCAGGGCTGTGGTGGGGCACTGAGCTCGTGAAGGGGATCGATCTTATCACTTTAACATATTTGTCTTTAGAATGGGCTTCACTGGGTGAGTTTATTAACAATGTTGGGTCCCTTTATTGTTCCGTTTTTATTGTTGTTTTTTTTCTTAATAACGTCTACAAATACTACACTGCCTCAGCTGCAGGCAAGCTGCCACCATCCCCGCTTCACCTCACACTCCACTACTATCTGACCCATAGGAGACTGAACTAGCTCTAAGTGAGTAAGTTTCAACTTCCTTCAAAGCAGACGGGGCATGATTCTGCTGAACTATGGCTAAGGCAATTTTTGGATCAGCCATTGTAAAAACTGTGGTTTCATCTCCGCCTCACTTCCTCATTTAAAAGGCAACACACCACAAATGTGTTTGTGTTTAAGCACCCTCTGTCTGCCCCCCCCCTTTTTTTTTGGTTTTTCGAGACAGGGTTTCTCTATGGTTTTGGAGCCTGTCCTGGAACTAGCTCTTGTAGACCAGGCTGGTCTCGAACTCACAGAGATCCGCCTGCCTCTGCCTCCCAAGTGCTGGGATTAAAGGCGTGCGCCACCACCGCCCGGCATTCTGTCTGCCCCTTTAGCTGCATGTGGCAGAGTTTAAGAACTGCATCACTGATGACCTCTCACAGCCCGCATCAGTTCCATGAGTGATTGGGACTTTCTATTTATCAGGAAGCTCGGGATCCAAATTAAAACCACAACTGAAAGACTCATCACTGCACATGAGGAGAATCCAGGGTGGCTGAGGCTTCAGGGTTGGTCGACTGTGCACCCAAAGAACCTTAGGAGAATTTAGAAAGAATCCCAGCCAAGTGTCAGCAAGAGCCCAAGGGAAGGAAAGTGTCATTTCCGCCTCGTGCTGTTCACGGACATATGTCCGTTTCCGGCACGTGTGTCACTTCTGGCGCGTGTGTTGTTTCTGACGTGTGTGTGTGTCGCTTACACGCATGTCGCTTACACGCGTGTCATCTACGCATGTGCCGTCTACATGCGTGTCATCTACACGTGTGCTGCTTCTGTCGTGTGTGCCGTTACGCGTGTGGCATTGCGCGCGTGTCATTTTCATAGTGTGTCGCCCCTGGCACATGAACGTCACGTGTGTTGTTCCCATCATGTGTCGTTCATGGCGCATGTCGTTTCTGGCACACATGCCATTTATGACACACGTGGCTGGTCCAGTTTGAGCCAGAACTGGTTCAATGGCCAGGTATTTACAAATTATATTTAAATTATGACAAGCTGGAAAAAGTACTCATGACTGGAGTAGAAGGGAGCTGCGGGCCACTTCCCATCGCCTGGCTCCCAGCCACCTGGCTAGCTTGTGCCCCGAAATAACAACACACAAATTTGTATTCTTTTAAACACTGCCTGGCCCATTGGCTCTAGCATCTTCTTGGCTAACTCTCACATCTCAACTAACCCATATTTAGTAATCTGGGTAGCACCACGAAGTGGTGTCTTATCGAGGAAGATTCTAGCATATGTCCATCTTGGGCTGGAGCTTCATCGTGTCTGCTCTGGAGAGGAGTGGCATGGCGTCTGGCTCACTTCCCTTCTTCCCAGCATTCTATTCTGTCTACTCCACCCACCCAAGGGCAGGCCTATCAAATGGGCCAAGGCAGTTTCTTTATTAACCAATGACCTTCCTCCATTGAAGGGAGCAAGTGCAAATCCTTCCTGCATCTCTAGAGTGAGGTGAGGTCTCTCTCTCTCACACACACATACATACCAAATGTTAATGTGGGGTACACATATGTGTCTCTAAAAGAAGAGAAGCAAATGTATTATCTCCAACCTATATTGAATGCTTGTGTTTTTTATTAGTATGATCTCAATGGTACTAGAATGAACTTTCTTTTTTTAATGCTTTAATTGTGTGCATGTGTCTGAGTGGTAGCTTGTATACATGAGTATAGCACCTGAGAGGCCAGACGGAGGCATCAGATACCCTGGAGCTAGAGTTCCACCCAGCCTGGGTGCTGGGAACAGAACTCCCTTTCTCTTCCAGAGCAGCACACACTCTTAACTGCACAGCCATCTCTCCAGCCCTATTTCTTTTCTTCTCCAGCACCAAAAAGGAGTCATCCAGGAGACTACGGCTTCTGAAAGAAATCAGTATCAGTCGCACAGCTCCCCTGTTTCTGGGAGGCATTAGTCAGAGAAGTGTCTCTAAGCTACCGGATTATGAGAGCCCAAACCCAACCAACTGGATTACGTGACAAGACCCATTGTTCACGACGCTGCCAGGGCTGCTTTCTGACAGCTACCGCTAGAACAATCAGGATCTTCCCAGGGGACCAACCTAAGGAAGAAGAGGAAGGAGAACTGGGAACGTACAATTCAGAAGAGAGTATCGACAGCCTTGCCTAGGTAAGAGTGGGTCTGTACAGAAAGGGGGTCTGTATGTGTTCGCCATGCGCAGGAAGGTCAACAAAGTGAGACCTTTAAAGAGCAGAGCTCGCTGCACCCCAGAAAGTGACTGTGAGGAGACACATGTGGGGGGCAGAATAAACCTGCAGGGAGAGCAGCCCCTCTTCCAGCAAGCCAGGGAATCTCATTTCAATCTCCCCTACCTTTTAAGCAGACATTAGGGGGAGGGAGGTTAATTTGCTTCCAGGTTTGTAGCTAATAAGTGGCAGAGCCAGAATCAGGTTCTGATCCTTATTCAATATGAATGCCAATTTTTATGTTTGCCGTTACCAGTGGTTGCAAACCCAACCCATTCCCCTTGAGACTGCGGGCAATAAGTATGGGAATGCAACCAGCAGTGGGAAGAGGAACCAGATCCCTGCGCTGAGCCTCCCTCTACAGATAGAAACAGAGTTTCCTTAGAACACTCTAGAGAAAGACTTCTCGAAGGATTCCAGTCAGGGGTACAGGATCCAGGGATCCAGGGATGATGTGGCTCGTCATTGCCCGCCACGTCTTTAAAACATTGTCAATTTGGGATAACCAAACAGTCCTTGGTGTACAATAACTGCAGGGGGAAAATGCCTGCATTCTCCTCCCTAACCAGGCTCACGGCTTCAAGTTCTAACTCTATAAATATCTGCTCAACAAAACAAGTCAGTCCTTCAGTTCTAGGGTCGAGTATGTAACGGGGTCTTACAGCCCACACTGTAGCACCCTCTCTCCATGCCCCAGACCATGATATCAGTTAGAGTAGATACAATGAATGCTTTAGAGTCAGTTTTTAATTGGGTCTCCTTTCAATATATTTTCCACATACACACACACGCACACGCACACACACACACACACACACACACACACACACACACACTTATTTTTCAGTTGAGGACAATGAATTCCACGGAATTTGGTTCACTGCTACATAGTGGGTCAAGGAGTATCCAGGCTTAAACCCAAGCTGTATAATCATGTTTCCGCTCTCTATCTGTGCTCCTCTTAGTTCTAGCTATGGCTCCACGTTTCTACTTATGTTCAGAAATCAACAAAACTTAGCAGTTCCAGCGCACCACCCCCGTCAAGCCTGCTGATGCTCCTGAAGATATATCCCCCGACACACAGAACCTTCAGTCTCATAGTCTCTACAATGCCAGAGTGAATGCCTGTTTCTTTTGCTACTTCCCTACACTCAAGATACGGTGTCAAAACAACCACTCTGCTTAAAATGGTCAAGCCACTTTATTCGGCTTTGAAATGGTGATCTGTTCAAACCAGATCCGAGGAGCCACTCAGACTAGTCGGCAACTGTCTCTGCTACTGGCCTAATCGTCCCAAATAAGACTTTGGATGACTTTTCCTACCGCTCCCTACTTCCTTCTCCTTCCTCTCAAGAGTTCCTTGTACCTCTAAGGTGTCCTCACTAAGGAGGAGGGAGAGGAGAGACAGGAAGGGAAAGGCACAGAAGAAAATAAAGAAACCATGCTTTCGGGCAGCTTCAGGGAAGCAGGAATAGCATGTAATGTGAACACCTCACAGATAAGAGGTGGCATTTATGCAGACAATGGCAAGTCCCAGCAAATGCCAGTCCTAGGTCACTGTGCAAAAGAGATCACCTAGTAAAGGAATGTCCCTCTAGCAACTAAAATCCAACCTGGTGATTTCCACCACACCCCACAGTCCAAGTCTGAGACACACTAGCGCTCTGACAGATATCCATTCTGAAAGCCACTGGGGTGGGGGGAGTTCCTCTTTAATATACCCCAAATATTCTCATAGATGACAAAGTAAGTTATGTACAATGACTAAATATTATAATAAATTTTCAAAACGACTGCTCTGTAATATGTGTCTGTAGACACACCCAAGCCATACAATATGCAGCTTTCAAAAAAAGTGATGTTCATATATTCAAATGTCCTACCCACTTGCTTATAAATTGCACATGATACCGGATGGGAAGAGGCAGGAGAGTCCAATCTGACTTCATCCCTCCCAAAACTCCCTCAGAGCCATCCGTAGCCCAGGCCATGTGGCTCAGGAGAATGCTACCCTGTTATCCCGGGCTGTTGTAAATGGATCCTGACCAGAAGACATTTACTATGATCCTGGGATACTGGAGAACCGCACATGGAGGAGCTCTTCCAGAACCCTACACTCCCTCTCTGAGGAGCTAACACACTGAGTTCCTCTAGAAGCCTGAGGTTCCCCACTGGGGAATCACACACTGAGTTTCTCTAGAATCCTGAGGTCCCCCTCTGGGGAATTGCACACTGAGTTCTCCTAGAGCCCTGAGATCCCTGAAGGGAGGCTGCTTGTCCCTGGCTGCTCAGCCCCAAAATAATCACACAGAAACTATATTATTTAAATCACTGCTTGGCCCATTATCTCTAGCTTCTTACTGGCTAACTCTTACACATTAATTTAACCCATATCTAGTAAACTATGTATTGCCACGTGACTTTGGCTTACTGGGTAAAGTTGCAGCATCTGTCTCTGGTGGGGCTACAAGGCTTCTCTCTGACTCCACCTCCTTTCTCCCAGCATTCCCTTTAGTTTTTCTTGCCTAGCTCTGTTCCCCTATAGCTCTGCTATAGGCCCAAAGCAGTTCATTTGTTAACCAATGGTATTCACAGCATACAGAGGGGAATCCCACAGAACTCCTCTGGGGGAATCACACACTGAGTTCTAGAAGCCTTTACCCCCTCTCTGTGCTTTTCCAGAGCCTTGAACTTCCTCTCTGTCATACTGATTAACAAACTGATTTGCTAGGCTTGGTAGTGAACGTCTTTAATCCCAGCACTTGGGAGGCCGAGGCAGGCAGATCTCTGTGAGTTCAAGGCTAGCCTGAACTACATTGTGAGTTCTGGAACACCCAGAGATACATAGTGAGACCCTGTTGCTAAATAAATAAATAAATTGACTTGAGGCAAGGTCTTTAGTGCAAGTGTCTTCCACAAAAAAAAACTAATAAGCTCCGGTGTCCTCCAGATCTCAATGATTGCCCCTCCCTTCCGACCACCCTGGCCAGATAACTCCAGAAAGAAGATGGCTGATCATTGACCTGAAGATAATTATGCATTTTCAACAACTTAGCCATCCTTGCGGGCGCTGACAGCAAGAGCACCGGCATGTCTGTTCCACCCATAAAGATGCCAGGCCTAGAACACGGAAGACTGTTATTTCTAGTGAGCGACTCTTTGTTAAGTCGCTGAATTTTCTATTTTTTTTTCTTTTATTGCAGCAAAACACATTTACCATAAAAGGTCCAATCGTAATCACTTTTGAAGTATAAAGTTTCCTTTTACCGCAATGATCTGAATGTTTGTGGCTCCCTTCTCCAGGGTCACACGTTGAAACCAAATTACTAACATGACGGCCTTAGGTGGTACTGAAAACATCCTATTGGAGACAAGGTCTTTTCGTGTGCCTTGGGTGTGTATTTTTTATGGGTTAATTTATATCATTTTTTTAAGATTAATTTTTATGACTTTTAACTGTGTATGTAGAAGTGAGTGCAGGTGCCTGTGGAGGCCAGAGGCAATGGAGCCCCTTGGGCAGAGGTCACAGGCTGCTCTGAGGCCCTGACAAGAGAGATGGTCATCAAACTTAGGTCCTCTGCCAGAGAAGTACCTGCTCCTAACAGTGGAGCCACTCACCGCCCTTTAGTACTTTTCTATCAAAGGTTTAGAATTATAATAAATTAATTTAGCTGCTATCTCTAAATGCCCCTTCACAGAAATGCCATGTCTTCTCTTGGCTCTGCCCTTGTCCCAACCCTGATTCTCCTGCCCCACCCCAGAGTCAAGTGTGTACTGCCTCCTCCTGATGGCATCCCTCTGCTGGGGAGACTCGGGGGCCTCTTAACAAATGTTCGTGGGAATGCAGCATGCAGAAAGATGTACAAGAGAATAAGCATGACCAGATAAGCAGGCCAAGATAAGAACATTCAGAGGACGAGGAGGAGGGAGAGCGAGAGGAGGAGCTGGAGGGGGAGGATTGCCACTTCTCTGCCAAAATTAAATAAATACAACACCGTATCTCTTTGTTCCAATAAGAAAACATGAATGACTTCAGAAAAAGCAAAATGTGACCAAGTGATCAATGTTTGAAATGAGTAAAGTCTAAGGAGGCATGCGCAGTTCATATCCCAACAGAAAAAACATCTTCAAGTCTCCTACGACTTCTGCACCCTGCCAAGGACTTCCAAGGATCATTGTCTCTCTAGACAATGTCCTGCAACTTGCATCTATCAAGAACACTGGAGTTGTTATTCCTTGGGACTTCTAGACATGCTACTTCTAGAAAACATGCTTTTCTGAAAGCAAGAGGAACAGAAATCAATAGCTGAACCTGTAAGAACTAGAGAAAGCCACCGAACTCAGCAGAATTGATCCAGCTGCAGTGTAGAATGACATAATGAGCGAAGATATTCGAAACGGGCTTAATTGCAGAGGAAGTGTTCAAATGTATATTAACAAATGGTAAAAACGTGCACACGTTAAACCATGTATGTACTTGTGTGTACGTGTGCACATGTGTGTGATTTCATACTATTGGTTTTCGATGAGACCACTGAATTTATTAAATCAAGAAACTCACACTGTCTTTTTTTTTCTTAAGTTGCATAAAGTTAGCTGTATTTCCCTAATTCTCAATCCTTACTTACAACTGTAAAATTGGGTTAAAAAAAATTAGCATCCAGTTCATGCGGTCTTGGAAGATGGTTAAGTGAAGTAAATCCATACAGTAACAAACTCATTAGAGAATCAATGTTGGTACTATTATTTTCAAAACGTAAAAAAAAAAAGGTCATCGTTATCATAGTCAAACATCAAGTAGAATAAATGAAAAGGATAAATAAAGGACAAGTCGCAGCCTCTCCCTTGCAACCTAGGCCTCCAATCACCCGCCTCATCTCAAAAGAGACACACCCTCAACACATTGTGAAAACCACGCCCTCTGCTCAATCATGCTATAGATTAATGGCTGACACAGTTAATAAAGACTTCATATCAGGAAAGGGTGACTTAGGATAACATTAATGAATCGCTGTTTGGTTTTGGGCTTTGAGACAGGGTCTCTTCATGTAGCCCAGGCTAGCCTCGAGCTCCTGATCCCCTAGCACTGCTTCTTAAATGCTGGGATTACAGGTGTATACCACTGTCCCTAGCATGACGTCATTTTAAAGGAGAAGGAAGCTATAGAATAAAAATGATTGAGGTGAGCAGGGGTGCTAGAAGAGGGCTGCGTACTTAACTTTAGACGACAAAGAGAAAAGACGGAAGGTGACTGACACAACAGCGCTATCAAATCTGTGACCCCGATAACACTCCAAAGTATTTAAGAAGTGATCAATAGACAATGGAAGGGGGAAAATAATATAAATTTTTGAGAGGCTTTACTTTACAAGAAATTAATGAGCAGTTACTTTAGGAAAATTGGTTTTGTCTGGCAATGGGAGAGAAATGTGAACTTAACACTTCCACCATCCAGCGAGCACTCTGGTCCCAGGGCTCGTCAACGAGGCTTAGTGAGGAGGCTTAAGGAAGACACAGCGAAGCCTGGTAACAGCGAGGAAGAATTCACCTGAAACCCATGTCCCTTTAGCTGCCCTTCTCCGCACAGACAAGTACTTCTGAACCGCCCTTGAAGCTAGCAACCCTGAGAAAGCTACCCAGCTCTCCCTCCGCATGGGGACCAGAGAGTCTCGCAGAAATGTCCTCAGTGCAGTCAGGGCGTTAGTGCTATAATACAGACCGTCATCAAGTCACTGGTGACAGTGTTAAAGTTTCTCACGAACTTCCCCTACCCTATGGCAGTGTTCATTAAGAATGTCAAGGAAGCATGCCTTTCACCCCAAGCCAACCTATTAAAATAGCCAAATTATTACACCTCATAATACAAATCTTTTATTTTGCTGAATGAAAAGTTCATCAAATAACACTGTCCATTTCACTTGTCTACCCTCAAAACGCCCATGGTAACATCTTTTCCCAACCCGGGTGAAACACCCTCAAGAAGAACCATTTGTGTGCAAGCCCAACTATCGCCTCTTATAGCTCTCTATGGCCACAGTTTTCATCTCAATAACACCTTTATCTAGTAAGCTGCTTAAGGCACATTTTTAGAGTCTCATACATAACACTGAGTTCACCCAGAGAAAACGCTCCTGTGAAAGTTACTTCACTCTTCTCAACTGTGTCTGAGGACACCTGCCTTTTCACTAAGGAGTACATTGTAGCAACATCCTGCAGTGCTGCGCTTAATCCCTTCTTGCACTTTTTCAAGGTAGTCCTCCATTCGCTCCTCCCAGCCCCCAACACATCATCCACTCCTTTATTTCCTCTTCTGCATCCCTCACAAGGCAGAGACAGGAGATAAGCTATAAGCAAAGGTGGGCAGACCCTGCCTTCAACAGAACTAAGGCTACTGTTCCCTGATGGGGGAAGAGAGAGTCACTCTGGGGCTGAGCACTGCTGGCCTGGTGTCAGCTCCTGAGGGGATGGCACACTTCATGTGGTGTGGCACTGACAGCCAACCCCGTTGAGCTACTACTGCTTTCTCACGCCATCAGATGTCAGCTCAACTCTGGATTCCAAGAGAAAGACAGCTGAAGAAATCAAACAGTTGTTTTCTCTGTAGAAGCGTCCTTTTGGGTTAGGCAGGAATATTGTAACGTTTTGCAATACAAGTGATAACACCCCAAATGATTCTTTTGTCTCAAAACACAAATGAAAGATACTTTTTAAAAAGAAGCAAAATGATTGCCTGGAGCATTTTTATGGAAACAACAAAAACACCTTTACTCAGAGAAGGCTTATTTCTGCTTACCAAAAGATGATGGTTAGCTTCCTCAGAATCTCATGAGATAATAATTAACAATATTCATACAGGAGATTGACAAGAATCAGAAATTTGGAAAGAAAAGCAACCTTGACACCTATGGTTGCTAGGTAAGGGCCTACCACACAGCTACTACCTACTCCATCCTTTCTATAGCCAGAAAACTCAGTAAAGAGCTAGCAGCATAGCCGGGCAGTGATGGCGCACGCCTTTAATCCCAGCACTCGGGAGGCAGAGGAAGGTGGATCTCTGTGAGTTCGAGGCCAGCCTGTTCTACAAGAGCTAGTTCCAGGACAGGCTCCAAAGCTACAGAGAAACCCTGTCTCAAAAAACCAAAACCAAACAAACAAACAAAAAGAGCTAGCAGCATTACCACAGCCACAATTGTTGCATCGTGATTGGTAACAGCCAAATCCACGCAGCTCACTCATCAACAAGTGGGTAGAGAAATGAGTTCCACAGACAAAAGGGAACACTCTCTGACCTTCAAGAAAAGAATGCCTCTCATTTGCATAGATGAAGTGAAATAAGCCAGGTCTTTAGAGAATAATTAGCAAATGCATACATAATACATATGTGCATGTGTGTGTGTCTGTGCACGCGCGCGTGCACACACACACACACACACACACACATCTCCCAACCTAAAACAATCACTCTCACATAAGCAGAGAGTACAATGGTAGTTGCCAGAGGCTTTACGGTACAAGAGAAAAGAGACAGAGGTCAAGGTTGGCCAAGTTAGGAGGGAAGTCTTTTAAGATCTATTCCATAGGAAGGCAATTGTGTCAAGCGGTATAGTGTCCCTTGCTTTAAATCTCACAAGAGTAAATATTCACATGAGGGGAAAAAGAGAAGAATTTCTCAGATGACATATGCCTACTCATGTGACGTAATTCTCATTGCACACTGCACTATGTCTTGCCCCACAAATACACCCTTTGTCAGTTCATGTGGAAATAATAAAAATAAGATTTTCATGCCATAAGTACCAAGAAAGCATCCTCGAACTACAACAGTCATTTCCTTTTGAGAAATAAACAGATAGAAGCCCCGATCCAACTAGAATGCTGTAAAGTCGCCTTTCTTAAGTTTTATTTCCTAACAGGGCACAACTAATTCTGTTATTTATGAATACCATAGCAAAACACTTCGTTGTTGTTGTTGTTTTCCTGAGACAAGAGTTTCTCTGTGTAGTCCTAGCTGTCCTGAAACTCGAGTTGTAGACCAGGCTGGCCTAAAACTCACAGAGATCCTCCTGCCTCTGCCTTCCAAGTGCTGGGCTTAAAGGTGTTTGTTACAATTCCCAGAGACAGACTGCAGAGCCTAAACAAGCATTAAATCAAGAAATGGAACCAATGATAATTCTACATTATTAAGTATTGTTTCTATCATTAAGTCACCAACATAACGGGAGACGGCACAATTTTCATCCTAAGAGATGCTGCTTTTTTGTTTTGTTTTGTTTGTTTTTTAAAGAGTTTTACTCTGCTAATTGGGTAGTATGTACACTTGCTCCTTCCATTTCTCCCCAAGGCAAAGAGGAATACAAGGCTGTTACTAAAAGCCAGAGATCTGGGCATTTCACAGACTCAAGTCAGTGACTCTAGACTGCTCTATTTCACCAGCCATACTGGGCTACCAAACTGTTCTCCATATGTTGCTGTAAAATGACACTGGTCACTAGTGCCCCCTCTGTCACACCCCGACAGTGGCAGGAAAGACAAAAACAATGGAGTTGTTCAATTGACAAGACCCAACTCAGTCAACTCATTAGTGCTTTTCTGTGTAGGCAGAAATGTCAAGACTAAAGAGAACGCGCTCAAGTTGGTCAATTTTGTTTCTGAAAAAGCATGACTGACTTCAAAAGAAGAATGAGATCTTGGATAATCATGGGTCTCCTGATACGTTCTCACGCTTGAAATAAAGGACAGCCAAAGCATCGACTCTTGGAAGATTCGTCTCTATTACAACGGGCTTCATCAATGTTAGCCATTCCAGAACAGTGCAAAGAAAAAGCTTCCTGTGCAGATCGAAACGGTGCCTAGCGTGAGCTGTACCTCTGACAACAATGCGGGCCGGCTCAATTACACTGACTCAGGCCCTTGGTGGACACTGATGAGATGGGTCCCACAGGCTGAATAGCAGAATGGACACTTGGGGTCTGATCAAAACATAAAACTGCAGACCCTCTAACTCCGTGTGTAATTGCCCTCCGACTTTGAGAGAGCAGAGTTTGAGTAGTCAGACACAGCTGTCAGCACTCTAGGAGGAAGGAGCAAAGTAGTTCACCTCCACAAGTCAGCAGCACCCCACCGTACAGGTGTGACAGTGTGTCCTTACTCTGAAGATTAATCGTAAGTATTAATCGTCAACCCATTAGAGGTCTGCTACTCATACCTATGGCCTTGAAAAAGCTCCTTCCCTCTCTCCCTCTCTCCCTACACACACACACACACACACACACACAGAGAGAGAGAGAGAGAGAGAGAGAGAGAGAGAGAGAGAGAGAGAGAAATATCACAATTGACTCTTGGGTATAAACTCTTAAATCAAGTTATAAGATTATAAGAAAAAATATTTCTGCAGAAAGAAAACTGAACCTTCAGTCTTCAGATATTACATCACTTGTGTGTGTGTGTGTTAAGACAAAGAAAGCCAAGTACAAACCAAGCTATTTTTCATCTTTAATATTTTCCCAGCCTACTGAAGAGCCCAGAATCAGAATGGAAAAGAATGCTGGGAAAATATAGCGTTCACATATGGTTCATCAGCTGCCATGCAGTTTGTGCTCCAAGATATACAACTCAAGATCTCCTTTAAAGTAGCTACCCAAACGCAGACAGATTTCATGGGGTGTCACCCAGCCACGATGTGAGAAGCCCTTGTCTTTGCAGAGATGGCAAGGTTAGCCTTCCCCAAGCAAACAGTTGCAGCCTTCAAAGGCACCCGCTTTTTCACAGCGAGTTTCAGCGCTGGATAAGATCAATGGCATATGGGCACTGGATTCCAATCGTTTTCAAACAGGAGGGTTGTCCTCTGTGCAAGACGATTGTAGCTCGGCAACAGCTGATCTTTAGTGCACAAGCCACAATACTGCCAGTTGAAAAAAAATGCACCTTCCTTAAAACAAATCATACTTTTTTGTTCCCAGGAAGCTTTGATACTATTTCGAGCAACAAAGACACAAAAGATACATTCTGACATCCTCAAGAATGGTTTTAGGCAGATCAAGAGTAAACAAGATAACAGCAGCAGCCTGAGAAACAGCCAAGGCGAGCAGGAGGCAGGGCAGGGAGGTTGGAGTGGAAATGGGTATCTGTGATCTAAGAAATTCAGTCACTGATGAATGGAGGTGGGAGGGGGAAAGAGGACAGCGATCTTTTTTTTTTTTCAGTTAAAAGAAAGAAGTGTGCGGTGCCGGTTTTGTTTCACGAGTGCGTGTTGAATAAACAGCAGGCAAAAATCTAGTTTCGTGACTTACTTAAGACTGACTCAGTGAGAGTAACCTAAGTTTGTATGTGGCTACAATCGCGAGACCTAACCAAATTGAGGACTCATACCAAATATTTTGTGACAATTCTTTCAACGTGTCAAGAGTCTTCCGATACCAGCAAGAAGCCTATGATTAGTCACGGAGTCCTACTATCGATTTCAAATGACCATTTTGTATGATGGGCACCGGTTCTGTTCTGCCCTCTTTTAAAGAAACCACTAACGATCCAGAGTGCTTTCGTCACCGTTTCCTAGAACTGAGGGCCTAAAAACGGTGTCAGGGATGGAAGTCTGAGAGCAAGCAGAAGCCCCAAAGGTCCGGGCAAATTCTTCTGCAGCGCGGCCCCGTCTCCCTCGTGCGTGCGGGAGTGGAAGAGCTGGAAGTGTGTGCGCTCCTCCTCCCTCCGGGCCGCGCTGGGGACCATCGTTCCAGGATGTCAAGTGGGTGGCGGCTAGCCTCGGAGGAGAAGCCCTGCCTGGAAGCGCCAAGTGCTACTCCGATGGAGACGGCCGAGCCCCCTCGCAGCGGTTCCTCGCGGCCAGCCACCGCTCACCTTTGTTCGCCGGCCCTCTCTGTGAGGAGGAAGCCGGGGAAGGAGGAGCGCGGGCGGCGACCCAGCTCTCCGCGGCCCCTTAGCGGAGCCCCGGAGGACATTCACAGGCGAGTCGGACCATCTCTAGCTCCCCAGAGGCCAGCCCGGTCGAGGGATCGGGAACCCCACGGTGAACACAAAGGTTGGGAGGTGTGAGCCCGAGCGCGGGGGCGTGCGCCACGGAGCTGGCGAGTGTGCTCGCGTGTGCGTGTGTGCAGGAGAGCAGGCGCTCCGGCCCTTCTTACCTCTCGAAGATGAGCCGCACCATGAAGATGCAGAAGGCCAGGGGGAAGGCGAGGTAAAGGTCCTCCGCCTGAGGGAAGGTGGCTTCATCCGTGTTCTTCAGGTCTGCCCAGGTGACATTGTGCGGAAGCCAAAACCTCTCGTTCCAGAACCAGGCTAAGATCCCTGCCATCTTGCTTTGTCCACTCCCGTGTCGCGGCTCCCGCGCTCCTCCGAGCTCTCCGCAGCGCAGGGTGCCGGAGATGCGCGCTGGGCTGGCCCCGAGCCTGTGCCGCCGCTGCCGCTCCCGCCTGCCGCCGCCTCCTCCGTGGCCGCTGCGCTCCCAGGCTCAGGGCTGGCTTCGCTCCTCTCCTCCCTCTGGCCGCGCTGGGAAAAGGGCCGCCTCGCCTGTCACGTGGCAGCCTGGCCGCACGCCCTGATTGGCTGGTGCCCGCGTCAAACAGCGAGGCACACGCGGCCGGCTCGCCCACGCCCTGAGGGCTGCGGGCCACGCTCTGGCTCTGCACCCGCACCCGGTGCGCGGCCGGCACCTCTGTCCCGGCCCGGAGTTGACTCGCACACCGTCAGAACGCCCGCTCCTGCCCTGTTGGAGTTTGCGCTCTCGTCCTCTTGCCTTGCACAGAGAGGCAGGCGAAGAGGGGGCTGGCATGGGCCGAGCTTCCAGAGAGCCCTGCACTGAGAAAGAACCGCTGCTGAAGAAGTAGGGGGCGCAAAGGCAAAGGAGGAAGGAGTGGGAGGGGGAAGGATCATCCTCCCTGGTGAGAAAAGAAAATCAGGAACTGGGGCAGGAGAGTTTGGTAAGAGACTTCTGTCTCCAACCCAAGCCTGCCCCCTTCCTTGACCTTCCTGTCACGTTTTACATTACTACTTCTCATCCAACCGGCTCTCCAGGGCATAAGGCCCCTTATTTTGATTTATGAAATAGCCGGAGAAGTTAGAAATTTGTGATTAATTAATTGCTTAATGATGGGGATGAGAACAGCTGGTAACAGCTGCATTCTGTGAAACTACTCCACTAACCTCTGCAAACATTGCGGGAACCACGTTTTGACTTGGTAGGTAGTCCTACTACATCAGGAGAAGGTATTTATTCCTTTTCTCCCTCCCTTTAAACGGAACCCTCAAGGCCTCCAGATTCTCACCTCCTATTCTTCATTGAGTTTCCGTTTATGCCTCCTCCACCCTTCGAAATGACTCAAGGTCAGCTGTGATTGCAAAGGTCAGTTCTTGCCTTCGTTCAGGCTGCTTGACGACACGGCTCAAACAATGAACACGTATGGCTCACACGTCCCAGAGATAAAGTCCAAAGCCGCGGTGCTAGTGAATCTAGTATGTGGCAAAAGCATACTTCCTGAACTCTTCCTGACAGGTGGTTGTCTTCTCAGAGAATCTCTTGTTGCAGAGGTGGGAAGAATATGTACCCTCCTATCTATCGTTTTACTAGGGCATGAACCCTCTTCCCAAGCCTTCGCCCTCATACGCTAGTTACATCCCACGGGCTCTGTCTCCAACTGCCAATACATTGACTTTTGGGAGAACACGAACATTCGGTTCATTTTAGTTATCTTTGGATGGCCACCAGTACTAATCTCTCCTCAGAATCTTTTCTTCCTGTGGGCATGGCTCAAGCCAAAAGGACAGGGTCGCTTTCCCCCCTCTCTCTTGGTTGAACACCTCCTTTCTAATATCACAAACTCTACCCAAGCCATTTTCAAACTGAAATCTTACTTCGTCCGCCACCTGTTTGGCTGCTATCTGATCTAAACCACCAGCATTTCACATAACCGCCTAACTCCCAGTTCTGTCCATGTTTCTCTGCTGTCCACTCTCGGCCATAGTCATAAAGTTGAAATTCTTGTCACATAATTCCAGTACTTAAACCTGCTTCATTTCCGTTCTTCCCCCAAGTAGAAGTCAATGTCATTATAATTTCTTATGACATTTGATTCCTTATTATTGCTCTGATCTCGTGTGTTCTGTGTGTGGCTATCATGGCTCCCTGCTCTTCATGGACCACACCATCCATGCCTCCACAATCTTTGTATATTGTATGCATCTCCTCGGTCCCTGGAAAATCTCTCCCAAAGTATCTGTCTTCTTTTTCTTGTGTTTTGTTCTGGATAAAGCTTTTCTTTTACAATTCAAGTTAATGTAAAACCCTAAACCTCAAAGCCACCATCACCATCAATGCAACATATAACATCATTGGCACCTTGTCTCTAAAGTGTAAGCTTCAAAAAGTTTAAAATATACATCTATCAGTCAGGTACATGACTTTAAACCTGGCACTCCTGAGGCAGAGGTAGGTGGATCTCTGAGTTCAAGGCCAGCCTGGTCTATAGATCAATTAGTTTCAGGACAGATGGGGCTATACAGAGAAACACCGTCCCCAAAAAACAAATATCTATATCTATATAAGTATAGGTAGATAGGCAGACAGACAGACAGATACAGTCTGTTTTATCAAATGTAGTTTCAAATTGCCTACTACATAGTAGTACATAGAGAACCCATTAAACTATTGACTTAATGAATCAGTGTGACTCTAATAATCTCCCTCTCCAGAAAGGAGACATCTTTAGGTGAAGGTAATATTTGAGTAATTAAGTTTGATGTTCATTGATCCTTGTTAAATTCATGGGGAGCACAAAGCGGGCATAAAGAAGGGAGTGTTCATTTCCAGGTAGAAGAAGGGAGATGTCACTGAAGTGTGTCTTCTTTGGAGGGAAGTCACCATCCGCATTCCAGAACATGTGTAAGCAGCTGCGTTAACCCGTCCCTTTGTGTCTCCTCTCTCTGTCTCATTCATCTGCCTGTGCCCTGTTTCCCACCTTTCTCAAGCTGCCTTTCTACAAGACAAACTAATGAGAGAATGAAAGCTTCTCACTCACCCATCACCTTTGAGAATAGGGAGGGATTTGGAGAGTATTGTAGAGCATTGATTCTGTCAGGCGGTTCCAGAAGGAGGATTTAGTGCTTGTCAGGATCTTGGATGGGTTGGTTAGTTTCTACAAGCGTGCGCACGTCCACCTGTGTGGGCTGTGTAAGGATGGCAGCTGCCTTACCTCTAGCCACTATTATGAAGCTGGCATGAGATTAGTTATGGGAAAGAGCCTCTGTCAACTCTTCACTCCGATACCCATATACAGTGAAGCAAACACCTCTTTTGCTTGTCTAACCTCTCTCCCTAAAGCAATGGCACCACCATACCACCCATCCCTCAAAACACAATAGAGTGAGCCATTATTTCTTATCTGATCATATTTTGGTTAATTCGGAGATGGGCTCATGGTAGCAGGGAAGGTCCTTCTTCAGATAGTGGAGGATTGATCAGCAGCCTATATTGTAAACACTTGGATTCAAACTCAGAGACTATTGTCTACCATACTTCTTTGTAGAGCTGGAAAAAGTAATAGCTAGTTTGCTACAAAAAACAAAGTCAGACTCGGATAGTTCAGTAAGAATAGACACAGAGAGTTCTGTCAGCATCAGCTTCAGGTCTCACACAGCACAAGGGTACTGATTTTCTTCTCATCTTTAAACTCCAAGAATAAGTTTAACTTTATGGAAAGTTTTCCCTATCTCTATTATTGCAGCTTTAATCCAGGAGCCCCATTATCCAAGCCAATACTCTGAGACCACAGGTCAGACTCTTAGACTCAAGGGAAAGTTAGTGATAGGAGAGGAAGCACCTTTATACCTGTCCAATAGGGACTCCTAACTGTTGGCCCGGGAAACCACAATGCAATGGATACCTCACACGAATATGTGGCTCAGTGAGAAAATGAATAGTTGGCTGGTAAACCAAAGAAGCAAGAAAAAAGAAAAGGTAGAAAGGTAACTTTTGTTGAGGGGCAGAAGTATAAACTGCCTGAACTCCAGTTGGGAAACAGCTCTGTGATCTGAATATGAGGGAGGGTATGTGAATACACCTGATTTCCAGGCAACTGGAAACTAGCAGCCAATTACACCAGCTTTCTCGTCCTCGGTTGCACAACCACATCTTAGTTCTTCTATGTACATTCAAGTTCACATATCAGGACTCTACTTCTCGGGAGCAGGAGACCAGCCCAAAGTTTCCACGATTGTCCACTGTGAATTTGCATGACCTTTGATTGTAGGTGCTCATCCTACAGAAAGAACACACAGATCTACTTGGGTAGCAAGATGTACTGAAAAGCCAGGTAGCAATCCACACCAGTGCCTCTCAAGGAGCACTAGACGTTAGAGGATAATGCCCACCTAGCGCTGGTAACAGGGACTCAGAGGCAGAAGGAGACTCCAATCAGGAGGTAGAAATGTAATTAGATTACGAGGAATGGTAAGATTTCTAAAGAACATGAGCCGTGGGAAGAGGTGGGACAAATCTGATAAGAACAATAAATAAAACATTGCTGATACATCAGATAACAGATAGCCTTTAATATGGAACAAAGGGATACACTTATGAAATTTAATGAGGCTGTGTTTTATCTATGACTAGAGCATAGGACCTGTTTTATAGTACCATTCCTTGTATATAATACCCTCTTAGGTTACACGCACCTGCGTATATATAGTCAGTGCTTGAAACAGAGGTGGTGCTAAAACTAAGCATTCAGTTTAAACACCTCATCGATTCTAAATATTTACTTTTTAATTTTATGTATGTGGGGGTATGTGCAAGTGAGCTCTAGTTAACATGTTTTGTGGTACCTAATAGGGGAGCTGGGAAGTAGACTCCAAACCTCTGTAACAGCAACAAGTATTCTTAACTACTGAGCCAAAAAAGGAACTGGTAATAATAGGGAATATTACAAAATTTTATTTCTGTAGTTTTCTTGTGAACTCAATGCCCTCTTGCTGTGGTTGGCGAAGTCGTCATATGTCTCCACTAGTTGTTTTGGTTTGTTGTTGTTGTTGTTGATGTTTGTTTATTTGTTTGCCCGGGTGCCCACCTATGGGGATTTCACTTATACTATCTAGAGTATGTGCCCTTGTAAGTGATTTCAGCAAGAGGTAGGCAGGATCTCTCTCTACAGTATGCAGATCAGCAATAACCGTGCAAGACACTTAGTATCTTCTCCCAATTTAAAAAGAAGAAATGAGTATTATTTAACCAACAGCATTAGACTGATGATAAGCTAAGGTGTCAAACCTGAACAGGAATATCTAAAACACAGAACAAATCTCATAGCCTGCATTCTTGCCCGTCTTTAATCTTTCTTTGTTTTTGTTTGTTTTTCAATATTTATTTATTGTTCTAGAATTTCATACAATGCATTCTGATCACATTCATTCCCAGATCCCCCCCAACCTTCCTACCCAACCCCCTCCTCAAAAAAAAACAAAGCTTGGGGCTGGATCAGGAGTTAAGAGCTCTGCTGCTCTTGCAGAGAGTTCAGGTTCTATTCCCAGCAACTACATGTTGTTCAAAGCTCTCTGTAACTCCAGTTACAGACAATCTGATATCGTCTTCTGGCTTCTGTGACCACAAAGCACACATACATGGTGCTCAGACATACATACATACATACAAGGAAAATATTCATAAAATAGGATGAATAAATCTAATAAAAACATTAAATAAAATAAAACACAAAACCCATGGAGCTATGTTTGTGTTGGCCAGCTACGGCTTGGTGTGTGCAATCTGACTTTGAATGTGGTTGATATACCAAGTATTACTTCATTGAAGAAAATTAGGTTTTCCTTCAAACAGCAATCAAATGCTATTTTTCATGCCCATCTCCTCAGCCTGTGTGCTAGATTTTGTCTGGCCTGAATTTCAACTGTTCTTATACATGTTGTCACAGTATCTGTGAGCTCATATGAGCATCTTCCCTGTTGTGTCTGGAAAACATTGTTTGCTTGAAGTCACTCACCAACTCTGGCTCTTACAATCATTCTGTCTCCCTCTTCTGCGTAGAGCCCTGAGCCTTGAGGGAAGGAAGTATGATACAGACATCCATTTAGGACCGAGCGTTCCAAAGACTTTACTCTATGGATATCGAGCAGTCATATAGGTTAATTACCATCTACTGCAAAAAGAAGCTTTTCATTTGGGCCATTTTATTTCTTTGTCCATTTAGCAGAATAATAATACTAGGTTTGACCTATTTAGCTTCAGACTGTTTGCCTAAGTCCTATATCATGAGCTTGCCAGGAATTCATTTTTTTAAAGTGTTTGATGATTCCCATAGCATTTGTGCCATGCTTGCACCAGATAATGCTATATGTCTGTCCATCAACTGGGGCATGGCTAATGAGAATGTGCCGTGTTTACACGATAGAATTTCATTCATTTGTTAAAAATTAAATGGGAAATTTGTAAATAAATATCTGGAACAGAAACAGTCATCCTGATTAAGTAGCCCAGACCCAGAAAAAAACAAGCACTGCCTGTTTTCTCTTACATGTAGATGTTAACTTTTTACCTTCATTCAAAATTCTGTAGAAACAAGATAGCTTACAAGTAACTGTAAATGAATAGGATAAGGGCAAATAGAATATAGCATTATGAAGGATATAGGGGGAAATTAGGGTAGGAAGATTAAGTGGGATGGGGTATGTGAGGGCAGGGTAGAGGAGGGACCAGAGCAAGGGGTAACTAACAATAACGGCCTCTTCAAAAAGCCATATGGAAGCCTACTATTTTGAAATACCAAGTGTTACTTTGTTGGTATAAATATATAAAAGGAATTTATATAGGGTACCTTATAATGGTGGGACAGTACTCCAACTATCTTATATGTACATATAAGATATGTATATATATATATATATATATACATATATATAACATTTAGAAGGTGGGCTATCTGATTTATTTGACCAATTCTACTTCCCACTATTCAAACCAAAGAGAAAAAGAAAACTCAAAATCCCTTCTGGATAATTTGTGGGAGGAGTAAATGGCCTAAATAATCCTTTAAATTATTGAGTTTATATAGAAACATAGTAAGTATTGCCTGGCTGAAAGAATTCAAATTTGCCAATAAGGTCTGATGTGGGAGTGTCATATATCAATCTGTTGATTTCATTGGCTCTAAGCAATAAAGAAACTGCTAGGCCCATTGGATAGGCCCACCCTTAGGTGGGTGGAGTAAACAGAACAGAATGCCAGGAGGAAGAGGAAGTGAGGTCAGACTCCGCAGCTCTCCTCTCCAGAGCAGACGCCTCAGGAGAGACACCATGCTACCTGCTCCAGGGAAGACGCACACCATGCCCCAGCTCCGACCCAGGATGGACTTAGGCTAGAATCTTCCCGGTAAGCGCACCTAGGGGCGCTACACAGATGATTAGAAATGGGCCAGAGCAGTGTTTAAAAGAATACAGTGTCCGTGTAATTATTTGGGGCATAAGCTAGCCGAGCCAGGCGGCTGGGGATTTGGGGACACAGCCCCGCCGCCGCTCCATATTACTACAAAGGTCATAAACCAGATTTAACAATTCTAACAATAAGAAGCTCATTCCCGGCAAAGTGATCATTCAGTTTTGACATGCTATGACTACTAGAAAATATTTAATGAATACATGCTCATGAGAAACCCAGCAAATTCTTCTTGGTTTGCACACATGTAAGAGGGGATACTGTATTTATATTGTCTAAATAGGCTTAGACCTCAAAGATTCAACTCTAGTTACATCATCTTAAACGAATACAGTGTTTTTGAGTAATGACTATTATGGTAATAGAAATATCTGAGTGGTATCCTATGCCACCCAGTGCTTATTTGCATCTATGATGACTATAACAAAGAAGAACTTTACTTTAAGAAGTAATTATGGGGAATTCAGTACCCTTTCAAATTAAATATAGAAAGAGCAGCCCAAAATTATCTGAAAAAATTTAACAGCTGGGCATCGTACAAATCACCAGTCACCTGTACTGAAAACAGAAGAAAAGGGTGAAACAATATTTCATTCATTGTATGATATATAGATATATATCAAGTGTAAAGACAAGAGAAGAACCAAGTGGCCACACTAAGGTGGAAATTGCTTCATTATCTTCAATTGTATTCACTAGCTAAATGACTTCATACTAAATAGTAGCTTTAGAGAATTCAGAATTGCCATTCATTCCATAGCAAAGCTAGAAGTTGCTGTGACCCATAGACCTGAGGAGAATTGCAGCCACAACTATCAAATCTGTAGATGCCAAGAAAGCACCATGTTCTGAGAAATAGCAGGAATTGCCAACTCAGAAGACTTCAGGGCCCACGCAGGGAACAAAGTGAATGGCACTGAAAATGGAGCTGAGTCAAAGGTCTTACGGGCATTCAAGTTCTTTTTCTCTGCATCTTTTATTTCTTCGCTGACAACATGGTAACTGTAGGCAAGTCAATCATATCTGTTGACCAGGGTTACTTCCTTGTCTTTACACTTAAAAGACTTTATTTATGTAGAAGGTCATATTTTAAAAGCAGTACTTTTATTTGGGAAGCGAGGAATCCATTTGGAAAATAACAGTCAATTTAGTAATGAATACGGAGATCTCAAGAAGTCATTTAGTGTATGTAACGATCATCACCAAATTTGGGGTGTGTGTGTAGCTGAATTTATCAACAATGGTCCATATTTCCTTGGAAAACTTTTTTACTGAAGACTCAATCTTTTGAAACTTCAAAGTTTTACTTGTTCAATAGGAATAACACTACATACCACCTGAAATAAAAGCAGGATTTCCTTGAGAGTGTGTAGCATTCATTATAAACATGGAGGCATGTGTTATCATTACTGTTATGAATCTCATAGTTACTCAAAGAATTCCTTCTTCTAGGGAAGGAAGACTCAGACATGTGGAAAGTCGCCCTCATGACAGAATGGGCCTTGACTGCTGAGATGGCCAGAAGAACTGGCTTTCATTTAGCACACAAACAGGCAAAGTGAGGAGGGGACAGAGGAGGGGAGGAGACTCTAGGAGCCTCTGGTTCCTGCTTGTGCTTCCGGGTGACATTTCACCTTAGAGCTGCCATCGCATCTGAGACACCAGTGATGTTTTTACAGAAGCACGTGAAAGGGCTGGTGGTTTATAGAAATAACTCAGGAAGATAGAAGCAGAAAAAATTGGAGAAGTCATGGTTTTAAAATCCTGTATTTTAAGCTCAGGAGCCCCAGGAAAAGGTGCAGTCAGTGCAGGCAACTAGGCGCTTGAGAAGTAGTTAAAGAACCATGGATAAAAACGTGGTTGAAAGACCTGACACGTGGATTGCAATCTAGAAGGACATCAAGGAGGTACGATTTGTGTAGATCTAGAGACGTGAACCAAGGACAACTGGCTAATATCTCTGGAAGTCTGTTTTATCTTCATAGTAGAAAACTTTGCAGCTGACCCATTCTTACCTGTAGCCGTACCGTTCCACCACTGTGCTTCCTACAATGAGAAACAGGAGAAGATTCTAATGTGAAGAGTAATGAGGGTCTTGAGAGATGTGAACCATCACGAGCACCTGTTCTCGCAGAGGACCAGGGTTCTAGCAGAGAATGTAGGTTAATAGTTGAAGCAAACCAAATGCCTAAATTCAAACTAAGAGCCAAAATTCATTGGTTATATCACTGTCATGAATAATAATTTCTGTGCCCCAGTGTCCAGTTAGAGAGACACAAAGAAAACACTTACTTAAAAGGATAGTTGTATCTTTGTAATAACATCATAGATATAAAGCATGTGGTATAGCTCACCTGGTGAAGAGCATTCAATAAAAAGTACAGTGTTTGAATGTCAGGTGATAAACTAATTCCTGAAGAACTCTTTTTCACTAACTTTCTCCCTGCTTTTAGGGTAGAGGGCAAGGGAATAAAACCAAAAATGGAGGAAAACTATATCGTAAGCTTCTCCAAGAACGAGTTGATCTCATTGAATTGAATGACCAAGACGCTGTAATACTGTCTGCTGCCCTGCCTGCATGTGACAGTCTAAAACGGCTGAATTTTGTGTGACGGATGTTTTTATTTGTCTCGAGACTTCATGATGGCTAAAGTCACTCAAATTTTGCAGTGCAATAAGAATATAGAGTGATGGGATTTAGAAATCCTTAAGATTTTTTTCAGAAATCTACTCAGACATAGAAGACTCAGGCATTGTGAATTCACCAGCTATATATTTTGTTAAAGACTGCCCCATGATGTGAAATTAATAATGAATCCAGAAGACCTGGATTTTCTTGAATATTTAGAAGTGTTTGCTTAAGAGACTTCTTCAGTGTCCGTTTGTAATGTGAAACAGGTCAGATCTAAATTTGAGAAAACATTTATAAGCTTTGATGTGGCAAATTGCCAGAAGAATACCCTTCCTGTTCGGAAATAAAACCACAAAATACTAGTTAAAGGTGCTTAACAGCCTTCAGATTTAGTTATTTGCTACCCATCAAAGAAGTGCTGAAATTCCACTTCATCACAGAATAGCAATTGCCGCTCTTCACTTAGTGTCTTGGAAGGATTTCTGATACTCATTGGCTGCAGAGTGGTAGCCAAAGAAGGAAAAACTTCAGATGTCATGATGAGACAATTTTCAATGGTCTGCAAAATCAGCTTCCTTGATATCATCATACCTCAAATAAAAGGACTGTCAAAAGATATGGTGCTGGAGAGATGATTCAGTAGTTAAGAAGAGGTACTGCTCTCAAAGAGGACCTAAGTTCAAACCCAGCATCCATATTAGATGTCCCTTTCCATGGGATCAGATGCCTTCTTTCAGCCTCCACAGAAATCTGCACCTAGCGCACATGAGTTCATTCAGGCACACACACACACACACACACACACACACACACACACACACACAACTGAAATAATAGTTGTTTTTAAAAAAGTCTTTGTAGACGCTACGGTTTTGAACTAGAGTTCTCACAGAGGCTTGTGTGGTGACTTGATTTTCAGTTTGGCATTATTAGGAAGGCAGTAGAACCTTTAAGAGGTGGGGAGAGCTTTGGATCACTGGGGTGTGTTCCCTTGAATGGGACAGTGACACGCACATATGCACACACGTGCACACACACACACACACACACACACACACACACACACAGCCCTTATCTCTTCTTTCTTCCACTTCTTGGCCATGAGGAAAGCAGTTTCATTCCAACACACTCTCTGTCCCAAGGCAGAGGACAACTCTTCTCATGAACTAAAAACAAACACAGAACCTTTTTCTCTTTGTTAAGTGAAGTTCTCAGATATTTGTTATAGTAATGGAAACATAGCTAACTTAATTATAATTTTAGGATGTAGGAAATGGGCTAGATACACATCTCAGTGGAACAGGGCTTGTCTGGCTGCTGTAGGACTCTGGATTTGATCTCCCAAGTCTACAAAACAAAAAACAAAGGCAAGGGAAGGGAAAGGTCTGTAATTTAACAGTAGGCCATTCTAACTATGCTCCAACTACCAGGAGTGACCAAACAGCCGTGGTACCTTCCCCACCAGTTAGAAGAGAAACAAGAGCTGATGTCTTCAGGAGGTACCAGTTGAACAGAGTAATAATAATTTTTTATAGGGCTGTTTATCATCAATAACCAGTATTATCTGGGTAACTCTTACTTTCTCTTGAGTTTTTCTTTAGCCAGGTAACTTCCCATAGATACAGGACCCAACTAAAAGCTTACAGTCA
This sequence comes from Microtus pennsylvanicus, assembly GCF_037038515.1. Taxonomy (NCBI): domain Eukaryota; kingdom Metazoa; phylum Chordata; class Mammalia; order Rodentia; family Cricetidae; genus Microtus; species Microtus pennsylvanicus. The sequence continues at coordinate 13,771,824 of NC_134587.1, forward strand.
AGCACCACTTCCTCTGGGCCCAACTCTGACCCTGTAATCTAAATGCACTACCTACTTACCATATCAAATCACCCCATTTTATTATCTTTGTATCTCTTATGGCCATCTGGAGTCTCCCTGGGCTTGCTTATCCACTTACTTGTAACCTTGACCTACCAGGAACATGGCAGGGCAGAGCCCAGGTGTCTTGGTCACTGTTCTACCTCATGGCTTGGGCAATACTTGGCACACGGTAGGCTGTTCTGTAAATCATTGTTGAAAGAATGAAATACAGATTGTTCTAATGTCAAATTTACCTCTCTCTAACAATCTTTAAGACAAAACCGCGGTGACATTTTTTTTTTCTGCAAATGGAGCTAGAGAAATAGCTATTTATCAAGTGTGGGCAATGCCGGGCCCAGGTATTTAATCAGAGTCACCAAGTGAATCTGAAGCCATATGCACACACGGAAGCCTGCACTCTGAGAAGAGCCATCTCAGATATGTTTGCACAGGATCAGTCAGAGTGGAATCTGAATAGCACACTCGACAGGAGGAGCCGCTGAAGCATCTATGCAGGGTCGTCACCCACTCTCCTGTCTCTGGGTCCACAGCTCCAGGCCTCTCCACAGAACCTGCACAGTCTCATACTTGATTTATTCACCAAGTGCTAGAAAACCACCCTTTCAATAGTCTAGGGGCTGAAAAATGCTGTGGGTATATTCAACCTGTGTGGACCATGGACCATGGGTGCTCCAGAAATGGTGTCCAGAATAGCAATGTGGCCCAACACAAAATTGTGAATTTACTTAAAACATGGGATTTTTTTGTGATTCTTTTTTTTTTATGACTTGAGTGTGCTGTTCTTAAGTATGAACTTTGCAAATGACAGAGTTCTGTTGTGGTTTCCAAAGGTTAGTCCTGCCTGTGGGCGTGTGCTTTAGGAAGAACTCAGGCAGTGCCGACCACATTTTAACATACATGCTTGTCTGCTATAGCTTCCAAACCTACACAATTTCTCTTCCATGTCTAGAGCTGAGGAGTTCCCCTGATGTTTTCCCATGCTGAGGTCAAGGGAAGATCTACTCCAATTCTTTGAGGCTTCCAGTATGGCAAAATTGCTAACGACAAAGAAATTGCAAACTGGCAATGTCAAAAACTGTTCAAAGTAGCCTGACTGACATAGATAGATATAACAGCATATAAATAGTAACATCATACCAGAAGGTCTAGCTAGAAAGCTTGAAGCATATTTTACAGTGGCTGCCACAGTGTAGAACATACATAAGCTGAAGGCTAATATGGAAAGTTTTCTCCTTCTATAGATATATATGGACCTCTAGGATAGGTCACATTTTGACCTACATTCAAAGGATCCAAAGTCTGCATTTCCAGTATGTGGTAAACTTAGGGAACCTTAGCCCCATACCCTAGACTCCTACCTTGTTCTGGAACTCCTGTGTTCTGAGCTACAAAAGCCAAATCTGCAATCTATACTCCTTTTAGTTTTGCTTGGACCACAGAGTAGCTTGGTGAGTGATTTGCTTAAGAATGCATAAATGCAATATGTCCTTGGCTAACTTTAACTTCCTTAAACATAGAAACATGGTAAACTATGCCTCTTGCACCATTGTAATGGACTTTCTAGCTGCTTTGCAGGGCTACTCAATCAATACCTGAGGAAAGCCATGGCTGTTCTAGAAGGAATTTGTTTATAAAATAAACATTTTGATAGGAGAAATTCTCTTGGGGACAAAAATTCTGCTTTGTCCTCTTGCAAGATCTGCGTTCCCTTTCTCCCTGTAAAACAACAGATAGCATCATCTGTGTGGGCTTTCCAAGGCTGGTCAAGATAAAGAGATCTTCATCAATGCCAGTCATGAAGACCATGTCTATTTAGTCGCAAAAATGAGCAACAAATACTTTGGAAAACTTCATGTCCTCAGTAGTAGAAACTCCTGTAGATGTTTGAAGATTAACAATTTAAAACGGAGGGGAACAGAATGTGATTTTGGGGTACAACAAATCCCAGCATGCTTTAGGCCCTGGGTTCAACCCCAAACACTGCAGTAACAAGCAACAGATGACTACTTTTGACAAAATGATGAGCCAATGTTATAAGTGGTTGGTGAAAGGGAAGAGGGTTGTAACCATAAAGTGTCCTTGTGTGCATTGTGTACCAGTTTACCTTGAAATCAGAGGTGGACTCATTCTCCTTCCACATACAATTTTCACCCTTACGAACTTTGCCCTCCCTAGAAATGACTGCCAAGGGTCATTTGACCTCTGGTTTAGAATTAAGGCATAAATTCTAACCTCTCCTTTCTTTCCCTTCTCCCTCCTATTCTCTTCTCCCTTACCTGCCCCTCTTCTTTCTTTTCTTCTTCTTTCTTTCTTCTACTACACTATAGGAAAATAAGCATTAAACCACCCAAATGACAAAATGAAAAAAATTCTATTTCAAATAACCATAACAGAACCCTGAGCATGATAGACAAAGGATCCTGTGGATTTTTGCTCAATGTTCATAACTTTCTCTTGGGGCTGCACCAAACAACTTAGAAGAATGCCAGGAAGATCTAGAAGGCTTTGTCAGCTGGAGTGCACATAGGAACTGCTTAGTATATAAAGCATCTCTAGTATAATTTGGCCACACTCTATACATAAGTCTCTACCTGTCTTTTCCTTTCTACAGACAAATCCCCCATCTCCTGATTCATCTACTGAAGCTGCCTCCTAAACCATACATGACTCAGTACCCTTATAATTCATTCTTCCTCTCCCCATCCATGTATTTTAAGAAGCTTTGCTTTCTTTCATATGACTTCTTTCTAAGTAGATTGCCTCTCCTCTTTTTAGTCTCCACAGTCCACAACTGTAACAGTACATTAATTAAAATCTCAAAACTTTCTGGGATTTTTCCTGAGTCATAGCAAGATTAGAAACAATCCCTCCCCAGCTGGTGTTATCGTAGGACACGAAGAGCCTTCCCATTTGGTCATATTGTCTTGTCTGTTAAGTTTGACTATCTTCAAGTAGGGAGTAGTTCTTATTTAATCTCTGTCATCCAAAAGCCTCACTAAGATGCATTACACAGTGAGTGGCCAATAAGGTTTAGTCTCCCTGACTTTCTTTGGAAGAAAACAGCTAACAGTAGAAGGTGGTCCTAAGAACTGTAGAGGATTTCAGGGGTGTGTTTGTCCATTTTCCATCACTGTTACAAAATATCTGAGATAACCAGATTACAAGAAGTAAAGGTTTATTTATTTTGGCCCCTGCTTTGAGAGGTTTCATCCCATGGTCTGTAAGTAGAGACCATTCGTTCATTTCCTGGCTGCCCAGACCCAAATAATAACACAGAAAGTGCAGTGGGACAATGGTCTGTACCCTGTCACTTGTCTTTTAATAAAACACTGATTGGACAGTAGCCAGGCAGGAGGTATAGGAGGGGTGACCAGGCAGGAAGTAGAGGTGGGGCAATGAGAACAGGAGAATTCTGGGAAGAGGAAAGATGCAGTCTACAGTTGTCATACAGATGCAGAGGAAACAAGATGAGAATGCCTCACTGATAAAGGTACCAAGCCATGTGGCTGACATAGACAAGGATAATGGGCCAATTTAAGATGTAAAAATTGGTTTATAAGAAGCCTGAGTTACTAGGCCAACCAGTTTATAATTAATGTCATAGACCTCTGTGTATTTCTTTGGGAACTGAATGGCTGCGGGACCAGGCAGGACCTAAACCTCTGTCAACAAGAAACTATATCAATTAAAACTGTTTGGCCAATAGCTTAGGCATATGTTTAGCTAACTTACTTCTTAAATTAGCCCATAATTCTTGTCTGTGCTAGCCACATGGCTTGGTAACTTTTATTACTCTTCTATAACTCTTCCCAGAATTATTCTGTTCTGGTCTCCCTGCCTATACTTCCTGCCTGGAATACTGGTCAATCAGCATTTCATTAAACCAGTACAAGTGACAAATCTTTACAGCATACATGACCATTGTCCCATAGCAATGGGCAATGGTCAGTTGGATGATGGGACAAAGCACCATGGTAAAGCAAACTTGTTCAACTTGTGGTGGCCAGTAAGCAAAAAGAGGGGTGTGATGTTTAATCTTCATAGTCAATTAGATTAAAGTTAGAATCATCATAGAAACCCCCTGAGAGTGTTTCCAGGGAGGACTAACTGATCAAAAAAAACCCCACTATGAATGTAGGTGGCACCATCCTAGGGTCAAAGTCTGGGTTAAAAGAAAAAGCATTAATTAGCATTTGCCTTTCTCTGCTTTGTCACTGCAGACACCATGCGGTATTCCTGCTGTCATGGCTTCCCTGCCACGGTGTGTCTTCTCAAACTGTGACCAGAACAAACTCGTAGTCCCTGAAGTTGCTCCTTGTCATGTAATCTGTCACCACAGTGTAGAAAATAACTAACACAGACAACTGGTGTTGAGATGTGGCGCTGTGGCCTTGATAAGCCTGACTCTATGGTTTGTTGGTTTTTAGGCTTGTGTATGAGAAGAAAATGGACATGTTTGGAGTTGTGATCTGGGTAAACCTTAGAATGTTGTGAGCAATGATTAATGGACCATTCTGCTGGGATTTTAGAAGACCAGGATGCTGAGAAAAATGTGAACAATGGAGGCCTGACTTGTGAGGTTACAGAGGTGAACAAGGGCTCTAATGGATCTGGGCTGGAGGCCATTCATGTTGTATCCTGGCAAAGAGACAGATGCATTCTGCTTATGTCCTGAGAACTTGGGTGAGGCTTAATTCAGAAACAATAGCCTGATTTGTCTGGTGGGTGAAGATTTTAAGACTTGATCATATGCACAGTGTGTCATTGTTATTGCCTACTGTTCTCAAGCAGGTCTACATAAAAAGAAAACAATAACTGAACAGAAAATATGGAGACTATGTAGTCTGACAGGACCATAAACAACATTAAACTTGCAGGTGAGGCAGGTGCAGGGAAAGCTGTAATATTAAAGATGCTAGCCTCTCAAAGGTAAACCACAAGCTTTGGGCTGGAACAATGGTAAGATGGCACTCTCCCAATGCTCCAACTTGGAAAGAGGCAGTCTCTTGAAAGGAGAGGGACTGAACTGAGAGAGTGCCAAAGGTGGTCCGTGGTCCCAAACAATTCCCTGCATGTGTGTTTACTAAGATTCAACCACACAGGCACAGAAAAGCGACTGCAGCTATGACAGAAAGGGAGCCAGGCCACACCTCAAGCTGAGAGACTCAGGAGTATTTCCTCTGTGGTGCCGGTTTCACGAGTATGCAAGCTGCGGTGTGACGAGGTCACACACGTTTAGGCCAAGATTGCGGAAACCTGTAGAGACCAGGTACTGTGTGGCAGATTTGGCCCCAAGGAGCCATGATGTGAAGTTGGGAAGGTGAAACCTAAGTTTCAAAGGGGACTCCAAGGTAAGGAAGATGCCAAGGTCTCTGGATATCCTCTGAGCTAAGCTATAAGTGTAAGGTGGAGCCTGCCTAAAGCAAAGCTCATGTGTGCTGTTGGCAACAGAGTTGGAGGAGCCGAAGTCCTCTCAAGCACAATGATTCCAAGCACAGCCCCAGATTCCATACAAAAAGTTTTAGGGCTTGGTGTTTGCATTACCGGGTTTTGCCTTTCTTTGGTCCTGTCGTCTTCCCTTGTTACCTTCTTGTCCTCCATTTTTAACGGGGTATTTGTTCTAAGTCATTGCACGTTTGAAGTATGTTGCCTGTTTTCTGATTTTATAGAGGATCACAGTTAAGAAATTGTCTCAAGTAGCAGAAGAGACTTTGGGCTTTTGAGCAGTGTTAGGGATAGTAAAGACAATTAGAGATGAACCAACTGTATTACGAGATGAAAGAGAGAGTTTAATTGGTCCGGGGTGGAATATTGTGGTGGAAAGTAATATTGTTGAATGTCAAATTGACAAGGGTTGGAGTTGTAATGGTTCATCTTCATTCTCAACTGGACTGGATTTAGGATCACCCGCCCTCTGGGCAAGACCATAAAGAGTTTTCTAGACAGCTTTCTGTGAGAAGAGAACACCCATCCTGAATGCCTGTGTGTACCATCCCGTGAGCTGGGAGTCTTAGGCAGAATGAAAAGGAGAAAACAAGCTGAGATGCAGAATTTAGATCTCTCACTCCTCCCTCTCCCTTTCCCCTCTTTCTCTGTCTCTGTTTTCTGAGAGTGGATTCAGTCACATGATTCGGTCAGCTCACACACTTGCCACCATGCTTTCTCCATTACATGGAGTATATCTACTCAAACTAGAAGCCAAAATAAAATGCTTCTTATTTGTTTTTATTTGTAAGTCATTTTGTCCTTGTCAGATCCAAAGGAAACTCCAAGTCCCCAAACTCCACAAGTTAAGCCAGCTATACAGACATGTGCTCAACTTGGACTGACGGCTGTCATAGTTAGGGTTTCTATTGCTGGAATGAAATGCCATAACCAAAAAGCATTCTGGGGAGGAGAGGGTTTATGTGGCTTACACTTTGTTCATCATCCAAGGAAGTCAAGACAGGAACTCAAACAAGGCAGGAAGTTAAAGGCAGGGGCTGATGCAGAGGCCATGGAGAAGGGCTGCTTACTGGTTTGCTCCACATAGCTTGCCCAGCCTGCTTTCTTATAAAGCCCAGGACCCACCAGCCGAAGGATTGCACCATTCTCAATGGGCTGGTCTTTCCCAATTGATCACTAATCAAGAAAATTCCTTACAGCTGGACCTTCAGGATGCATTTCCTCAGTTGAGGCTCCCTCCTTTCAGATGACTCTAGCTTATGTCAAGTTGACATAAGATTAGCCAGCATGCCAGACTATAGAGGATTTCTGGAGGTTAGATAAAAGCTATCCGTCTCCAGGAACTTGTGAAACTGGTTTCCTTCTACCGAAAGGAGTCATTCATTTCCCTTATCTCTGGTAAAGGAGACATATGTGGAGCCTGGATCCCTCAGGACTTGAATAACAGTGTCTCTGTTATACACTTCAAAGTCCATGCTAGCATCCTAACCCTGCTCTTCTTCTCCCCTACCCTAATCCTTAGAACCCTGCTAAACCCTGCTATTTTCACTATGTTCTCTCTCTCTCTCTCTCTCTCTCTCTCTCTCTCTCTCTCTCTCTCTCTCTCTCTCTCCCACTCTCTGCTCCTGCCTCTCTCTATTCTTTATCTCCTACTATTCTCTCCTCTCTCAGATAGCTCTGACTATGCCCAGTCTGGGTGGCATGTTCAATCTACTTCTTTCTCTCTCTCTCTCCTCTGGGCTCTTCCAGATGTCCCTAGCTATTCTTTCTCTCTTATCTATAGTTTAACAACCTTCCCCTTAGCCATACCATGGGGGGGGGGGAGCAGTGTTATTGTCAATGTATGCAGTCACACTCAAGAGAAAAGTAATACAAGAGGGGAAGAAACCAGTGTCACAATAGCCTCCTCAAGGGCATGACCCAGTGGTCCTACTCCCTTCCATTAGCCTCACCTCTCAAAAGCTTTACTGCCTCCCAGCACGTGGGTTGTTGTGAGACAGTGACTATTCATATCATTACAAGGAGTAAGAATGCCCGGGCAGAAAGCCCAGCTTCACCTATTAGAGGATGTGTCAGGACAAGTTTACATGTTTAAACTCGAATTTCCTTCTCTGGGCAGTTTTACATGCGTACATAATCATGTCTACCTCACTCAGCTGTTAGAAGAACTGGATGAAACCACTTAGCATAGCGCCCCGCCTTCCTGAGACGTTAGTACACTGCTTCTCACCTCCTGGACTTTTCCTTCCCCCTCTCCTTATCATGAACACCACTTGCTTCCTTACTATTCCTGTTACCATGCTAAAATCCTACAGGCACAACCGGCGGTGGGATGTGAAGTCATCTTTTACCTTTTGTCTTGCAGGCTGTCCTATCTGGGCTAGGTAATGTTAGAAATGGGTGTGGCGTCTCAGGAAAATGACCGTATCATTGGAAGCATTTCGGCAGAACAAAAATATTTACTTTGGCAGAAAGGTACACAGCCAGGTATCAAACAGACAAGACACACCTTCTTTATGCTGAGTGGTCAGAACTTGGCCTCACACTCTGATGGGATGAGCTAACTTAAACACTGAACAGTTGACGAGCGAAGTGTGACTTCTGGGGACACGACGATGCAGCCTGGAACGCTTACTTTGATCTTTTGCCAGATGACATCTTCACAGATGTCCTAACGCTGGGTTATGAGCCTGTCCCTTTAAATGTGGAGCTCACAGCCTGAAGCACCAGGGCAAGCTCTCAGATCTGGGCAGAGTAAATGAGCAGGCAGTCTTGGGGTGAGGGTAGGGGTGGGGGACAAACCAAAACTGAATATAGAGGAGCTGTAGAGTGTAGCTGATGCTGAAACCTCTCTTCAACTTCTTTTGTTTCAGTTAACCCTTTTCTAGGAAAAAACAAAACCGTAGAGAGCATTTCCCAATGTAGGAAGTTTTTCTGCTTGCAAATGGTTCTGAAACTAGGGCCAAATGTGGCTTTGGTCCACGGTTAGAGGAACTGGGGAAATTTTTCTTCATAGCTTAGTGCTGCGGCAAAAAGAAACTTTCCTCTCTGGGCTAATCTTTTTGTTCTGGACAAACTGACTCACTATCTATGGAGCTAGATTAGTGAATGTCTACCCACTGTGTTGATAGAAACTGTTGATAGAAACTACTGATGAAGCTTGTGTTTCATCCTAGAATTCCGAGTTTATGTTTTATGTGTATGACTGTGCCCAGGCCCAAGGTTGACATTGGGTGTCTTCCTCAGCTGTTCTCCGCCTTTATTTTTTTTGAGACAGGGTCTCTTGTTGAATAGGTTTTGCTTAGCTGGCTGGCCAGTAAGTGTCAGGAATCTGTGTGTCTCCAGGCCATTCTCCATCCAAGGATGTATTACAGGAACCACATTGCGGTGCCTGACTTTTTATATGAGTTCTCTGCATGTTTGTTTAGCAAGCACATTTCAGATGGCATCATCTCCCCAGCCGTGGCATGGACGTTCTGTCCTGTGGGTCTGTGTTTCTTCCTGTACAGCTCTGCAGTTGAATTCATCAGTCAGTCCTCGCGTTACTATGCTGGGAAGGAAAATAATGCACGTTCACAACCCTTGCAAAGTTGACTTTGGAGAGCTAGGCTGAATTCTGGCTGATACAAACAGCACGTGGGTTTAATGGGGTTGGTTATTTTGCTGTGTTCTGTTGTCATCTATGACTGGATGATAAAGAAGAAAGCTGAAGGATCAGATTTCATGGACATGGTCATTCTCAGGAAAGACAGTGTTACTGCTCGGCTAGGTGACCAGAAATGGGATATGAGTCTTTGCTCTCACCTCTGTGCCGCTGAAGGAAAGATCCCAGTCCCTTGTGATGTTCTCAGAAGCACTACCGTGGCCACAGGAAACAAAGACATGGCAGCTGTTATAAGGAAACCAGATGACTTTGTAGACAAAAGAGACTAGCTCTCTGCCTGGTCTTCTGCAAGGAACATAGCCAGTTTTCTCACTGAGCAATCCCTGACACACTTTGTAATTGATTAACTAATTAATTTAGAAATTTTAATAGATTATTTTCCAATTTATGATTTTTCAATTTAAAGCTGCAAAGAATTGAGGTCAAAGGATAGGCTAGTATAGTGAAGTCGTTCTTTTTCAAAGAATGGGTTTTGGAAATGTGGTAGTCTGTGTGAAATATTTCCTTCCACACATTCTGGCATTTGAAGGCTTTTGGTAAACTCCCAGGGGGAGGCTTAGGAAGTGTGGCCTTTCTGTAGGGGTGGGTTGTGAGGACTTAGGGACTCCATTTTTGAGTCCACTCTTTTGCTTTCTGCTTATGGATCAAGATATGAGCCCTTAGTTTCCAGCGCCAAGCTCCACACCTGCCTGCTGTTTCACTTCCTGAGGCACTAGTGATGGACTTCTAGCCCTCTGGAACCGGAAGTCCGAATAAACACGTCCTCTCTAGAGAAGTCACCTTGGCCCCATGATTTATCACAGGAATGCAACAACCGACACAAGGAAGTCAACAACTTCTTCAATTTTCTTTCTGCTTTATAAGATTGCAAGCAATATATTTCTTTGTTTTAAGCCCCATTTATAAAATATAGATGTGTAAGGGCTAGGACAATGGCTCAGTATGCAGAGTGCACACCCATGAGGACTTCGAGAGCACCGACAGAACCCACACAGAACCTGGTGTGGCTGGTGCATGCCTGTAATTTAAGAGCAGGGATCCAGGGAGAGTAGGATCCTGGGGCCTTCCCATAAGCTAGCCTACCCCAATGGTTCAACTGTAGGGCAAGTGGCAAACTCTTGTCTTAAAAATAATTAGAGAGAGCTAGAGGAAAAGACCTGGTGTTGACTTCTGGTGTTCACACACACATACACTAGCCCATGCATCAGAATACACACTTGTATACATATGCATATACTGCATACACGAAAATTTCAAAACATATGCAGTGACAGACTGATTTTTTTCGAAATCAGGTTGTGCCAATACAAATTCCATCTCATATGCCATTCTCATGAAGAGACATTAACATTGTTTGAGCAAGAGCTTGGGTCTCTAGTCTTTGCTGTGGGGGTTGGGCTGGATTTGGAAATTGTCTCAGCTGTAAGAATTTGCCAGCAGTGATTGCAGTTGCTTCCTGCTACATCAGAAGGTGATAAACACTGAACGGTGCACTCGCTCAGCCCTTAACTTTGTGTGGACTCCCACACCACATGGAGAGGCCGCCACATTGTGTGGACTCCCACACCACATGGAGAGGCCGTGTGTGTCCCACCACCATGGCCTCCAGCCGGTAGTGACATTTCCTGCCTTCTAATGATCACAGGGTCCAGGCCCCGAAGCTCTGAGTGCAGACACAAATATGGTATGTTGTGTGCGGATCCTGAGCTACCGAAACCATAAGGTAACGCTTGATTATTGCGTTTATGAATCTTTACGTTTTTGTAATTTCTTTTGCAACAATAGACAATTAGTAACCATGGCGACACTGTGAGGATAGGAAGAAAGGACACAGTGCTTCACACAGCGACAAGTTCTTCACTTCTGTTAGATATTTGAATATAACAGCATTAAAAGGCCATTATGAAGCAAAACTTTGAGGTGCTGAAGCCTCTCAATAAACACCCTTTTGGGTTATCTTACTTAGCAGGTACTCAGGCGCGGAGAATAATCCCGAGTGAATGAGGAACCACATTAGAAACCAAAGGGCTTGAATTTTGTGTCTGAGTTAGCTTTCACAAGTAAGTTTTGTTTTTCCTCCTCTATGATAGGTTCACCCCAAATTCTGAAGGCAGACGTGTAGGGTGAGAGACATAAGGTATTTGTTGGGGTTTCAGTCGTACCTGAAAGCCTCACAACTGTTATCCTACCATGTGGTGATAAGCCTCAATCTCTAACAGAAGCTAGCTAGCTTCAGTATGAAATACAATGCCTCCTCCAGTCGATTGCTCTCCAGGTAATCTATCGCAGGCTGATCTAATATGGGTTTGGGGGAATATTTCAATTAGGTGTCAGAAGTCACAAAGCCCTTGTGTGAAGCCACACTGCCTAATGGGAACTTGGGAGCATGCCAAGCTTGTGCTGCATCATAGGGAAATTGCAGCTCCGTTATCTTCAGTTACCAGAGGCACCTAGAATGTTAATGTGGATAGGCCCTGCAATGCTTTCTAGGGGTTTCAACAACCAAAAATCTTCAACAGAAGAAGGAAAAACCCATTTCTTTTGTAGTCAAAAATTTCCCTTGTCACACAACAGGTTATAAAATATGGTAAGGTCAGCCGTAGAATAAGGGCAGCGAAAGATGAGAAACACGGTGTTTCTGTCCCTAAATGGATGTGCTGTAGAATTGGGCATTCACTCAGATTTTATTCTATTTTTTTGAAACGGGGTTTCTCTGTGACTTTGGAACCTGTCCTGGAACTCACTCTGTAGACCAGGCTGGCCTCAAACTCACAGAGATCCACCCGCCTCTGCCTCCTGAGTGCTGGAATTAAAGGCGTGTGCCGCTACTGCCTGACACAGTTCCCTTAAGCAAGCATGTAGGAATAGACTTTAAGGTGCTATGTCAAGCACAGCAGCAAAGTACACTGTGAAATGCTGGTCCTGTTAGTGATTTTGACCCTTCATCATATCCCGTACACAATTAAAATTACACCCCACATACAAGGTGCTTTATTGTGTTCTAAGTACTGTACTTATTTAAGAAACAAAACAAAGCAAAACAAACCGACCTGCCATCCCAAGACCTTGCCCATTGCATGGCGTTGCATTTGTTCATGTGTTTGAACACTTGGTCCCCAGCTGGTGGCTTTGGGGGTCCTCACTGGCTAGCAGAAATAGGTTTCTGTGAACGGGCTTGAAGGGTAAGACTCATTTCTCTTTCTGACCCACCAGCTCTGGAAGCTCCTGCTGGCATGCCTTCTATCCCATAGTGGAATGTTCTCTCTAAAATTGTGAGCCATACGCACGCAATGAACCCTTTCCTTAAGTCGCTCATGTCGGGTGTTTTACGGCAGCATCCTGTAAGGTAGCCAGCACGCTGTTTTGTGTTGTGTAATACACTTTTCTTAAGGTCAGAGAGTGGGACAGACTGCCTTTGCATTTTACGGCATTCCCAGAATACCATGCATACATAATGCATGTTTGAGTCAGTATGTGAATCAAAAAAGAAAGAAAGAAAGAAGAGAGAGAGAGAGAGAGAGAGAGAGAGAGAGAGAGAGAGAGAGAGAGAGAGAGAGAGAGACCAAGTTAATATGCTCTGCTGAGCTCCTGGAAGGGAGCTGTCTGTACCACATCAAGGCGCAGGTGGTTCTCACAGGGTGAAAGGGTACCTTCACACCGCAGTCATAAAAACTGTGAGTTGCTTTAAATGCTGGGAAACATGTCCAAGGTCAAAGCTGTGAAACCACCAAGGGCAAAAAGGGAATAGTGATAGGAGCCTGCCACCAAGGAGGCCGGGCGGGGAGGAGAAAGAGGGAGCTTTCTGGATGGGATGTTAAACAAGTGAGAAAGATGGTGAAGAGAGAGCCGAGTGAGAAGAAGGTGGGATAATTGACACTTGGGTCCTCGAAGCATTCTCCAAAGCCTCCCAGCATCTCACGTACTTGAATCGCACCTTGAACAAGTCTCTCGAACAGACAGGAGGCAGATTTGGAAAACAATCTTCATTCTCCCTAACTGCTCAGGTTGGAGCTGGTTGACTCAACATCAAGCAGGTGAAATTTCATCTTTAAAAAAAAATGCTGGAGGAAGCCTAGAAATGAATATAATGGAAATGCAGTGTATGCACAATAAAACCTATTATTTACACACTGACCATATACCAGTTGACAGTTACACATACATGGACGAGCAGTAACTAACATTCTGAGAAGTTGCCCCCTTCTTTCTTTTTTTGTTCAAGTGTTTATTGTGTAAGTACTAATATATGAGACTAGAGCTTCACAGTATATATGTTGTTTGTTTGCAAATCTGTAGTAATGTTTTACAACACGTAAAGCATTTACACTTGACTTTCAACTCTGCTACTTCATCTCAATTAAAATTTCCAGACTCTTCTGTGCCATTCCATGGATCCTTTATTACGGATACTTGAATTGATAAAAGTCAGCATCTCCCAATGTCGAGTTTAAAAAGCCACGCTGTCTATACAATTGAAAAGCGAGGCTTCCACGGACAGAGAGGTGACTCTGTGGTTAAGAGCAACTGCTGCTCTTGCCAAGAATGGGGTTTCAGCCCCGTAGCCCCTGTATCCACAATTCCAGGAGATCAGATTCCTTCTTCTGGACTCTGCAGGCCCCAGCCCCCCCCCCGTGATACATGTACATACATGCAGGCAATATACTCATTCATGTCAAATAAAAATAAACAAGTCTTTAAAAAACTAAATCTCCTTTAAACCCACAGCTCCCCCTTTAAGTAGGTGCCCCAAACCCCGGCTTCTGGTTCTCCAGATTGAAAGGCATTTTCTCCTCAGTACAGCGGATCTCAAGCAAAACCATCTAGTACTAAGATGGTGGTCATCCCAGGCCTCCAGTGAAATATGGTGTGCAGCAGCTTGTGTGTTTTGCCTGTGAGTGCCGTAGGTAACAGCAATGCACCGTACAACTCAAGAGCACAGAAATAACATCTCCGAATGTCTGCATCACAAAAAAATATGAGTCCCATAATTTTGTCACACAAGAGGCACAAATCCAACTGTCTTCTGTCCCATTACAGGTGGTTTTGAGCCTTGATGTGGGTTACTGGGAATTGAACTCAGGATCTCTGGAAAAGCAGTTGAGTGCTCTTAACCACTATGCCATCTCTCCCACCCAGAAGTTTTCCAACTAGAACTCAGTGGTTCATGAGAGAAAAGCAGACCATAATGCTACTACTTCCTTTCTTTCCTTCCACCACCCGAGTCCCAGAGATCCCATTCAGGTTTGGCAGCAAGCACCCTACCTGCTGGGTTATCTTGATGATGGCAGCAAGCACCCTACCTGCTGGGGTATCTTGAAGGCTCAGCTGCTGGTTTTAATGCTTCTCTGAATTGATGTTTAAAGCGGGCTTGGGTCTTCAGCTGGTATCAATACCAATGTTATGCTTAGCCAGACAGAGCCATTTTTCAAAGATGTTTATGTGTCTATCAGATAGACAAAAATAAAAATATATTAGCCTGAAAAGATGAGGAGTTTTCCTCTAAAAGTTCAAAATGTTTTGGCTTTATGTATAAAAAAGGAGTCCGTTTGTAGACTCAGGTGATTTTAACTTTCACAGTCTAGGACGGGTGGCTCTTTATGAACCACAGGTGAGGGTGGCCCTGGCAGATCCAAGAAAGTTAAGAGAGGGCTTTGGGATTACAGTTTGCTTGTAAACATAGTAAATACTCATTTTTAAAAATGTGAATTAGTTTAGACTTCCACTAGGACTCTGCTGAGATCAAGTTCAAATAATCTTTCTTCTTTCTCCTCTTCCTTCTCTTCTTCCTCTTTTTCCTCTTCCTCTTCTTCTTCCTATTCTCCTCCTCCTCCTCCTCCTCCTCCTCCTCCTCCTCCTCCTCCTCCTCCTCCTCCTCCTCTTCTTTTTAATGTAGTATCTGTCCGTAAATGGACTGGAAAAGAGAAGTGCAGCGAAGGCAACCTGTAAACACACAGATTGATTTTGCCCAGGTCATGTCTTTCCCGACCTCCAGTCTCAGGGAAGCTGAGAAGGGAGCCATGCACCTTCAGTTCCCACAGTGGGAGGCAGGCTCTGCCTCATTCTAGCCTGGCTTAAGGTCCCTGATCTTGATCAGTCTGAAAACGAAGAAGGACACTCAGAGGAGTCTGCCAAATCTTCCCACAGAGGCGAAACATGTGAGGGAGGGAGCAGAGCCCTCACTCTGAGGAAGTGTGGGCAAGGCAGGCTTCGGACTAGATGGTAGATCTGATCAAGTGCAGAGGGACCGGGAAGCTGGCGCAACGTGAGTAGGAAGAGGCATAGGCGAAGTAATGTCTACCTGGGGAGAAGAGTGTAGCGCTGGGGTTCAAGTTCGGCAGTGAGGAGAGGCCAACATTAAACCAAAGTCTTTCCAAATGATCTTCATTTAAACACCGAGACCCGTCTTCCTTAGTCAAGACTTGGGGGAAACATTTACCCTCTCTCTGGAGAGCAGTGGTCTCAACCTTCCTCATGCTAGACCCTGTAATACAGTCCCGCATCTTGTGGTGACCCCCAACCAAAAAATTATTTTTATTGCTACTTTGCAATTGTAATTTTGCTACTGTTAAGAATCATAATGTAAATGCCTGTGTTTTCTGATAGTCTTAGGTGATCCCTCTGAAAGGATTGTTGGATCCCCAAAAGGGTCGCGACCCAAAGGTTGAGAACAGATACTCTAGAGCTTTCTCTAAAGTCATGCCAATTAAAATATTGGCATACTGTATTTTATTAAAATCAGTGTTCTCTTCCTCTTCAATCTGGAAAACATTTTGAAATCAGGAAAGACCCAGTACACTTGTATGTGCTTGTGTCCAATACATTAACTAGCCCATATGTACATGTGGAATACATGTGCCTCAAATAAGTGTTGTTGATAGTGTCCTTGTTTCCTGTGTCATTTCCTGGCCATTGCTTCCAGCACAGTGCTTGGCTCAGTCAGTAGTCAGTGACTACATGGTGAAACTTACATAATAGAAGCAGCTGAAATATTTACAGTAACCTTTTAAAGTCTTTAGCATGCAATGGCAAAGGTATGCATTAGAGTATAATGAACTTAAATGCCCTCCACTCTTCCCACAAGGCCTCCTTTTTATGTACATCCCAAAGTTACAGGAACATGCAAGATACACACCTGTCATTAACCTCTCAAAAAAAAACAACAAAAACAAAACACCTCAGCATTATAGCGCAAGTCATTACCAAGAGTCTGCTAGAAACCACTTCCACAGGACGCCATGCACAGACTTTTCCCCGAGCGCAGGAAACCTGCAGGTGGACAGAACACAAAGCCACCCAGACCGAACCCAGGTCCAGGCACATCCAAGTGTGAGTCTTTGCTCTATCACTCAGTTTAATCTCAGGCTCCTTCGCCTCTCTAAGCCTTGGTTTCTTCGTGTAGAATATACAGATAATAAAGGTACCTACCTCGTGACATTCTTGTGAGGATTAAAATGAGAGGTAATAAATCTTAAAACCATTAACGGAGTGTCTGTTTGCCGTAGGCACTTAATAATTGTCAAGGCTTTCCCCTTCTGTATGCACTTAGAGTGCCACTGGCTTACAGCACGCTAGTCCACGAGAGGACAGCCATCAGAAAATCTTATTTCAGCATATTAAAAAATTATCTTGAAAGCACCATTTAATTGCTCACAGGGAAGGTCATTGTTTGGCTCCTTTAAGAGGAAAAAGACAGATCTGAGCTTTTAATAATAACATCCAAGCTTCCTGCGAGAGTATAGCGACGTGGTTGCCAGGGAAATGTTTGTTTTTCTTCTCTATACTGAGAAAGAAACAGTCATGTATTTACACATCATCTTAGATGTCTGTCATGTTTAAGGGCTTTTTTTTCCAGAGGATAAAGCAAGGGTCAGGTCAGCCTCTCATTGTACAAAATAGAACAGCCAAGAAAGAGCATCTCATGCAGAGAGAAACCCCACGTAGGCAGGTGGATACCGTCGGGCTCAGCCAAAGAACAGGGAAGTGCGAATGTCACAGCTAGGACCTAACTTGACCAGCGTTGTGATGGAGAGGTGGATGATAACAGGTAGAAATGGCAGTCCCTGTGCCTTAGACCAGTGTGAATGGAGGTCGCAACAGCAGCACAATGCCAAGCCAATTGCCTGCCTGTAAAATCAGAGGACCGGCCTTACATCCCTCTTCTATTTCCTTGCACTTGTGTGACCTCAGCCATGTCACCTTGGTCTTCCCGTCACCTATTAAGAGAGACAAATAAAATTGCTTACCGCACTGACTTCAAGGAACTCTTGGACAGATCAAAAGACATAATAACGTGCAGTCAGTGAGATGGCCCAGGGGACAAAGACACTTGTCACCAAGTCTGACGGCCTGAGTTAAATCCCTGCAATCCACATGGCGGAAAGAGGAACCAGATCCTAAAGCTGTCCTCAGACCTCCTCATTCAAGCCATAGCATGCATGTGACCCCTCCCCCTACGATGTCATTTGTGAGGGAAAAAAAAGGAAGAATGTGAACAAATCTGGCGCATGCTACAGCCAACTACAAATGTTAGCAGAGAGAGTGCAAAATTTAGTGATCAGGATGCAGTTAAACACTCATATATTAAGGGTGTGCTTTCATAGGGAGAGCAAATAGTTTTAATAAATTCACTATAATTTATCTGAAATGAATAATGTGTGGCCACTCTGAAATCCTGTGTTAGGCACCATCTGGTGGCAGTTATGAGTAAAACAGGTCCCTTGTGCAACTGTAGAAGCTAGGCAGGAACCCAAGAGGAGAGCTCAGACAGGTCCAGACTTAGGTGAGCTGGTGTCGGATTTGATGAACTTAGGACCGGATCTAGGGAACGGACCCAGAAGACACAGTCTATGAACTGAAGCAGCCATGACACTCCTTGGCTGTGACTAAAATCCAAGAAAAGCTTGCCATCTATTTATGTTTAACTCTTTACTAACCAGAACAGGGCTCAGCAAGTATATTCAGTGCACAGAAGGGAAGGGACTGAGAAAAGGGAGGCAGAAAGGGAGGAAAGGGTCTTGAAATTCTATACTCCATCTAATCCTCTCTGTGCTTCTACTTTGTTTAATTACCCCTCCTCTGCAACACTATTGGCCAAGTCAAGTTTGTTTGTTTCAACACCAACCAACCCTGTGCCAACTGAAGTAAGCTAATAGGAGCTAGTCCAGGAAACAAACATTAAAAGAATAATGCATTCCTACAGGTCCTTAGTCTTGGGACAAATCAGCCTAAACCCAAGTACTAGGAGTAAAGTCTAGTAGGACGATAAAGAACTGAAAGTTGGGGCAGTGTGTCGGACATCTAAGCAGTGATTTGCTCTCAAGTCTCTCCTTTGTGGCCTCAGTGTCTACCAACCTTGGATGCTAACTGTCATCTACCCCCTAGCAAAATGGACATACATAGAAAAGCATTTCCCAGAGGCCATAGTCTTTGTACACCGACTTTCACTTTTTTGGTCTCCAAGTCTCCATCGTGTTCCCAGGGATAGAGCATGCTCAGGAAATGGCTTCCTGGTGACTAATTTTCCCAGCGGTGTGAGGCTATTTGGGAAACAGACTGGATATTTAACACCATCCGTGAACTTCACAGGTCATCACGGGGTTGGGCTCCGGTTATAGGGAACTGCGGAAATCTTCCAAGCAGTTAGTGGGCCCCAGGCTGCCGCATAAAGTCTCTCATTGACACAATACTGTGAAGGAGAAGTTAGTAAGATCCTCACTTCTTCGCAGTCTCTGAAAACAGGGATTGTGAACTCTGGGAGAGGGGTCCCCTAGCTAATGCCAGGACATAGACTCCATCCTAGATGGTACTGGGTAAGGGGGAGTCTTGGTAAAACGTATGCCCACATCCAAAAGGGATTCAACATAGAAACTAAAAGAAAAATGATGAAATATTGATTGAAAAATATTTTTAAGGAAGCAGGATGCCCAAACATGGCTGTCTGTGGCAATGAGAGGAGAACACACTGAGAAGTCTTTCTGATGAATGAATGTATTTAAGGTGTCTGACGTATATTGTCAAAGTTCTTTTCAAAGCATGGTAACACCTCCAATATTACACAAGTTCTGTGAACACCTGCTTGGCACGGCATATTTAATAGCCTTTGTTACCTGGACACATAGGAAAAACAATTCCATTGTTTTGCATTTTCTTATATGCATAGTACATATTTTCTCTTATGTGATTATGGTTTGGATAGGAATTTAACCCCTCAAAGCTCATGTATTGAAGGATTCATTCCCAGCTTGTAGGGCCAGTCATTAGAGATTAAATGACCACGAGGACTCTTTAGTTCATGAATATTTTAATCCATTGGTGAATTATAGGTGAATAGACTATGAAAGAGCGAGGGCAAGCTGGAGGAGATGAGTCATTGGATGTGCTGTTGAAGAGTATGTCTTCGACCGGCCCCCCTCTCTTGGGACTTCTGTTTCCTGGCCACCAGCAGGTCAGTAACTCGGTACCACTCTTCCATTCTGTCATTATACTCTGCCCCACCAAAGGGCCAATAACAATGAGGTATCCAGCCATTAGCAAAACCTTTCCCACAATGAGCAAGATCTTTCCCAGTGAAACAGTTTTTATTAGGTATTTGACACAGTGATGAAGAGCCTGGCTAACACCTTTATCTAATCTTCTTTGACATTTCCTTTTCGTCAAGTTTTAGTATTTTAAGCTGTCTTTAATAGTCATTAACCTATACAATACAAGTAGATTATTATTAGCTACACTGTTCATTGGGGGCAGTAGAGATCATAAAATTACAATCAACGAGAAGAGGAGTCTTGCAACAGTCTGTGAGAGTTCCTAAAATAAGGCAAGAGGACAGAATCCATTTCTAAGCAGCTTGGGTATTACACAGATCCTAGGGACTGAATTTGGTTGTGGCAGGAGGAGGGGAACAGATGAGAAGATCTTAAGCAGAAGAAATGAAAACGTATGTTTTCAGGGAGGTACGTGTTTATCAAAATCTTGCTATGTAATCCAAAACTGGTGTCAAATTCATGATCCCTCTGCCTAGCTTGTGAACAGGCTGGAATTACAGGCCTGCCCTATCGTGTCTGGATCAGGTCGTTTTTGGAGGGAACGTTAAGGGGTAGCATTTCTATGAGAATCGCTGGAATTCTATGATTTTTAAAAAATACTTCAATGGCTTGATCGAAGTAAAGGTGTGGCTTTGGTAGGAGATCTGCCGGTAGGAATTGGTAAACAAAGGTCTTCAAGGCTGGTTTCCTAGGAAACAAAAACGTTATCCTAGAAAAGAACTAAAGGCTTTACTGCCACTGAACTTTAATTAATTTAATTTAGTGTTAGTTTGAGATTTGATAAAAAATGAGAAATCAGTGCCCTCACGGGCAGAAACACCTTGAAATCCCCTTTCCTGCTGTATGGTAGTAAGCCCAGATGACAGCATCCTGCAATGGCACAGAGGGAGAAACTTCAGTGTTGGGGAATTCTCTGGGAGACACCGAAGCTAATTCCTTTGCGATGTTTGTTGCAAAGGCAGCCTTGCTGTTGTTCAGACAACGTGTATTTGGGGGAGATTTTAGGCAAACTTTTGATTGATTTATTTTAACTGTGGTGCAATTCTTTCACATCACTTGCACCTGCATTTGGCTTGGATCTGACCATCTCTTCATTTTCTGTTTCAGATGACAATAAACTATCATCCACATTGAGGCTCCATTTTACGAGTAAGCTTTCTTCCGGAATCTCCCCCGACTTACTTATCCACCATTTTCCCATTGTCTCCCACCTCCCTAAGTGAGGCTGACTGAAGAGATCGGTGGAGGGCAAGTGTGGATGTGACAGGATGTTCCTGGCCTCTCTACAGCCATGCCAGCCTGTGACAGGATGCTCCTGGCCTCTCCACAGCCATGCCAGCCTGTGACAGGATGCTCCTGGCCTCTCCACAGCCATGCCAGCCTGTGACAGGATGCTCCTGGCCTCTCCACAGCCATGCCAGCCTGTGACAGGATGCTCCTGGCCTCTCCACAGCCGTGCCAACCTGTTAAAACTTTGACTCTCCTCTTTAGGGGCAGGGATGAGGGCAAAGAAGCAAACACAAACCCTTTTTGCCGGCCATGCAAATGGTGGCTGCTGAAGAATATCTTGTACTTTCGTTTCTTTTTGTTACAACTTACAGGCGTTGTCTCTTGGCAGTGGAAGGCCAAGGCCTTCCTGTTCTAGTCTCTCTTAGAGCTCTGGGAATCCAGATGAAAGAAATATTGTTAAATGGCCATGAAGATCCCTCCTTCAGCTTGTCTAATGACCTTCTCACACACAGGACCCCATAGGCACTGACATTTCAGTTTTGTCTTGCCTTAGTTCCTTTACCCTTTGCTGTAACCATGTGCAACCTAATGGAAAAGGACTTTATTTTGGCTCACAGCTCAGAAAATGGGGAGGGAAGAATGCAAGAGGGGGAAAGTCTGTCCCAGTAAGCAGAGAAAAAGGAATGCTTATGGCCAGTTGGCCTCCTTTTTTTCTTCCTTTTTATTCATCTAGGGACCTCAGCCTGTGGGATGAGGCTCCCCGCACTGAGAGTTTGTCTACCTCCTCCACCTATCTCTCTGTAAACATCCTCACAAATATGGTCAAAGGTGTGTCTTGCGGACACCTTAGGCTCTGAAAAATCAAGTTAGTTTCACAATGGACGTTAACCATCATTAGTCTTACCAACCGGACGCCCAAACACTAACCGACAACAGCTGGACTTTGCCTCGCGCTCTGTTTTCTGCACGAGCACCTCTTTCAGGGTGGTCCCACATTTTTCTATGTGAGATGTGTTGATAAAGGCTTTACACACAGTGGACCTTCACATTCAAGCCACCTCGTGACTGGGCTATGGGAATCCAGTGAATCCCGGCTGAGTGTCAGGCTGACCCTCAACTGCTGGTACCTAGTCTGTCTCCTCAGTTTATGCTTCACTGATTTTTTTTTTCAGACAGGGTTTCTCTGTGTAGAGATGGCTGTCCTGGAACTCACTCTGGAGACCAGTCTGGCCTCATATCCAGAGATCCACCTGCTTCTGCCTCCTGACTGCTTGGATTAAAGGTGTGTGCCACCACTGCCTGGTTCTTCATTGATTTTTTGACTTCTTATTTTGAATGTACTTCCTACATCCCCCTTGATTAATTCAAGCACTAGATCCGTGTTCTTGTTTATCTCAGCTATCAGACCAAAAACTTGTTTGGATGCCGGGGGCTGGCAGTGGTGGTGGTGGGGTGTTTTCAGAGGTTAAGGACCATCGGTCATTCTCTTTGGGCATATTTCCCCAAATAATGCTTACTTCAACAGTTTCTGAAAGCAAGTGTTACTGTGAAAGTCATAATTAACATAGTAAAAATGGCAGTCTTACCAAAAGCAATCTATGGATTAAATGCAATGTCCATCAAAATCCCAACAAAATACTAAACAGACCTCGAAAGAAAAATACTCAATTTTATATGGAAAAGCAAAAAGCTCAGGATAGACAAAACAACCCTGTACAATAAAGGAACTTCTGGAGGCATCACTATCCCTGACTTCACACTCTACTACAGAGCTACAGTAATGAAAACAGCTTGGTATTAGAATAAAAACAGACAAAAGGACCAATGAAACCAAATGGAAGACCCTGATATCAATCCACACACCTAAAGACACCTGATTTTTGACAAAGAAGTAAAAAATATAAAGGGGAAAAAAGAAAGAATATTCAACAAATGGTGCTGGCATAACTGGATATCAACGTGTAGAAGAATGAAAATAGATCCAGATCTATTGCCATACACAAAACTCAAGTCCAAATGGATCAAAGACCTCATGAACCTCATAGAAGAGAAACTGGGAAGTACACTTGAACACATTGGTACAGGAGATCACTGCGAAAATATAATCCCAGTAGCACAGACACTGAGAGCAACAATTAATAAATGGGTCATCTTGAAACTGAGAAGCTTCTGTAAAGCAAAGGACACGGTTAACAAGACAAAATGACAGCCTACAGAATGGAAAAAGATTGTCACCAACCAAACATCAGACAGAGGTCTGATCTTGACAAAGAACTCAAAAAATTGGTAATAAAAAAAAACAAATAATCCAATAAAAAACGGGGTACAGACCTAAACAGAGAACTATCAACAGAAGAATCTACAATGGCTAAAAGACACTTAAGGAAATATTCAACATCCTTTGCCATCAGAGAAATACATATCAAAACAACTCTGAGATTCTATCTTACACCTGTAAGAATGGCCAAGATCAAAAATACTGATAACAACTTATGCTGGAGAGGTTGTGGGGTAAAGGGAACACTCCTCCATTGCTGGTGCAAGCTCCTTTGGATTTCAAAACACAATTTCTCAGAAAGTTAGGAAACAACCTAACTCAAGACCCAGCAATACCACTTTTTGGTGTATTTCCAAAGGATGCTCAATCGTACCACAAGGTCATGTGCTCATCTATGTCCATAGCAGCATTGTTTGTCATAGCCAGAACATGGTGCTGAGTTTAAAGTCAGTACAGACTGTCAGCACAAATAAATTTCAGGGCAGATTAAAAATCTGTCTTCTTCTATCTTTACTACTCATTACTAGAGCGCTTGGTTTTCTGGCCTCTTACACAAATTGTTATGGCTGGTGTTTTTTGTAAGCCTCAAGGGAGCCTGCACCTCTGTCTTGTTCATTCTGTTCACTTGGGTATCATGTTCTACTCTCTGCCGGAGGGGTATAGAAAGAGGAAATAGCTGACAGTCTCTCTCTGAGCTGGCTGCTCTGCCACAACTGGAGTTCTGAAGGCACCCCAAAATTTTCTCCAGTATGTATAGCTTTAGAACTCTCTTCTGGTTTTTTGTTTTGGTTTTGGTTTTCCTCATACCCAACCAATCCTACTCAGAAAATGACTTGATCACTGTAAGCAGAGATTTCTTGGGAAGTAACTACAGAAGAGCCAATTTGATTTGGATATTTACATTTGGTGACCAAGAACTTACAAAATATTTTTGAAATGTTTTTATAATGGATTTCAAAATTGAGCCCTTGTTTGTCTCTCAAAATTAAAATTGCTCACTCAAAACTCACAGCACATAAAGACCTGACCCCCAGGTCTCTGTGTTTGGTTATAAAATGTGTAAAAGGTGGTGATTTATTTACCAGTGGCCTTTGATGAGTCAGATTGTGACATCATAGATACCTTTCTCTTCACACTGATGACCAAGGCTGAGACTTGGAAACAAGGAAGGAAAACACACTATCCAGATCCTGACCGCAATGATGAAAGAGATTTATTGATCCAAACCAAGTCCAACAATGTGATAGCCTTATTCTGACACAGAAGCCATTTCCAACAGCACTGAACTTGACTGTGAGCTTTCTACTCAGCTGCATGCTGATAACTGTGCTTGCAAAACCATCCTGTGCTCACGGTATGTGTGTTCTCTACCATCTCTATTTCACATCAGATGTTTGACATATATTTCTTATTCCTTTAATCTGAAAACCATATTCCAAAGTAACTCCCTGCTAAATGCGTTACTTTTCCTGCAGAGTCTGTTTCTAGCCACAAAGGATGTAGATGGCAATAACAATCAGAAACAATTCCACCCAGATCTAGACTGGAAACAACTCCTCCCAAATCTAGATTGATGAACCAACGAGTGTATCGGGTTCCTAAGAGGAACTGAGGTGACCCTGGCAGCTGCATCACAATAAAGTCCCACCCAGCCTGGGTAGCGACCTCTCCATAGCTGGAGTCTCCTCTTCGTTTAGCCACTTGACCACCTGTTGAAGACATGAAGCTGGAAAAAGATTATATACACCTGGCAGAAAGCAGAGGCGAAAGAAGGAGGGAGTGCCGCCTGTACTCTGATAAGGGAGGGTCTATGACCCCTCCCTCCTTCCAGGGAATAGAAACAAGCCCGATCTTGTGAGAGTCTCGTGCCAATCATAATGCCTGCTCTGATTTTGCTATGGCTATAGACATGTCCTGCCGCAGCACAGTATTCCCAACGCCAACTTAGATAGCAAAGTTGAATTATCTAAGCAAAAATAAATACCGGTGTAATAATGATGATGTTAATGACAAAATCTGGAGGCATCAAGAGAAAGCCAACTGAAAGAATAACGTTTGAAAATGGAAAAGCTTAAAGAAAACACAGTTTGGGGCTTGGATTATTCTTTCCCAAAGAAATTAAGCGGGGATGATTAATGAATTTGATAAACACAAAAGAATAAAAAGTTAAGAAGCAGAGGTAGCTGGGAAGGGTCAGGTGAGCAAGAGTGTTGGGTAGCATCACTAGAGAGGACAGAAGTCAAGGGAGCGTGGGTGGGAGGCTGAATTCACAATCTTTGGAGAGACTTTTTTATTTCAAAAAGGCTGAAAGGCTAGTGACTACAGGCTTTCCAGATCAATAGCTGGGTTGATGGACCTTTTACAATATGACTTCTTTTTTCTTCAGATACCGACAGATAAATTCATCCAGGGCCTGAGGCTGTGATGTCTGAAAGGAATAAATAAAACTTCATTTTGATATAGTCTCTCAAACCAGAATGGAAGTGGCTTGACTTGACTCTTTAATTTTTTTTTTTGGTTAAAATTGAGCCCTTGGGTTAGAGAAAAAAACCTTTCAGAATGGAGTTGCCATGTGAACGACATGCTTGGTGTCTCAATGTCTTATAGCCACTCACACACACATGTAAATAGCATGAAAGTATGGAGGTATGTAGCATAGATTCTAATTGTATTATTAATAAAAATCAGAGTCAGATATAGGGGTTAATACTGAAGACCATGGAAGCAAAACTCCAGCCATACTAGAGAATTCTTTTACCTCAACCAATGCTCAGCCAAAAGGGGTGATCCTGTCCTCAGACTGTCTCTCCAGACATCCCCTGTCCCCACCAAACCTCAGACTGCACTGAGCTCCTGTCTCCTCCTGCCTTATATTCCTCTCTCTGCCAGCTATATCACTCCCATCTCCAACTCCCCAGTGCTGGGATTAAAGGCGTGGGACCCCAAGTGCTGGGATCATCTTTGTGTGAGCTCTGTTTCTCTTTTAGACAGATTCAATCTTGTGTAGCCCAGAGTAGCCTTGAATGAACAGAGATGCATATGTTCTGGGTGGGAACGAACAAAAGCACATGTTCTGGGTGGAAGAGGATGAGTGGGATTAAAGATGTATGCCACCATCCCTGGCCTCTAGTGGCTTAGCGCTGCATTCTGATCTTCAGGCAAGCTTTATTTCTTAAAATACAAATAAAATATTCTACAGTGGTGCATCTGGATCTTCTCATTAATCAGATATGCAAGCTTGGTATAGGAGGCCCTTCTGTATTTGTGTTACTTTTGTTGGTTATTAAAGAAACTGCCTTGGCCTAGTTGATAGGGCAGAACTCAGGTAGGCGCGGAAGAGAGAACAGAATTCTGGAAGGAAGAAAGCAGAGACAGGCAGATGCCATAAATCTCTGGCCTGAGATGGACGTAGGTTAGAATCTTTCCTGGTAAGCCCCAACCTCGTGGTGATATACAGATTATTAGAAATGGATTAAATCAAGATGTGAGAGTTAGCCAATAAGAGGTTAGAGCTTATGGGCCAAGCAGTAATTTAATTAATACAATTTCTGTGTGGTTATTTCGGGGGTTAAGCTAGCTGGGTGGGACAGAACAATGGGCCTCCGTGCTCCTCACTACACACCCTTCCCCGGAAAGCACATGTTCTGGGTGGAAGAGGGTCCAGTGTGATGATTGGCTGATGACCTGTTGGCCCCTCTGTCGAGCTTCTCTCCTGAGTAGCACCCGCGGTTCCAGCTTGAGTAAGCTCTTCTTTGCTTCCTCTTGGAGCTGCTATTAACCTGTCTTGGCCTTCTCCTGCTCACAGTAAGTGGGAGAAAAGATGCTATTATTTGTATAGCAGGCAAGAGAAAAAACAGCAATTACAACCTGTGATGGGAAATTCCAGATGTGGATGTTGTGAACGTTCCATGAAGCTATGAAAGATTGAAAAGCTGAGGCTGCATTTATATTCTTGACTGCCTAGCCTCTTCTCCTGAGGCTTGTTCAGATCAATTATTAAGGGGTGTGGATTCCCAACATCAGAGCCCAGGAAGGAAGCTTTAGGCATGGGCATCTTTGATAGCAAGCGCTCGGGTTCCACAGACTTCCTTAAAAGGGCTGGCTTTAATGGACCCTTCCCTAGACACTTGAATTCATTTTTGTTTTCATTCATAAAAACCATTGCCTATTATATTAGTTTACTTTTCTGTTGCAAGGATAAGATACCGTGAGCAAGGCAACTTGGAAAAGGAATTTATTTGAGCTTACGCTTGCAGAGAGAAAGGAATCCATGATGTTGGAGCAGAGGCGTGGTGACTGGAGTGGGTAGTTGAGGGCTCACATCTGGGACTGCAAGCATGAAGCAGGGATCACTCACTAGAAATGATACGAGCCTTTGAGCTATCAAATCCCACCCTCAGTGATATCCTTGTTGTAGCAGGCCATACTTCCTAAACCTACTCAAACAGTGCTGCCAACCAGGGACCAAGTATCCAAATGTCTGGGACCATGAGGGACATTTCATTCAAACTATCACAGCAGTCTGAGCCTTAAGTCCTGCAAAGCTAATGAAGATGTTCAGAATACCCTCACACACACACACACACACACACACACACACACACACACACACATGCACACATGCGCACGCGCATACGTTGGGGTTCTGGCTCTGTCCTCTCAACTTTTGGTCTGTTCTTTCTTCCCTAGTCTCTGAACTTTCCAGAATAGCTTTCCTGAAATAACCAAAGGGATTTTAGCAACAAAAATCAGTGGCAAATCATACCATGGGGCGCATCATATTTTTTTCTTTACTAGATAAAGTTTTACATGGGCACAACCACTATTATTGATTTTCATTTCATCTGTGACTGCCTTTGTGATATAATGACAGGACTGAGCAGTTGGACACATACCATATTGAAGAGAGACTAAAATGCTTACTATGTAGCCTCTTTTAGAATAAATTAAGCAATTAATATTTCTTTTGTACATTAGCATTTACTAAACACCCTGATGATATCATATGTCTAACCTGCTCTTGGTTTTATTTAGAGGTCATGTCATGGATGATTCTTACCTTATCATCCTGGGTTCTTTTGGGAGTGAATGGATATTGGCAGTGGCTGTGGGGATTCCTGTTCACTTGGTCTGTCCTAATTATCTCTCAACAGAAAGACTTCAGCTTTGCCCCAGTACCAGCCCAGGTATGGGAAGAATATGAACGGTTACTGTAAGCTGATAACCATCTAGGGGAGTGGCTAGGTTGGTTTTGCAAAGAGAACTAATCCCATACCCTGGGCCTACATGAGAAGAAAATACAAATATAGAAAAGTTAAAACAAACATTAAGAGGAAAGTTTGTCCCCACCCTCTAACTAAGGGGATACAAAAGTCAGTGAAACAGTCATTCACTTTGATAACAGTATTATTTGATGGAATCAAACACTCCCTCAATAAAACAGTATTCATCATCATCTATGTATCAGGCCTTGTTTGAAATGCTAGGCAAATGTTAACTCTAATAATCAGATTGAAATCTCTGCCTCGTGGACTTGCAGTCTCGTAGGGGAGAAGATAAAGCAGACGGCTATACAGATAGATGAGAGATGATTGATAGCACCAGGAAGTAGTCGTTGATAGAGGATAAAAAACTATTGGGAAAGAAGCATCAGAGCAAAAAGAAGATAGAATATATGCATTTTTAAAACATAGAATAACTAGATGTTGCTTTGAAAAAAGACGGGAGGGTTGCAAGAGGATGGGCCACAGGAACAACCTGGGAAGAAACATTGCAAGTGGAGAAAGCACGCTATGCAGATGCCCCAGATAGAGCGATGTCCGTGCACTCGGAGAACAGCATGAACCTGCACATCGGACAGAATAATGGTGACGCAATAAAGGAGATGGCCTTCCTTGAGCCTTTACCATTTTCTAAGCCAGATAGCATGTCTTTAAATCATTATGATGCATAATCATAGAAGTCACATGAGGGAGCACCACATGGAGAAAGCGAGAGCACCTGGATCTCCAGATTTTCTTCCCTGGGGACCAGGTCGCCACATCCCAATTCACTGTGATTGGTTAACAGAGTTTCCCCATCATCTCCCCTTTTGTCTAAACAAGATCGATCCAAACCCAATACAACTATATACAATAGGAACAGATACCAAATATAAAACTACAAACAATAAACAATATTAAGCAAGAAACGCATAACGAAAGTTTTACCAAGCATTCTATTTCAAGGAGTCTAAATAATGTATTGAAATTAAATTTAGCTAAATCATGAGGAGGGTAACTACAATGATCTAATCTTCAACTCCATCAAAGATCTGAGAAGGGAAGTAATATTACTTGGGTAAACAGGAAGTACAACCAAGAAACTTCCAAAATGTGCAACAAATGACAGAGACAACTGACTACTTGGGCAATCACCCAAAGTCTCATTTGCAATGTTGAGGCAACCAACTTTGACTAAGGCCCTAATGTAACTGACATGCCATTTTCAAAGGCAAGAAACTTTTCAGAACTATCTTACCCTCAGTGGTTGAGGTATGGGCATTTCTTTGCCCAAAGGCCAGTTCTGCAAAGAAGAAAGGCTCCAGGTGGAGTGTCTTTGGTGCTCAACATTCTCTCGGGAGTAGATCAGTATTGCCAGGAGTGATTGTGTCTCATTACCATGGAACTCTAGGTTAGATCAAAGGCCATTTTCCACAGCTCTTTGAAGAGGTTGAAGATTATACTATCTATACTGAATATAATCTCTATGAATCTAAAGAACCTGATTAGCCTAAATATAAATATGACAAACATAGATGACTATTGATCTATAATTCTCAATACCTACCTAACATAAAGACTAAGACAATTAACAACTGTGCAATAAATAAGAACAATGACCTTCAAATGTAAACAATGTATAATTATCTTGATCAGAGGTAGTAGTGTACACTGCAACATGGTAAATATATATGTCAATACATAAACAATGTTTCAAACAGAGGTAGAAGCATGCATGCATACAATAGTCAGTATAATTTAACTTTGTAGCAATATACAAGAATCCATACCAATATAATTGTCTAAAAACAATAACTCACAAATACCAGTCTATTATCCAATCATCCAATTATCCCTCTTTTTTTTTTAAGAACACCTTTGAGCCTATAAAATACCCTCCTCCCTTCCCTTATCTTCTCTGGCCTTTCAATGTCACCTCTGATTCTCAGATTTTGGCTCCCTTTCTTCCTCTGATTCCATGATCGCTATGCTTTTTCAGAACGTGACTTTATTTCCCTCCTCCTAAAACTCTCATGATCGCACTGAATTTACAGTCTGTTTCAGGATGCTCTCAGAATCTCACTATCCAATTTAATCACATCTGCGTGATCTGATTTACACCAAAAGACAGCATTCTCCAGTTCCTGAGTTTAGGACACAGCTATTGGAAGGAGACTGTCGTTCTGTCTGCCACACGACCTGGACCCAGCTTAACACTATAAGAAATTTACTTTCTTTCTCCTAGAAGTCCTTGCCTTGGTAATTTTCTAATTTGTTTATAGTTCAGTTATAAAATCACCACCAAGACTCAGAGTGGAATGCTTAAGCCAAATGCAACAGATTATTAGGTTTAATTTTTCTTGTTTATATATATAAATATATATATAATGTATGTATATGTATGGGTATAAGTATATTATGTGTATGTATATATATGTCTATAAGTAATGTCTATTTAAAAGCCAAGATTATTCTGAAAATAAGTGTTTTTATTCCTTATCCTTTTTCTCACTATGTTTTTTTCTGCCACAATTGCTATGTATAATTTGACATATCTTGAGCAGATTTTAAAACATAGTTAAGGTTCACACTGGACAATTCCCTTAGGTTTTAAAGATATACACTGCGCTGGGTGTCATATGTAAAATAAATGCTTAAATAAATTTATTAGAAATCAAATAAGTCACACGGATGATAACTTTTAGGTAGAAATGCATCAAGCATTACATCCATTAAAGACTGATTGCTCTTGGTGTTTTTAGAACGTGCTATACACAGAAGAAAAGAGAGTCATTTCTATTGCAATTGTGTCCTGTCTTCAAAAGCAGAAATTGGTGGTCATTATACTTTTGTCAAACTACTTACAAATGCCGCTCGCCGGGGAAGATAGTTCTCCCCGCACTCGCTGTGAAAAGAACCCTTAGTTTTTAGTTCTTTCAAACTGTCACAAGTCTCCGTCCGCTAGCTTACAGAGCACAGGATGGAAGATAATGTGCCTGTTGGTGATAACCTCTGCAGCCAGAGATGCCATCTCTAAGGATGCATGTGACTTACAGGCCTGGGAAACCATCCAGACAGGGGGAGAAGACAATATAGGATTTGCTTGTCAGGCTGCTTTAAGAGCAAATGAGAGGAACGGTTTCTCTTACTCCTTTACTAGCTCAATATGAATACATGGTCATTAGCAGATTGATGGGCAATGCCTTGCAGGTGCCCCTTTGTAACAGGGGAATATTAAGTCTTTGTAGAATACACAGCCTCTAGCTAATTACTATGTAGCGCCATGGTTCTTGTCTTGGTCTTGTGCATTGCCTTGTGGGTTGTGGTTTGCTTCCTCCTGGCCTCCTGAATTTGGCAGGGTTTTCACCCACCATCTCCTTGTGTGTTTACACCCATTTTTCTGGCATAGCTTATTTTTTAGGCCCCATAGAGCCTCCGACATTGTGGGCATTCTTTTGATTACATCCCAACATTCTCCCCACCTCCTTCCTCCACCCCTTGCTTCCATATTAGTCTCGGTGATATCTTGCCAACATTTTAGTTGCCTGGGAAACTTTCTGGAGATACTTTTCCAAACTATATTATCTTGGCAGAAAGAATCCCATGTTGGAAGACTTTTTTGCTTCTTTCAGGAAAAATGTTTGACACCCACAGGAAATACTACGGCTGTGTGAAAGTGTTCCGATAGGGACATTTTTCTTCCAGTGGTAGGGAAGCTAGAGAGGTCAGGTACAGAGAAATGTACAATTCCTCAGTGATTAATCCTTCTGGCTTATGCTCTCCCGACGCGGTCTGGGCATCAAACCAAGTGGGATGATTTCTGAGCTCTGCAAAAGTTATTCAGCTCCAGAGAGTTCTCAGGGGCTTTCTGGTAAAGATATCATTTCCAGAATGAAGTAGGACCAGCTTAAGTTATCAGCATTTATGATGTCCTGATAGAGAGTAGGTCCTACGGGAAATGATGACAGATTAGTTCTTGATGGGAGACAGACAAACAAATAACTAATTAGGACAAGTAGCCGAGGAAAGGCCAGTGGCGAGCGGGAGGCAGCAGGGTGAGCAGGTGGTTAGAGGTTTAAATTCTTTAAAGGAAAGGCAGGACAACACACACACACACACATACACACACACACACACATACACACACACATACACACACACATACACACACACACATACACACACACATACACACACACACATACACACACACACACACAGAGAGAGAGAGAGAGAGAGAGAGAGAGAGAGAGAGAGAGAGAGAGAGAGAGCGAGCGAGAGAGAGAGAGCTTCCCTTAAAGGTTCATATTAGCTGTTGGCATGCTTGAAGGTGAAGGACATTATTGAGTTCTAGGTATCTAGAGTAGTAGTGTGTTACTGTTTCATTTTCACGCCCAGTTGTTTTCATACATGACTCCTCTCTGCTCCCAGCCCCTGGAAACCTCCAACCCACTCTCCGACTTTAGGAATATGACTGATGCATTGCCTTACGTAAGTGGAGCAAAGCAATGTTTAGTGTCTTATGGCTGCTCTTCTTTTCCAGCTAGTGTGATAACCTAAGGTCTAGAATGTCACAGCATGTAGTGGAACTTCCTTTCTGTCCTTTCCGAAGCTGAGAAAATGTGTAGAACAGCACCAAGAAGAAGTCTGGAAGTCTGGGCCCAGCAAGATGGTTCAGCAAGGTTAAGGCATTGCCGTATAAGTCTGCTGACCTGAAGTCGGTCCCCAGGAATCACATAAAGGAAGAAGCAGGGAACCAACTCCAGTGTTGTCTTTTGATCTCCACATGCACTTGGGTGTCACATGAGTTCACGCACACACACACACACACACGCATGCACACACACACGCATGTACACACACACGCATGCACACACACAAGCATGCACACACACAAGCATGCACACACACAAGCATGCACACACATACAAGCATGCACACACACACATACATGAATAAATGCAATTTTGGAAACTAAATGCACATAGCAAAAAAAAAAAAATCAAACTACATGGCAGGCTTTAATTGAGAAGTAAATCTTTCTCCCCTTACCCTCAGCTACCCAATTTTTCTTTCGAGAAACAAGAACTGTGATTAACTCCTGTCCTTTCTGGCATGAGTGTGGATGAACTTGGCCCACCTCTCACTGAGCCAGAGTGGCAGGGGACTGGCTAACTGGCCCCACCCTTCCTGGGCACCACATAGAGAGAGGAGAGGTCCAGTGGAGAGCCAGGCTGATCGCCTCAGCTACCACGTAGGCCCAGTTCCAGGCCTTGAGTTGGCCCACCCCAACCTCTATTCCTTCTATGGCCTGCCAGAGCACAAGAAGGGACTGGTCCTTTGGAAACCATAGCCACAGGATCTCCATGACTTGGGGCAACGGCAGGATATTTAAGATGAATCTCTATAAGAGTCCCAGCGTTTACAATTTAGCAGAAGCCAGAGATCTTGAACCAGACCAACAACTCATTACGATGGACATTTGCATGTAATGCTGTTTGGACAAAAGGGTGTACTGTGTGACACACCACAGCACCCGGTGCCACTATCACAAACAAATATGTCACGGAGAGGCGGGAAAGATGGAGGAGCAGAGTGATCCAAGAATAGTGACAGCTACGGCAGGTGTAAGAGGAGGCTGCGATTGATGGAGGAGCAGGTCATTGTCCAGAGGGTTGGCGAGATGTACCCTTTTTGTTTTTTATCTTAATTTTTATTTTTATTTAGTTTTATTTTGAGAGGAAGTTACAAGGGTGGTAGGTGGGCATGGGAGGACTGGGAAATGAGTGAGATTGGAGTACGTGATGTGAAGTTCCCAAATAATAAGTAAAAAAGTATGCTAAAGAAGTAAGAAATCATGTATAACTGAATTGGATCAATTTAGTTATAACATATATCCACGTTCCAAAAATATTATATTGCATACACACATATCTATCTATCTATCTATCTATCTATCTATCCATCCAGACATACAATTTTTGGTTTACATTTTTTAAATTAAAACTTATTTTAGATGTAAAACATCACAAACCCATAAGACAAGAATGGTTCCTGTCTCTTGTCTTGTTAATACACTTCTCTGGGGAGGACATGAGCGTCCTCTCAGAACAGCACCCTATTAAACTGCATTCTTCTTTTTGCTTTAGAAAAAGAACTTGCGTGAGCATACTGTGATAATGGAATCATTAAAATGGCCACATTTGCTAGCATCAGAAAGCCCGGACTGATGAATTCAAACAACCAAAAATAGGCTAATTTACTGTATTCTACTTGAGAGCGAGTGGGAGATGAAGCGAACGGGACCAGTTAACAACCTTAGGCTTTTGAAAACTGTGTCATGTGGTACAGGGGGAAATGGAGAAATGACGTTCCATAGCTAAGACCCACTCCAAATACAGGGATATAATATTGTAATTATTACAACAAAGCACTCCTCTCTCAAATCGTACCGGAGCTTCACTGGGAACTACCCTGCTGTGATAGGATTCCTGTAAGTTGCTCGCCAGAGCAGCTGTGCCCAGTCTTTTTGGACTACAGCTCTTCACAGAGGACATTTAAATATGTAACCTTCCCACAGGAATGTCCAGATGGTAACAAGTTCCTAATGCTTCGTATGTGCACGGAAACGAAGCACTGCAATGTTTTAAAATGGCCAAAGGTGCTGAAGGTAGTTCAGAGGACAGGCCTGACTGCCATTCCCAACACAGGCCGCCAGCTCCACACCTTCCCTCTCATCCAGAAAGGTTATGGGTTTACAAAGAGAGTTATGTTTCGGGGGGAAACTTTGAATCCATTCTTTTCATATTGCTATTATTATTAATAAAAACATTTGTCAATGATGATTGCAGTTCCCATCAGTTATAGATATGCCATCGAATAGCAGGAGGAAAGGTGAAAGAGAAAGATGTTTCATTGGAAACGGGAAGAAAGAAGCGGGAAGCGAAACAAGAGCGAAAGGAGAATGAATTCGAAAGCCATGTGTCCTGTGCCAGCACCAGATCTTCTGAGGTCCTGACACTAGAGGCTGCGGTTTGGAAATGGGAAACAAAGCAACGTAAGAGGATGATCCAGGGTGAAGCCTGCACACCCCAGGACTTCTTATGAATACGAAAAAGCCAAAAAGATATCTTCTTTCTTTTTCGAGACTAGCTATTACCTTGTCGTCCAGACTGGCCCTCAGCATATAGTGTCCCTGCCCCAGTCTCTCGCGTTGGGGTTGCAGGCATCTTTGACAACCGTCTAAGCTGCTTAAATACTTTCCTAGGCTCACCGAGAAAACAGTTCCCACTTACTGTCTTAGTACCAAATTCCTTCATGTACTGTAAACATGTCCATTCCCTAAAAGTTCACCCTTTCAAAGGGAACAGCTGTTCCAAAGGATTTTTATCTCACTGTTGTTAATGGCACACACCATTGAGTAATTTGGTAGGAATTTCAACATTAGGGAAGGGGTATGCGTCACAATTCTGACAGGAAACAGCACATTCGTGGGCTTGAGAGTGATGGTTTAGTAAGGAGACTCTTATCGTCGTAAGAGCAAGATCTAGAGAAGGCAATGAGTGGGAGAAAGCCCCTGGTTTTAGTTCTGCTGGGCAGTCTCTCAGTCCCTGGTCCTCCGGGGGTCAGGGAGTGTGAACTGCTATGTGGCCTCTCCCAGGGGGACAGGAACAAATCTTTATTCCTTCCAAATGAGGCACCAAACACAGACCAAACAGTTCCACTCAGATTCAGTTTGGCAAACCAAGCCGTTTATTGGGGTTACTTACAGGAGCACGCAGGAGGTGTTCATTGTGGAAACATGCTGACTTAAAGGCAGAAGACTACAGAAAGGCCTGCCCAGCTGGCGTGAGTGACAGACAGTCCAGGAGAGTTGAACCCCAAGAGCTCCCTATGTGATCAGCAGGAAGATTCCCAGGGGTGCACCTCCCGCGCCAGTATTCATTTCTGCTTTTGTAACCTTGGGCTGGGCCCATGTGAGTCCTGTAGCATTTTGAGAGCCTTGAGTCTCATGAGCCTCTCTCTCCTCCCTCCAGGAGGGAACATTTCAGTTCAGAGAAAATAACTACACAAAGCCTAGGGGAGCTGTGATGTTTGAACAGTGGCGACCAGTGGGACCTGGGGATGAAGGTAGATGAGGGCGATACCAGCCAAGCCCAGCTAGACAAGGGGGTGGCAGGCGATGGCAGAGAGAGCATGAGATGCAGTAGCCAATGAAGCTCCATCAGCTAAGCCCAGCCAGAAGCCAGCGGGAACAGGAAGAGGAGCAGCGAAGGCCACAGAGCCAGGGCAAGGTGGGAAACGGAAAACACAGATCAGAAAGGATAAGTGGAGAATGATCTGCCGATAGCATTTCTGCCCTGCTCACCCCACCCTCCTCCTGCCCCTTCCTTCATCCCTCTGTGATCATTGATGACAGATAAAGAGGAAGGATTGGAAAGCTCTGCTTCCTGAATTTTTCAACGCTCACCATTATGATTTGCGGTTACTTCCTCTATGCAAGGGTAAAAGGAAAAAAATCACCCCCTGACTGTTGGCAGGTGTAAGAGGCAGTCTTATATAGTCTGAATAAAAATTGCATCCCCCTCCAAACTGCTAATACGATGCAGACATAAGTATATATTATAATTTGGTTTCTGCAGGCAAAAGGCCAGGGAGAGCTACAAATTGTTCCTCGGCTTCCACTCCACTTAATTGCACGAGGACCTATAATCTGCAGGACTCCTAGGCTTCCCACTTACACAGGACTGGCATTCTCTGCTCATCTGCTCTGAAGAGGCTTGCCGCAAAGCTCCAAATGGCGAAGAATAGCAGCTTGAAACTAACAAGTCCCCAAAGATTTTGTCTCGCTCTAAGGAGAAAATGATTTATTCTGACGTCTTGACAATCTGTACAGATGCCTCGGGGAGATGCCTGGAGAAAGCCTTACCTCTTCAGGACTTGTGGCCCTCCATGTGTTGTTCATGATGCTGGAGGGAGCCCAGCACCACTCAGGTGCTCGTATCCTGCCCTGACAGCCCTGCTTCAAATTCTGCTAAAGTTTATTACACAGTTGACACGTACTTTCTTAGCACAATGTTTACTTGGATATAATTTGTGGGTAGGAGAAATATTCTATATCCAAACATGCTAAGGAAAGACTAGATTAAGCAACAGAAATAGAAATGGTTTTCCTATTACTAAACCTTAAATCCTTTCTGTGTTGATGTGATTTATGCAAGAGTGCCAATTAGTGCCAATATTTCAGGTTTTCTTGCCCATGGCATATCCTTATGCCAGGATATTCTGCTCTAAGACTAATGGGCTCCTGGGTCTTGTTTCGTCATTTTGTTTTGTCAAGCTGACACAGCCAGACTAGTCATCAGGGAAGAGGGAGCCTCAATAAGATTGGCCTGTGGGTTATTTTCTTGATAGGTAACTGATGTGGGAAGGCCCAGCCCGGGGTGGTTGCTACCCCAGGGAAGGTGGTCCTGGATTGTATAAGAAGCAGGTTGAGCAAGCCACTAGGAGTGAGTCAGTAACCAGCATTCTTCCGTGGCCTCTGTATCAGCTCTCGTCTCCAGGTTCCTGCCTTGAGTGTCTGTCCTGACTTCCATTTACGATGGACTGCAAGCTTCAAGATAAATTAAACTCCTTTCCCCTCAAGTTGCTTTTCAAAGTAATAGAAAACAAACCAACATATGGATGTTTGGGGAATACATTTTCTAAAAGTAGTTTTCTGAACTCCCATTCCTTAGCAATGATACCACCAATACTGCTAGTCTCAACCTAGTGGGAAGAAAATAATTTTAGGAATGTCCATAGGCTCACTGAAACTTCCGTGGGTGTAGAGTCAAGAGAACTAAGTTTATTTTGATAGATTCCTGCTGGCTATGCAGCATTGAGCAACTTGACCTGACTTCTTTGAGTTAAGTTTCCTCATTCTTAGGAGAAAAGAAGGGCAATGATTCTGATGGTTGGTAAAATTTCAAAAGTAACTTGTCGGTTTTACAACAGATTAAACGTGCACCTGTGATCTGATGTGGTCCTTCTGGTCAAAGTATAGCTCAAAGCCAGGCATATACCATGCAAGAACGTTCATAGCAGCTTGGTTTGTTTCATAGTTACTTTTCTTGCTGATATGACATGACAAGAAACAACATAAAGGAGAAGGAGTTTATTTTGGCTTGTGGTTTGAAGGTGCAATTCATCATGGCAGGGAAGATGTAGTGGAAGGCATGGCTCAGAACTCCAGCAATGGAAGTTTTCTCATAGCTGAGCCAGTCAGGAAACAAAGAGAGATGTTTGTCTGGATTTCTCCTTTCCTGTTATAAGCCCATGGGGTGGCATCACCCACTTTCAGTTTGACAGCTCTGAAAGCCTCATTAATGACACACCCAGAGCTGTGTCTCCTAGGTGACCCCAAATCCAGTCAAGTTGACAAGGACAATTAACCGTCACAGTTTGTAGTAGCCCAAAATGGAAAAAAACCTCAATTGTCTGTCAACTGAAAAATAGATAGATCAATAAAGAATAGAAATGGAGTTCTACTCAGCAATACAAATGAATAAACTGTTCATATATAATGAAATGGATACAACTAAACAAATGTGACAGACAAAAATCATGCATGCTTTTATAATTCTGCTTGAATAAAGGTCTAAACAAGCAAACTAATCCACAGTAACAGTGAAAATGTGATGTCTGTGTACCAAGAAAAAGGCAGCAAGAAGAAATAGAAGAAAGCAATTGCAACAATTCCAAAGGACCTGGGGACACTTTGGGGAATGTTAATAATTTTTTCTGTACCTATTGTTATTATGCTTTCAGGAGAATTTGTATCTTTATTTTTCATATTTGGCATTTTAAATATGTGTAGTTTAAATATGTATAGAGATGTTTCTTTTCTCTAGTGTTGGTCAGTTTTTTAACCACTGTGACAAATACCTAACAAAAACTACATACAGAAAAAGGGTCTCAGTGCACAGACTGCTGGCTCCATTGTTTCCGGGTCCATGCAGAGACATAAAAGTCACAGGTGAGCACACAGGAGGTCATAACTGTGCATCTCACAGTGGCAAGTGTTATGGAATAATCTTCTGTGCACTGTAAAGATGCGTTGCTCTCATTGGTTTGAAGCTAATAGCTAGGCAGGAAGAGGCTAGGCAGGACTTGCAGACAGGGATATAGAGGGCACGGGGAAGAATGGAGATGGGGTCTCCAGGAGACACGGAGGAAGCTGGAGATGAACTTGCCTTTCTGAAAAAAGGTACTGAGCCACACGGCAGTACATAAATTAAAAAATATGGGTTAATTTAAGATGTAAGTGCTAGTTAGTAACAAGCCTAAGCTATCAGTTGAGCATTTATAATTAATAACAAGCCACTGTGTGGTTGTTTGGGAGTTGGTTGGCAGGACAGAATATTTTGCCTCCAGGCAAAGGAGCAGAGAGAGAAAGAGATATGAAAGGAACAGGGAAATGTAGACCCCCCCCTCCCAACCTACACAGTGACCTACTTATCCCAGCTAGGTCACACCTCCTCAAGTGTCTAGAACTTTCCCAATAGCTTCATCAGGTGGTGACAAGGCTTCTGCACAAGAGTCATTGGGGCACTTCCATATTTACACCTGGACAATGTCTTTCCCAACCCACTGAATGGTCAGTTTGTAGCCTATCAAATAGATGTGGAAAAAAGTTCATTCTAATTTGAATTTTTATTTCCCTGAATGTAAATTAAATATTTTAAGCATCTCTTCTTTTTTGCCATGGACATATCTTATTTGATCAACATGTGTTCACGTCTTTGGTGCCTACTTTTTCTTTTCCTGTTAAATTTTGGGAGGTTTTCAGATATTCTTGATGTGAGTCATGTGTAAGATACATGTTTCACAAATATATTCTCCCAGCCCATCCTGAAGCCACAAAAGTTGATCTTACATTTTCTTTTAAAGTTCATGTTTTGAGATTTCACGCATACATCTGTTATCCAGTTTGCATTGATTTTTGCGTATGGAATGCAGAGTAGATCAAAGTTCACTTGTTCAGTTTTCCAGAGCTAGTTGTTGGAAAGCTCTGGTTTCTCCAAGTAATGGACCTTCTGCTTTGCCAAGAGCAAGTGATCCATTTAAGCTGGAGGCTATTTCGGGACTCTTCATTCCTTTCCACCGACCCAGTTGCATTTGTCTTGAGTCCAGCAGATGGCCTCTGCAGCGTTGTCAACCAGGAAGTCAGGTTTTTTTACTCTTCAGAACCTCTCTCTTTTCACCATTCCAATTGTTGCACATCCTCAACACATCGTCTGCATTTAAGATTCCTCTCAGTCATGTCTGTAAAAACCCTGTAGAAATTTTTATAACACTGAAGTGATAGACCAATATGTTTTTTGCTTACTTATCAATATAGAACCTTCAAATCTGTGGTAATGGTTTCTTTGGATTTAGGTTTTCTTTAATTACCCTTGGAAATGTGATATACTTTTCAACATAGACATTTTGCA
The DNA here is from genome assembly GCF_037038515.1 of Microtus pennsylvanicus. Classification (NCBI taxonomy): domain Eukaryota; kingdom Metazoa; phylum Chordata; class Mammalia; order Rodentia; family Cricetidae; genus Microtus; species Microtus pennsylvanicus. The sequence continues at coordinate 13,812,782 of NC_134587.1, forward strand.
TTTTTCTCAATGTTATGCACATGCCTCTGTAAAGGTGTGCTTGGTTTCCATCTCCAGTTCTGATAGCTTGTTGCTGGAATATAAGAATACCACTAATTTTTAAATACTACACACCTAGCAATGTTTCCAGTAATTTGCTCCTTACAGTGCATCAAGATTCTCTAAGATTTCCTATGTATTTCCATATGAAGTTGAGTATTGTTCTATTGAGGTCTGTGAAGAATTTTGCTAGGATTTTGATGGATATTGCATTGAATCTGTAGATTGCTTTTGGTAAGATTGCCATTTTTACTGTGTTAATTCTACCCACCCAAGAACATGGAGATCTTTCCATTTTTTGGTGTCTTCTTCAATTTCTTTCCTCAAAGATTTAAAGTTCTTGTCATACAGGTCTTCCACTTGTTTGGTTAAAGTTACTCCAAGATATTTTATGTTATTTGTGGCTATTGTGAAGGGTGATGTTTCTCTGATTTCTTTCTCAGTTCATTTATCATCTGTGTACAGGAAGATTTTCTTCGAGTTAATCTTGAATCCTTACTGAAGTTGTTATGAGTTGTAGGAGTTTTTTTAGTAAAATTTTTGAAGTCAGTTATGTAAACTATCGTATCATCAGCAAATAGTGAGAGTTTAATTTCTTCTTTTTCAGTTTGTATCCCCTTGATCTCTTTTTGTTGTCTTATTGCTCTAGCTAGGACCTCAAGAACTATATTGAATAGATATGGAGAGAGTGGACAACCTTGTCTTGTTCTTGACTTCAGTGGGATCGCTTTGAGTTTCTCTCAATTTAGTTTGATGTTGGCTGTTGGTTTTCTGAATATTGCCTTTATTATGTTTAAGTATATTGCTTGTATCCCTGTTCTCTTCAAGACTTTTATCATAGAGGGGTGTTGAATTTTGTCAAAGGCTTTTTCAGCATCTAATGAGATGATAATGTGTTTCTTTTTCTTTCAGTTTGTTTATATGGTGGATTATATTGACAGAATTTCATATGTTGAACCAACCCTGTATCTTTGAGATGAAGCCTACTTGGTCACGGTGGATGGTTTTCTGATATGTTCTTAGATTCAATTTGCCAGTATATTATTCATTATTTTTGCATCAATTTTCATGAGTGAGATTGGTCTGTAATTCTCTTTCTTAGTAGTGTCTTTGTGTGGTTTGGGCATCAGGGTAACTGTAACCTCATAAAAAGAGTTTGGCAATATTTCTTCTGTGTCCTTTGTGTGGAACAATTTGAGGAATATTGGTATTAGTTCTTTTTAGAAAATCTTGTAGAATTCTGTGTCAAAACCATCTGGTCCTGGGCTTTTTTTTTTTGGTTGGAAGATTTTGATGATTGTTTTTTTATTTTCTTAGCAGTTGTAGGTCTATTTAATTTGCTTATCTGGTCTTGATTTAGTTTTGGTAAGTGATGATTATCCAGAAAATTGTCCATTTCCTTTAAGTTTTCTAATTTTGTGGAGTAAAGGTTTTAAAGTATGACCTGACTATTCTCTGGATTTCCTCCATGTCTGTTGTTAGGGCTCCCTTTTCATTCTCTATTTTGTTATCCACATTAACAAGTAATTCTACTCAACTTCATATGAAAAAACAAAAACCCAGGAGAGCAAAAACAATCATGTACAATAAAGGAGCTTCTGGAAGCATCACAATCCCTGACTTCAAACTCTATTATAAAGCTACAGAATGAAAAACAGCCTACTATTGGCATAAAAACAGACAGGAGGACCAATGGAATTGAATCAAAGACACAGATATCAATCTACTCACCCATGAACACTTGAATTTTGACAAAGAAGCAAAAACTAGAAAATGGAAAAAGAAAGCACATTTAACAAATGGTGCTTGCAAAACTGGATATCAATATGTAGAAGAATGAAAATAGATCCATATCTATTACCATTCACAAAACTCAAGTCCAGATGGATCAAAGACCTCAACACAAATGTAGTGGCATTTCATTTGTATTTGAATAAAGAGAGCTTGCCTGGGGATTGGAAAAGTAAAACAATCACACTGGCCAGACTTACAAACCAGGCAACAATGATACACACCTTTAATCCCAGTAGCCACACTAGCTTGCCGCAGAACCCAGGTAGTAGTGGTGCACACCTTTAATCCCAGAACTAGAGAGGATTATAAAATGGGGAAAGACATTTCTCATGCTCAGTCTCATTCTGAGATTCCCGGAGGAAGGATCACCATTATCTGTACTGAGGTACAAGTAAGGGCCAGTGGCTGGCTCTTTTGCTTTTCCTGACCTTCAGGTTAAACCACAATTTCTCTCTCTGAGTTTTTATTAATCATGCTTCAATAAAATCAAACACACTGAACCTCATAGTAGAGAAAGTGGGAAGTACACTTGAATGCATTGGCACAGGAGACCAGTTCCTAAATATAAGCCCATCAGCACAGACACTGAGATCAACAATTAATAAATGGGACCTTCTGAAACTGAGAGGTTTCTGTAAAGCAAAGACATAGTTGACAAGAAAAAAATGGCAGCCTACAGAGTGGGAAAAGATCTTCACCAACCCCACATCAGATGGAGGTCTTGTCGCCAAAATATACAAAGAACTCAAGAAACTGGTTATCAAAAGAACAAATAATACATTAAAAAATTGGGTACAGACCTAAACAGAACTCTCAACAGAGGAATCTAAAATGGCTGAAAGACACTTAAGGAAATGTTCAACATCCTTAGCCATCAAAGAAATGCAAATAAAAAATAACTCTGAATTCCATCTTACACCTGTCAGAATGGCCAAGATCAAAAATACTAATGACAGCTTATGCTGGAAAGGATGTGGGGTAAGGGGAGCACTTCTACATTGCTGGTGGGAGTGCAAACTTGTATAGCTGCTTTGGAAATCAGTATGGTGATTTTTCAGATATGTTCATGATATTCTTGTGAATAAGGCCAGTGATTCCTGAACAGCCAGTTATGGTTTTGGTCTCAGGCCAAGACATTGTATCTAATCACAGGGCCGCTGGATTATCTAAGGTATATCTGGTAACAGCAGAGACTGTGTATTAGAAACCTACAGCCTTCAAAGGACACCAGGAAAAGCCATGTACTGCTATTGCCTGGGGTGTGCAAGAGACCAGAGAGTGAGGACAAGCTGTACACAAGAACTGTCATCACAGGATCTGGCCTGAAGGCGAAGCCAAACCCTGTCTTCGCTATTTCTTCATGAGTTCTTGTACAAATTGCAAAGAGGACATCAATCTTGAGTTCAGACAGCCTTTGTGACAGAATGCCTGTGGAAGAAAACCCCTTTGAACTGCAAAGTGTCACAGACCTTCAAAGACCCTCACGAGCATCGTGACCAGCATGGACGGAAGGGGCAGGCAGACATTGTGACTATGGCTCTCTCCTAAGCTTTGCATTCTGTGGGTGCCAACAACTCTAGGGCCTTTTTGGTTTACCAAAAAGTTAGAGACTATCTATGCAGGGGCACCCATCTCTGTGTGTGGTATATTCATGTTTATGTGTTCCCATATATGTGAGGGTGCACATGCAAGCCAGAGGCCAATGTTTAACATTTCCCTATACCATTCTACAATTTGTTTTTGAGATAGGAATAGGGTCTCACATTGACCCTGGATCTTACTGTTTGGCAAGAGTAGTTGACTAGTGAACTCTGTGGGTCTTCCTGTCTCTAGTGTTTCCCAGCACTAGGAACAGAGGTACATACCTCTGTGTCCAGTGCTTTATGTGGGTCTGGAGATCTGAACTCAGGTTCTCATGGCTGTGCAGCAAGCACTTTAGTGAACAAGCCATGGCCTAGGCAAACCCAGTTCTCTTTATAGCTTTAACTCCGTGTGTGGGGAGAATTTGATCATTTTCCAAATGATCTCACTATTTTTTCTTAAAGATATTACAAAGAAAGTTCCATATGTTTTTTTAATTCTTTCAGCCTTAGAATGAGAATGAGAATCTTCCTTGTGGGGGTTTGAAAGAAAATGGCCCCCAAAGGGAGTGGCACTCTTGGGAGGTGTGGTCTTGGAGTAGGTGTAGCCTTGTTTGTGGAGGTGGGCTTTGAGGTCTTATTATGCTCGAGATACTGCCCAGTGTCTCAGCCCGCTTTCTGTTGCCTTGTGATCAAGATGTAGCCAGCACTATGTCTGCCTGCATGCTGCCATGCTCCCTGCCATGATGATAATGGACTGAACCTTTGAACTGTAAGCTGGTGCCCCAGTTGAATGATTTTCTTAATAAGAGTAGCCGTGGTCATGGTATCTCTTCACAGCAATAGAATCCTTAACTAAGACATCCTTGATAGAATCATAGTGTTTCCCCCACCCCCAGCCTTCTCTTCCCCAATGTGCCTCTCCAGAGGACAACCACTTCCTCTTCACAGCGGTGTCCCATAAGGCAGAACGGTGCCTCTGCCTGTCAGAGTCTCCCACATCATTTTGAAACATCAATCATAAACTTTAAAAGTTTCATCATTTAACTTTTTGGACTCACATTTTCCTGAGAATATAAGAACTCTGGTGTCCCCACCAAAACCTTCTAACTTTTCTTGTTAAGTAAAATAGGCACCCCTTATGATGTGGCTGGATGTGAGAAGAAAGTCAGGAAATCCCCTGGGGCCAAAACCACAGTAGCAATGACAACTCAGCACCAAGTGCCTGTGTGAATGCTGCAGTAACCCGGGGTGGGGGTTCCCAGGTTTAGTAGCACCAGGCTAGGGTTATTATGCTCAGGGCAAGGCAGGATGCTGAGTGTTATAGCTGCTACCTCCTGTAGAAAGCCTGGTTCCTGCAAACCTTCTACTCAGTGGGCAAAGCAAATCAGAGGAAATGGCGCCACTGGCCTAGGAAACATAATGAGGACTCTTTGTCTCCTTTCTGGACTCTGGAGCATAAGCTCCCTTAAGAAACTGTGGCTGTCAGTATGTTGTTACATTGGTTTCAAGAATCCCCATGATGAGAAGTAGGCATAAATGAGGCAGAGGCAGCAATTGCCTCAGCAGCTAACAAGGTAAAGCAAAGTCCACTTGCTCTGCAGGGCTAGGCTCTTGCTCAGGACTCTCTATCTCCCCTCTACTCCTCCAGGTCTTCACGTATTTGCCAACAACTCTTACATTTCCCAGAGATGGAATGTGCTCCAGTGTCAATGACCCCAACTCCTTCAACTGATTTCCAGAAGAGTCAGCAGCCTCTTCCCCTTGACCATTTTCCTCTGTTCTTGTTCTAATATATCAGTGTCCCATGCAAAAGGTGCCCTCTCCCTGTAGTTTAAACCTTACAGTTATGCCTCAGAAACTGCCAGTCATGTGACAGAAGCCTGGACTGTAATAAAAGGTTAATAATAAAGCAGTGGAGGCTCATATCCCCGTGATAATGGATGGGTGTAATATCACCGGGATAAGACACTTATCGTGGTAATCATCAAAATTGTTTTGCAAGCAGAAAAGTATGAACTTGTAAGGAGATGACACTTGATTCTCATGTGACCCAGGTAGGATCTTCTGCCATCCCTGCTTTCACGGGTGAGGACAGCAGGGTCTTAGTGTTGGATGACAAGGGGCTTGCCACATCCGCTGATCCAATGCTTACCCAAAGCTAAAGACAAGCCTGTCCTCCTGGGCTCTCATTTCTCTGAACCACCGACACCCTGCTTTTTATAAGTTCTGCTAGGACACCTGAAGACTCTCAAGTGTGTTGTCAACCAAAACAAAAAATAGAAAAACAAAAAAACCCCAAGGCTTTAATTTTATTTTAAATTGGGATGAAGTTAGTAATGGCACAGGGAAGAAAAGGACAGAGGCTCAGGGACCAAGACAAAAAACTGAACTGGGGTGGCCATGCACAAATAGTCATTGTGGATACACAGCCAATAATTCATCTAAGTCCTGAAAACTTTTTCTTTCTTCCTGGAACCTGGTAGCTTCTGCCCTTGCCAGAACTAGCCAGCTCTTACCGGCATCCCTCCTTTCTCTAGAGCAGCTGCGGTACAGGCATTTGCTAGGAAGGCCTGCCCTCTGCTGGGCTCGTGAAATAGTACAGGTCAGTTTTCCATGTGCCTGATTTGGGTCTGGGTCTCAGGTATGGCTGTACTGGTTAAGTGTTGGGGAAAACAAAACGTTTGGACATAATTTTGGACTCTTCTTGTATAAATATTCATGTGCATTTTATATGTTTTATGAATATATCTATTCCCAAAGCCTTAAAAACTAGAAAAACAAAACACAAAAGAGGTTAAAGAACCCAAGGAGGTGACAACAATAATGGTAAATGTTGTCTTTCTGGTGACACAATGTGACCCAACAAGAGCTCAAAGAGACTGAGTGATCCTCTGCTGACACCACAGCCCCATAAGCTTTTCCTGAACGCTTCACTCACCATGCGGGCCAAGTTGATTGGACCAGGAATGGTCAACCAAGACATATTAGTTAGACTCTTTGGATAGCAAACTTGGCCTCATCAGTTCCTGCTGGCTATTTGAATGGAGGTCACATAAACACAGGATCCAGGCAGGAAGGTATGAAGAGATAGAGGAGAAGACAGAAGAAAGAGAGGGGGATAGAAGGTTTGCATAAACACAGACAAGAGCTCAGGCTGCTTGTCCACAGTCACGATCTCTCCTGACACCTCTCCACTCTGCTTTAGCTTATGAAATGATTTTCCCTGCATCTCCAAGCCACTTGAAGAAGGCCATGCAGAAGCGAATTGAATGTAGTTCAAAAGTAGTAAAGTTCTAGTTAACATGCTACCCCGAACAGTGTGAGACGTTTCTGGTGTATTCTAGTGTAAGCAGGCTAAGAAACAGTAGGTGAAGACTACTCTAATTGTTTTGGAAACAAAGCCAAACCAGCAACTCCAGGGGCAGCTGTAGGAAAGACAGGGTACAGACAGGACTAAGTTATGGTGAAGTTCGTCGCAAGGAACCCGGCGTCAAAGGCCAGGAATCAAGCGTTGCCCACGTCTCCAGCACCATGGCTGCTCATTCGTGCTTCCAGACCTGGCGTCCTCCCTGTTTGTATCTGCAAAGGGGAGGAACGCAGGCTGATGGTGGCAGGAGGAGGCTGGCTCATTGAGAAACTTTTCCTTAGAGTAAGATTGGGAAAATGTAGAAAACAGAATATCTGAAGCTGGCCTGGGAAGAAGCTGCCAGAACATTGTTCATGCAGCCCAGGGTGTCTCAGCTGTGTGCATCTGTACGGGAGGCTGGGGATGGGACAGGTGCTTAGAGCAACATGAGGTGGCCTGGCCTTGTTCTCTGTGCAGACGCCTTCCGTAGGTAGCTGGATCGGCAGTGCCTACATGGATTTCAATCATTGGATTCTTGTGTTATAGCATCAAGTCGGTGCTGTTTACACCGAGGAAAGACTAACAAGGAATACTGAACAATTACCAATATCAGAGTTTCTAGTCTGCTGTGACTTAAAGAACCCAGGACTGAAAGCAAGCAAACTGGAGCAACTGGAAATATCTCTTCTTCCACACACGCTGGCCATAGCTTTGAGACAAACGCCTCTGCGTAAGTATGCCAGCCACAGCTCCCAAGCTGAATTCGTATCTCTGAAAATGGTTTGTTTTCCCCCATTAGCTGTGGTCTGGCGCAGGGAAAATGCCTCATCATGGAAAGGACCATGACAGGGTTTTCTGGAGCCATTCGGGGTCTATCATTAATTGTCACATAGTGGAATTGTGTTTGGCACTGGAGAAAATAATGACAAGCTGCATTGTATGTCTTCAGGGGCTAACAGGTCAGGCACCCACCATTAACTAGCATGAGGACTGTCAAGGGAACTTGACAACGGAGGCTGTAATTACCCTGAAACATCCATAACAACTCCTGGGCATTTGGTAGAGATACCACTGGGTTAAAAATAGGTACTCGATTGTCTAGGAGGATAAAGGATCGGGTGAGAAGAGGAAGAAAATTGTAGGGGATAGGGAGCTGTTACCGCCGAGCTGGCTCGTGCCTGTGAGGGCTGTTTATAAACACTGAATAATGGCTTCACCCTCCACGGCAGCTCCTCCCTGGAGCACCCAGACTGTCATGTCCCACCGAGAGAGGAGAAAAGAAAGGAGGCAATTTGTGCAGAACCCTGCAAGCGGCTAGCGTTCGTCTGGGTGTCTCATCCGTACATATTACAGTGCAATGAGCAATACGAGATGGAAGTACTAAAAGTGACATTGATCCACTGGGACCTGGAGTCGAAGCTAAGAGAGACAATAATGAGGCTTCGGGGGCACCCCAAACCATCAGCGTCAGCCTGGCAAAGAGGACAACATCCACAAACGCCTAGCAGAACTGGACTTGGTGTGGGAAATATGAATCAAAAGACAAAAAGTCTCCGCAAGTTACACGGCTGCTTCCTCCCAGGTCCCCGGGTCGCTTTGGGCGGTGAGTCCTTACAAAGGCCAGGGAATAGAGTGTGGAGGGGCATAGAAATGGAACAGACGGACACATCCTCATAGTTTCGTGAGACTCTTGCTCTTACCTCACACCTAGAAGCTTCTTAGGAGGAACATTCATTTGTGTCACAGAGATGGGCTGTTACACAGTTAACTCACAGGCAGACTACATTTCCCAGAACCCCTTGGGACAGGTATAAACAAGCAAACAGGCTCTGCCCAATAAAATGCAGGTGGAAGTGATAGATTCGCTCTCAGACATGGTCGGTACAGACCCCGGTTCGTGACCCTTCATGATCTCTCCGTAGGTGTTACTAAAGATGGGATGGCCAAAATGGAGGGGAAATGGATCCCAGGGGACTTAAAGGAGCTACTAGTCAATCAGGAACAAGATTTCCAAAGTCTGAGGCTGTGTTTCAATTTCCTATTCCCGCAGAGTGGTTCCAAATTTAGCTTTCTTTTTTTTTTAATTTATTTATTTATTAAGGATTTCTGCCTCCTCCCCGCTACCGCCTCCCATTTCCCTCCCCCTCCCCCGATCAAGTCCCCCTCCCTCATCAGCTCGAAGAGCAATCAGTTTCAAATTTAGCTTTCTAAAACAGTGTGTTGTAATCTCTATCCGAACTCCAGATTGCCTTGGTGACTCTAACATGAGCTGCCTAACAGTGCTGCAGCCAGATGTGAGAGATGTGAATTCTATTCATGGCCCACATCTTCTGATCGGGATTCCAGATCCCAGATCACTGACCAGCTCCTGAGAAACACGTGAAAAATTCACAGACCTGGAAGAGATGGTTTACTCAGTCAAACGCTTGCTGCAGAAGCGGGAGGACCTGAATTTGCTTTTTCAAACACCTGTGCACATTCTTGCATTTCAGGATAGGGCTGATGGAATAGGAGGAGTCCTAGATTTTTCTGGACAGATAGCTGAATTAGTGAGGTCCTAACAAAGTGGCATACGTCCGAGTAACAACTAAGGTTATCTTCTGTCCTCCACGGCACACACAAACATGCAAAGAATTCATGTCCCAGGTCCTGCCTGATTCTAGGTCATCAAATTCATGTGGATTAGAAGACTCTAGAGCTCTACATTTCCCATGGCTGTTTGCTGAGTTTTATTCTCTTCTCAGCCCTTTGAATTTTCTAATCTCCTGACTACACACACACACACACACACACACACACGGGCGTTAGGCCCTTTGCAGACCTGACAAGTCAAGTCAGAATAACGACACACCCAGAAGCCACAGCCAAGTAGCTCCTCTTTTGGATGGCGTTCCCCAGGGTGGGCCCTGGGATCGCCTGATTTTCTTCTCTACCAGCTCTGATGCACTGAACTAGCATCTTTAGTCTGAATTGTAACCAGGGAAGATTTTCTTAGTCATTCACTCATCCTTCTGTATACACAGGCTGAGCATCCCCTTTGACCTTTCCATCTCACTGCCTGGGGTCCGGTGTGGCCCCCCAGTTTTGTTTGCTCATAGGCATGACTTGGGTTTCATACCTTTTTTTTTTGAGGAAAAGATTCATACAACACAGACTTAAAAATTGATTTCCAAATGTATTATTTCCCTAGGATTTCTTTTTCTTCTTAAAATATTAACATCCCGTGTCTGCCTTGTCCAACCCTGTGTTTCACCACAAACTCACAAGAATTGCTGCCCTAGGAGTCATCAGGAACTTCAGGAGGCACTGAGTCCGCTCAGCAACCGCTCGCAGAGAGGATAGACTGGACACTCCTTTACTCAGGAGAGGATTGATTCTAGCCCTTGAGACCTCTAGAGAGCACATTTGACAGAGCAGACTGCCCTGGTGGCAGACCATAGTCTGCTATGTGGAGACAGAGTAACTGACAAACCCACACTGTTTTAAACCTTGGACCCTAATATTCACCATCACATTTTTTCTCTTTAGTTTCGGTCACCCCTTCTGCAGGAGCTCAGCTCCCCGACCTTACCTTTTTAGTTCATGTCTTCTGTACCTCCTCCGGGCTTTCTGTTACAGTGGTTCAGCTTCTTGTCTGGATGTATTCTTCGTACACTGTCTGTGCTTCATTTTGGTCCTCCCTATATAAAATGAGAGCAAACAAATAAATATGTCAGTTCTGTGGGAGACTAATTTTTTTGTCTATTCTTTGTTTTGTTACCAAATTAAAAACACAGAAAAGACCTGAATTTAAATGATTACAACAGTTCAGAAAAAGAAATGAAATCATTTCGATGCCATCACTTCAGGAATTATTTCCTTTATGTTCAGTAAAAAAAGGCTCTGCAGAATCAGGCCATTCTTACAAATTCTTATGTGGATGGATCTTTCCCACTCTGCAGAAGTCCCTACTTGTTCCAAGTAGACAAAACTTAATGCATGCATTAATTTAGAAGACTTATAAGCTTAGTTAATCTATATTAACTTTTAAAATATCCATCATAAGATCCATTATGATATTAGATGCTATAAAAATCCCTCTTTGAATGCCTGAGTTAATTTTGAAGAGCTCTTATTAATCCCTGATAATTATGACATAACTGCACTTAAGATAATAAAGAATTTACCTTATAATAGTTAATATCTTTTTTAGAGAGCAATTTTTCTGTTAATAATCTTGAGCCCTGGGCTTGTGAGATCTAAGTACTGTATTGAATCATCCCCACTACACACACACACAAACACACACACACACACACACACACACACACACACACACACCCTTTTCTCTTTGGTGTTGCTCATATGCACATGTGTTTAAGGATGACTGCTTGGGATTGGATAACCTATCATGAGGCATATCAAAAAGTCTGATTCTCACTTTCTCATCAATCATTAATTGACTGTGGCTCTTCCCCTAGGGGTGGGACCTTGTGAGATTTTGCCCCACTATGCTGGTGTCACTGTGCAGGTCTTGGTAATGGAAATACGTCCATATTGGTGCAACTCCTTGTGATATATAGAAGACACTATCTCATACCAGATGTCCTGGCTCTTACAATCTTCCCATTCCTTCTTCCATGATGTCCCTGAACCTCAGGTGTTAAGGGTTACATCATATATATATATATATATATATATATATATATATATATATATATATTCACCTGAGAGTGAGCATCCTCAGCCAGCTGTTCACTTTTCTATGGGTATAAGGATAGGCATTTAGAATACAGTTGGGAAATATACAAGTTTAGAAACATGGCAATAGTAGATTCTCCTCTAAGGTCCATGACCTTACCAATAAGGCATTGAACGCTGGATAGGTTTACAGCACCAGGCATGAATTCTCTCTTACTATTTTTATAGTATTCTTTATTGATTCTTTGGGAGTTTTACAACATGCACCACAATCCCACTCATCTCCCAGCCCCTCTGTGTCTGCCCCTCACCCTTGTAGTGTCACCCCCACGAGGGAAAACTCAAAAAGAAATATCAAAAATAAGATAAATAAATAAAAATACAAATGATGTCAATATCAATTAAAAACAAACAAACAAGCAAATAAGCAAAAACACTCTGCCTTTGCCACCTCTCCATCGCCTCTTTCTTCCCCTTAGTGGCACTGTAAGCTGCAGGGTATCACGCAGTCTATCCTTTCATCCAAACACACTCACTCATAAAGATTCGTTAAACAATGTGCTGTTGGTCAGGTTCAAGGCCTCGAGCTTCTGGTACACCATCAACACGGGACTCTCACCAAAACTCCTACTGTTGTCCTGAGTCATTGAGATCCTGCAGCTATGTTTCCACAGGACAAGCTGCTTCATGCCCTCCAGCAGCTGACCATGACGTGTGAGCCCTGAATCAAGTGTCAGCCAGAGAAATGAAGAGGAGTGACCATCAGTTAAGCTCCCAGGTAAACACCATCTATAAAAGCATGTTTACGTATATGACATATATGTATCTATAATGGCTAATAAATACTGAGGCTGGGCTGTAGCAGCAGAGGATGGGCAGGAGTGGGGAGGCCCAGGAGACACAGTCCATCTGTATGCACCAGGGGCTTAGGACCTGGTGTCAGTCCTCTCACAGGCCCTGCCCAGTCTTAGCGTGTTAGGCAGATGTCTGGGAGCGTTCTTCCTTCCTTTCACACCTATGACACATAACCTGAAGGATGCTTCCTAACCTGATTGCTTCCTTGCAATTACTCAAAAAGGAATAAATAGTAGAGTTTGTCAGAAAACCAGGAGGGAGTGGCAGGTTCAATTAAGTCTTCTACAACGTCTGTGAGAAGGAACCACGGGAAGCCAAGATTTAATTTTCCTCCTCCTTCCTTATTTCAGAGGGAATGTTGTGCTGTGTTGTCATGGGAGACTCCTTCTTTGTGTTCAAGTGCTGCCCAATTCACTAGAAAACAGGGTGGGAAATGCTTTACTGTCTGTAACTTGACGAGGGGATTCATTAGAAATGCTATTATAGAATTAATATAATAATGAGTGATTACTATCATTTTCCTCCTAATAGTTGGTTAATCAGGACGAAAGCAATCATTTTTATAATACATTTTCATGTAATTGGTGGCCAAGTATATTCAAGAGAATAATAAATGTACTAGCTTGCAATGAATTTCTTTGGGGAAAAAGAAGAGAGAAAGATTAGGAGGACTCTGGAGAGTTTTATCCTTTAGGCTATAAGAGAAAAATGTCCCCCATCCGTCACTGCATCTAATTCCAGTATCTAACACCGAAAGGAGAATGCTCTTCCTGAAAGAGGCATTTGTCTTTCGAGTTCTGTTCTTGGAATCAGTTTATAGTGTTGCTGCAAATTCCCAAGCTGCGTACGGCGACAGGAAAAACATGATTATTTTCTTCCTTTGCCATTTTCAGCGATATAGGCTCAATGAAAAAAACAATCATATCTAAAATTATGCTACTTTTCTTTGATGTATAAAAGGAAGTCATTTTCTCTCAATCAAAGTCAAAACTCACTGCAGTTGAGGGTGGGGGATGGGGATGAGTTCTTAGTCTTGACGAAGAAAGTGTTCAAGTCTTTTTCCCAAAGGCTCCCGAGAAGAGTATTTGCATGTTTGATCAAATCTGTCAGGACTTAGTCAGATCCTTCTAGGAAATTCTGAAGGCTCGATCATTTCTAGCTCCCAAGAAAAGGTCTCAAATATACCCAAATGTTTGGACCATTTCCCAGTTTCTATTTATTTCTTGTTCACTGTATCCATTTCCACTTTTGTATTTGTGCTGTCTTAGGATTCTCATTCAGTGACATCCCCTAGTTCTGTGAAGTTTCCTGCTGTTAAAGCAGAGCATTCTGCCTGTGTAAAATCTTACCAAGTCCAAGTGAGAAGTGTCCATGGCCTTTATCATGGATGACAGAATACTGTTGACACCAAGCTAAACCCTCTTGTCTCTAAGGGGACACTCTGATGGGTATGGAGGGATGAAGAACTTTCTACCTTCCAAAGGTTCACTAACTTGAATCTACAAAAGCAAGCGGATGGTAGAAAGCTCAACAGCAGAAAAGGCAGACTAACACATTAACACAGTGGACTCACAGACTGTGGAATGCGAAGAAGGGCCGTATGTTAAACCTTAAAAACCTGACTCATAGTTTAGTGGCAATGTGAGGTCGTGAGGAACTTTAGAAACTAGTGAATGATTTCTGCAGGAATGAATCAGCCATAAAAAAAGACAATGGCCTGGCACATTCACCCAGGCTCTGAGTGAAGCACCAACTCTAGTCTTTCCTCCTGTGGCTTTTCTGCAGGATTTGGGCATTGGTGGACAGAGGGACTTCATCAGAAGAAGAGATGGTGAGAAGTCAGAGTTTTCACTTTAATGAGCCTGGGGCAGAAGTCTCAAGAGATTTGGCTCCAACTCTCCTCCCCAGTGTTCCAGTCAAAGAGATGGAAAAGGTGAAAAGCAAGGAGTAGAAGAGGTAAAGGGGACAGTGAACCCAAACTAATTCCAAGGTATTGACATGAGCTTTAGTTCCAAACAGGAAGAAGAGTTTTGGTAGGTCAGAGCGATGGCGCTCAATGTGCATGGGGCAACTAAAACCTGAGAGAGCTTAAAAAGAAAGTCTACATACACACAAAGAAAAGCAACAACAACAACAACAACAAAAAACAGAGTTTAGTGCAGCTTCTTGGTAGCTGCATTTTTGTTTTTTTGTTTGTTTTGTTTTTTTGTTTTTGTTTTGATGGGCTTTGTTTGCTGCTGGCGAGCAGGGGTACCCGGCTCCTTTAAGAGGGGTCTTCCTGACTCAGCACTGGCAGTGATGGCTGCAAGGCTTTTTTAGGGGAGGGCTTTCTGGTTCGCACAAACAGCTCTGGCTCTTTTAGGAGGCTGAGCACTTAAGTGGGGTCTGTGAGCAGCGTGTTGCAAATTGCTTAATGGTGACATAGACCCCCTGTGACCTGGAGCTGGGGCAGTAAGCATAGATCTCCAAGACTTGTTGGACTAGGTGGAGCCAATAGGCAGGGTCCCAGGGTTGGTCCTAGCCTCGTCTGCTTAACATTAAAAAAAGAAGAAGAAGAATATTTTTAGCTATGGGTGTGTTCCCACCAGGGCCTATGACCTTTTGAACCATGAGATCAAGTGTATTGCACCAAGCATGAATTCCCTTCCGTGAGAAGGTTCTGTAGAGCTCACTAGCCAGCTACTCTTGCCAAACATGTAAGATCCAGGGTCAGTGACAGGCCTACTCCTATATCAAAAATAAACTGTAGAGTAGTATAGAAAGATGTTCGACATTGACCTCTGGCTTGCTTGTGCACCCTCACGTACATGGGAATCCAATCAGAGATTCCTTGGTTACCTTCATGCCATCATGGCACCGTGTTTTTTTCTTGCCTGGCAGGTCAGCATTGTAGAATGCAAGGTCCATGGCTGGACAAGAGCGCTGATGTACTTTCTTCCACATGGAGCCTTCTTCTGACACCATGAAAGCTGGCCAACAGGGAGCAATGTTTTCAGTTGCAGCTTTGCACTGTGTTCTGCAACCAAGATGTGTGGTATCTTTAGCAATAGGTCTTCCTATCTAGTTATGATGCGTGACCATGAGCCATGGCAATAACCCATGTTGTGTGGGGAATCTCAGGGTCTCATAGAAAATCTCATAACTCATAGAAAAGTATCCCACACCTGGCACTGAGATTTTCATTTGAAAACACGTGTCTTCACAGAGAACCATTATCTATAAGATTCTATGGTTTCTGCTTTACTATTTTTCATGTGTCTTCATATTCTTTACTTCTATTTCTAAATTCCCCATGCCCCTAACCTGGCAAGGGGTGTTTTTGTCAAGGCCGGTCCCCAACATTTCTGAATAAGACTTCTGTAGTAAATGGGATCTCATGAAAAGGCAAAGATTCTATACAGCAAAGGAAACTATCAACCCGATAAAGATGTAGCAAATATAGTGGGCTGAAAATCTTTGCCATCCATGTAATCCAACAGAAGGTCAATGTCTAGAATGTATAAAGAACACATACATACAAAATAACATCAAGAAAATATATAACCAAATTAAAAAATCTGGCAATGGAATCAAACAGAAAATTCTCAAACTGAAGCTGGTGATCTTCACATCTGTGACATCCCCTGCCCCGTTAGGAAGGTCAGTAAGTAGATTCCACATAAAAAAAAGAGAGAGAGAGAAAAGAGAAAAAAAGTGGGTCCCCATTCTTCTATATTCCAGGTCACCCCTGATCTAAATTGTTCTGTGGCTCCCTGTTACCAACACTGTAAAGCTCAACTTCCTTACCCTGATGTCCATAGCCTGGTCACTCTGCTGCTGCCACCCTGGCAGTGATCCACTTTGGTCTTTTGCATGTCATTCACCAGCTGAAATGTCCTCTCTCTATGCCAGCCTCTTCCAATACATCCTTCAAAACCTATTCCTTTACACCTTCTCTATGCAGATTTCGCTGTTCTGCAGGAATAACTTGGTTTATTTTTTAAACTCCTCAAACATAGGGTCCTTATTTCACCCAGCCTGTCTTGGTGCTCAGCACATCGAGAGTTCTCAAGAATTTGCTCTCTGCGCATAGAAGACCAGAAAGCTTTACCAGACATCTAAAGAGGGCAAAGCGCTGAATGCTGGGGACAGACTGAGGACGTAGCTCTGTCCTGGAAAGTCAGTCTTGTGTCACTGAAGGCAGGACTGGCCAACAGCAAAGTACATGGTAGCAGATTTCAGAAAGAGCAGCAGAGGGCAGCACAGGCATAAATTTGGTTCTGTATCTCCCACCTTACTGTAGGAGTCAGGACAACAGGACCCCAAGCCACTGACCCTTGGTCTTCTTCTAGTGACCTCATGGTAGGTTTGGAATGAGGAAGACAGGGAATGCTTGTATCCTCCTCCATGTTCCCCCAAAAGATTCTAGTCCGTTGCTGAATCCCAGCTTGTTAGAACTGGGAGGGGTCTTTCTCTGGGAGACAGTGAGACTGTTGGTCCTTGGAGTCCTGGAGATAAGCTGCTAACTTTTATCCCTGAAACTCTCTGAATGTGAGCCTGGTGGTCCAGGATAGATGGGCAACTGAACATCTAGGCAGGTTCCCAGGAACGTCAACCCCGTGCCCTGGGACTTGAGCCTGGGAACCCTACTATACATTTCAGAGCTTCTGTGCCTATCTTTTTTTCTTTTTCTAGCAACTTAGTGAATTCAGTTTTATGTCTTATGAAACACAATTCATTTATATCTTAATTATTACTTGATGAAGCAACTAATCTAAGTGACCTAAACACAGGAATGTATTTTCTATTGTATTATTTTATTGGATTTCTCCCCTACCTGCAGCAACAAAGTACACTGAAAACACTTCAGGAACTCTTAATTTTCTAATCATAATGCATCAATGAACACCATTAATTAATGTGTGATCAAACTTGTTAAAACCCACAAGCGTGATAGCATTCATTTTTAAATTACTATGTATGGTCTACATCTGCAGCTGCCTAAGACACCTGTGAGTGCTTATTGCAGACTCGGTTGTTTTAATAGCCATATCACTTTAAGTTAGGGGATTCTGGAATTATATGAATCATAGTCATAAACCCCTTTGTGTCTTGACAATTTTAGCTCACACACCATGAAGCAGCTACATGGTGATGACAGCCTTCACGAGAGCACGCACCTTGACTTCTTCACTGTCTTTCTGCCTACTCAGTTTATGAAGGAATCTGTTGACAGAGGTTTCTGTCTCACCTGGTTCTGCAATTGTTCAGTCCCAAAGAAACACACAGCGGTCTATGTTAATCATAAACAGGTTTGCCAATTAGTTCTCAGGCTTCTTATTAACTCTTACATCCTACATTAACCTACAAGTCTTGTCTGTGTCAGCCATGTGGCTTGATACCTTTTATCAGCGAGGCATTCTCATCTTGCTTCCTCTGCATCTGAATGATGACTGCAGACTGACCCTTTCTTTCCTCTTCCCAGAATTCTCCTATTCTGATTGCTCCACCTATACTTCCTGCCTGGTTACTGGCCAATCAACATTTTATTAAAGTAATACAAACAACAAATCTTTACAGGGTAGAAGATCATTGTCCAACAGCAGGACTCCATCACTGAACCATAATCCAAGGCTGAATGTTACAATCTGTTGTACCCTTAATAACATGTTAATACACAGCCAACCTTATAAATCTAACATCTCCCTACTGTTAATTTAGCAGTTTAACTATTTTATCATAATTTCCCTGCTTGTCTTATGCTGTTTTTAGCAGTTCTTAACATACACATTACAGTCCTTCACCACCTACATCCTGAATACATACCACATGAATATCAAGCCATCATTTCCACAAGAGACTATTTAATAGATATTTCTATTACACCATTTTTCTTATGATCTCTCAAATCTAAAGTCAGCATAGAAATCTGCACTGTTTTAAAACTAAACATCAGAGTATGAGTCTAATCATGCACATTTACAACTTATTATTTGTTGAGAAAGCACGGGAAAAAACGCTAATCCATGCAACCATGCAAGAAAGCAGCCTTCTTAGCTCTGAAGGGACATTAGCTTTTCCCTGGGGTGTAGGAGCAATCTTGCAGTAACTCAGACTAAAAGTGATTAATTTTATATTGCTCATTATTCAAAGCCAAGCAACAGTTTTATATTTTTTTTCCTATTTCACTTTCTTTTATGTGTATACAAAACATCAGGTAGCCCAATCCTTAAATTCTTCAATTAAATATGTCTGTAATCCAGGCGCAATTTCTACAACCACATTTATGTATTCAGGCCATAAATCTGTTGTTTCAAGTGACAGTGAAAACCTACTCCATGGGGTTCAGGTTGGGCCTTGGGTGGGGTGTAATTATCTTTTCCTAGTTCATTTACAGAATATCTGCCCTTTATTCCATGGATGATAGTCACACAGGTTAGCAGAGTGCTGTAACCCTCCAGAAGAAAGCCGAGGGCACAGACTTCTCAATTCACACTGATTTCTCTACCAACTTAATCACCATAAGTTCCCTGTCCAGCGTTTCAGCTTGCCCAGTGTGGTGTCCTGCCTTCATGCTGGGTATCTAGAGACGGAAGGGACTAGGATGGCGGAAGTAGGGGAAACACTTGCATCTCCATCCGGGGCTCTCAACTCTGTCAAGCCTACCCAGCAGTTGCCTGGTGTCTGCAGGAACCAGGAGTACCACTGTTTCCATCACCAGTCACAGGCAGCTCACTCCTTGAGGAGCGAGTGTCCCTCACCAAAGCATCCTTCGCTTGCCCAGGAGCCCAGAAGCACGGAGGAACAGTGCTCAGCAAGACTGAAGAAGATCGGGACTCTTCTAAGGATACAAGGGCGGGGCAGGGCAGAGAGGGGCAATCCAGGCTTGTTTAGCCCTCCCTTCCCCTTCCCTTGGCAATACATTCCCTCACAAATAATTAACCAAGCAGGGTAGAACGAAAGACAAAATAAATGAAGAATAATTAGAAACTCGCACTTTTACCTTTCATTTTATGTATGCAATAAAAATATTGAATGTAGAATTAGCCGAATAAAGGAAATTGGAGCCGTTTATTATCGAGGATAATTTGCTTCAGAACTGATTAAACTTCATTTTGTGTTTTGGTAACAAATCTTCTTTGTCTTCTCTAGTAGTAATCATCATACAATTGCTACCATGTCTGTAAAAATTCAAATAATATAAGATTTCTGTTAAACAAGAAATATTATTACAGGAATGATACTCAAAAAGTGTGGCCCTTTCTGTTGTGGGTGGATAGGTACAAGAGGCAGGTGGGAGGGAGGGGAAGCTGTCACCAGAAATAAATTACGTTTGAAAATGGCATATTGAGATCTCACACTTTGTGTGCTAATTAACAATATGTAAACCTGGGAAGGGAAAATGTGACTTTTGAATAATCCTTGAAGGGACCTAAGTCGGATCAGATAAATGCAATTATGCTTAAGGGAGTAGATTATGCGTAGAATGTTGTTGAGGTCACTATGAGTAAAAACTACAATTAACACTGCCTATTTTTACACACCGCTGTTGGGATGTGGCTTCATTATTTCAGTACAAAGATTGATTAACTTAACTCTTACTCCATTCTAAATGCATTACTTTAGTATTCTTAGTGAAAGTATGTCCTTAAATAAAATACAATTATATTTTTACTTTAATGGATTTTACTTTAGAGCAACATTCAGTTTTTGACCTTCAGTAATTAATAATTTAACTTGTTTGGTATGATCAATTTTCAAAACATTAAATACCCAAAGGAAGAAGCTATTATTTTCATAATGGCATAAGAAACTATACTGCTGGAAAAATATTTAAAATACTATGCCGTCTGGATTATGACCAAGAATACGACAATAAATTTACTTTGAATAATGGGAGAAATATAAGTTAGAGACACAAGTAAAACTTGAATTTTGTTGCTTTGTGACTTTCTCAAATGGAAATCGGCTTTCTAACAGGAAATTTGATATCTTCCCACTAGACCGATCACATTTGCTCACTTAACTATGAAAAAGAGTGATTTAAACCACTCCTTAATAGAAAAGGGGGCGTGGCAGCACATGCTTAATAGAAATGGGGGCGTGGTGGCACATGCTTTCTCTGATTTCCAAAACTACTGGCTGTTTCCACAGCCTCAAAATCCCAACCGTGGTTACAGTTGAGACATTCGGGCGTGGTCCTCTTCTAACCTCTGCTCTCCTCTCTTTAGTGTGTTGACCTTTCTCCTTAATTAACAATTGCAGTCATTCGTTTTGGTCTGGCTTTCTAACTGATCCTGAGGTTCTTCTCTATTACACTGCGAATTGATCAGGTCATGAGCAGCAGCTCCTGGGCACTGAGTCGGTGCCCTCATCTGCCCAGCCATCGTCAAGTTTCATTTCCTGGTGCCAAAGTTACTTAGGAGTTGAGCTAATCCTTTTCAAAGTTGACCTGTAACCACAGAAAAAAAATACTAGTTTCTAAAATTAATTTCAGCATAGCTGTTAAAGAAAGTTTAGTAGTTTAGTATGTTTTAGTAGTTATGGCTATTGACCAAAATTAAGAAAAGGTTATTTGCTGCAAGTGAAAGCTCCTAGGATTTAAAAATGTTTAAAAATTATATACAGATTTCTATATTAACACAAAACTGTGAGATTAATTTAAGGTGAATAAATTATATTACCAAATTAAAAGCAAGAATTATAACAGACATCCGAAATCATGATCAGAAAGAATAGTGCAACTGACCCTATACAGGCAGCTATTCAGACTCTCCACGTAGTTCCACGGCCTTGAGCCTGGGACCAAGGGTTCTCCTTGAATGAAGGTTCGGCTGTGTTCCTAACTGTTGTGGGGATGACCAGCAGCAAACCCTGGAGCAGGGTTATTGTGTTCGGTACAGAACTATAAAGCTTCATTTAGTCAAAGTTGTTCCTCATGGCTTCATCTTGTCTGCCTTTAGACCTGTAAAGATCACAAAAGAGAACACAAGAATCTCATTTTCCCATGAAAGACTCCAAAAGTGGCTAAAGAATGAATAAAATGAATAATTTTTTCCTACTAAACAATATCTTAACACTGTAATTGTGTCAGACAAGTAATGTGCACAGTTACCATTTAAAATTGAACTGCAAATAATTATACTTCTGCATTCCAAAATAAAAAGAATATCACACAATGCACGAGACAGAAAAATTGCCGTCACCATGGCTTAGCAGCTTAAACTGCTGCCTACTGGAAGGGCTCTTCTGTAAGGTTTTTGATGGTGTTATTGGGAACAGTTGTATCTGCCATGAGTCTGGGTGAGATGCTGTCTGTGATGACTTTCTAGATTGTAACAAGAGCTAAACAGAAGTCAAGCAGCTTCTGAGACAGCTCATCTATGCCATGCTGAACAAGGCCAAGCATCTATCCCTCCACCTATCCCTCCCAATGAACAAGGAACCGTTTTAACCACTTTTCCATTATGCCTTTCTTCTCTTTTGTGTTGACTTTCTCCTCATGACTTCACATAGCACAGAAAAGCTTCGGAGGACCGCCTCTCCAAACCCTGCAGTGGGAACACCAAGTAACACGGGTGAAAGTCAGTTTACACAGTGTGGCAATGTGGCCCAGGTGTATAGTACTAGCACTACTTGACCCACGAGCTTGGGTATCATACCCAAACAGTAGTTAAATTATTAATTTAAAAGTTTATGGGCATTCTGATCTACAACTTTCCAATAATATAACTATATAGAAGATACACTATAAGGAGATTGTGGAGGAAAGGCCATGCAGCCTTGTTGTTGTAAGGCCGCTTGTTTGTTTTCTGGCAGCGCACAGAAACCATATTATTTGAATCACTGCTTGGCCTATTAGCTCTAACGTGTTATTGGCTAACACTTATATCTTAATTTAACTCATTTCTAGTAATCTGTGTATTGTGACTTTATGCTCTCTCTTTCATCCTGGCAGAGAAGGAATAGCAGCAGGGGCAGGAGCCCAGAGAATCACATCAGACCAACAGTCGGCAAGCAGAGGATAGAAGTATACATTAATGGACCCCAAACCCTCACAGCCTATCTTCAGAGACCCACTTTCTCCAATAGAGCCTCGTCTCCAAGAGGGTGATAGCATTTCCAGACAGTGCCACCAGATGGGGACCAAGTGTGGAAACTGTGAGCTCAAGGGATGCATTTCCAACTACGCTACAGCCCTTTCCTGGTTTCCAAACCCTCCCTTCTACCATTTCCCTGTCTTATCTGCATTCATTGTATTTAAGATCCATTTCTTATAACTTACTAAAAAATTCTTCTACATTACTGGCACCATCAATTATTACAGGGTTTGCTAAACCAGGAATAGATATCAAATCTTATTACCACTAAGCGTCACTTTATAATTAATAAGTAAAAATATGTCTGCTATGAAACATTGACTGTCATGATTTAAATACATATTCCATCACCAGGCAGCTAATAAGATATATTTTATACCTTTCATTTCACCATTTCCAGTATTTTCTCTTCTTGGATCTTTAGTCTCTGGTAAATGACCCACATCTTGCCTCTGTGGAGGAGACTCAGACATAGGCTGAGAATACTGACATAAAAAAATGAGTTTTTACAGTCCAAGAAACCACAGCTTCTCATTTTAAAAGTAGGGACTAGAAATCAAGGAAATATTTTATTCTGTTTTATGTCATTTATACAGAAATGTTAATATACATTACTTATTAATTCTAGGTTTTGAGTTCTTTTGGACAACACTAAACAAGAACATAAAAAGCCATGAAGGCCATTTTCATAGAAAGAATAGTAGTGTCAAATATAGGGTAATGTGTAAGACATGATTAAATATATTCATATTAATATTTAAAAATTAAAATTAAATACACATGTGCATACAAACAATTCTTTTATCTATGGAAATATTTCAGAGATCATATGGATTTTTTTCAAATTAAAATAAGCCAAGCACACGATTATACCCCAATCTTTAATAAAGAAACCAGCAAATTAATATAAATAGTGAGGGGAACATGCCACTACCAAACATAATGATCCAAAGAAATATAATATTTCCATGACAACAGAAAAGTGTGAATCTCATTTCTTATGCTGAAAATAAAAATTCATTATAAAGATTTCAGTTTTATCATAAAAATATAATAAGATAATACTATATAATGTTGCAACATGTTCACATGAAGTTTTCCTTCTTTCATTATTTATTTTACATTCTGACCATAGTTTCCCCTTCCTCCTTCCCTCCTATTCCCTTCCTCATCTCCCCCCATCCGTTCTTCTGTTTCTGCTCAGAAAGGGGAAGGCCTCCCATAATCAACCTTTAACAGAAATCTATCTCCACATTATAGATGGAAAATTTGTACTAATAAGGATCAGGTAGAATGGAGGCTTAATAAGGCCTCGTTCTACAGCCTGCACTCTTTTACATTAGCATTTAATAGTAATATCTCTTCTTTGTAGTCAAAAACATAACGTCATGCAAAATCAACAAGCTCATTGTATTTAGAACACCTGAATGAGTAAAACATCTGTGGTGCTTTCTTAATCACCAAATGTCACTTAATGATGACGGTGATAAATAAGTGGATCCTACTACAGAAAATACATTGAAGCTATTGACAAGAAAACATGGAAAACAAAAATATACAGTGCATTTCCTGAAAAATAAGAACACACTTACAAAGTTTATGCATTGGAATAAATTCCTGTCAATATAATAGAGTACTACTGATTTATCAGTATATCATTAATATTGATATGTATTATCAATATTATCAGTATATTATCAATATAATAGAGTCTTACTGACTTAGAATATTTTCTATTAATGATGCTGCTTTGAAGAAAAAGAGGGCATTTGACCAGTGAAAGGTTAAGCCATCATAATGCCTATATGGACCACATCGCATTTTGCTTATTTAAGCTAAAGAATTGAGTAAAAATCTTAATATCTGACGATAACAATTTTAATAGTAGGAAAACAGGTTGAATTGTAAACCTATCTGAACTATAAATTATAAGCAGTTTTATTTTGGACCCCATTTAGAACATTTTCTGCAAACCTTAGAAACAGTATGCAACTTAAACACAACTGAGACCGTCTAAGAATAAGCAGCGAGCCTACTCGTAAGGAAAGCCGCACAAGGATTCTAGCGTCTGAAATGTGCCCGGCGCCTATTTGCTCATTTTTGTATCTGTGCATTCCAGATGAGGATATTTGTCCCATTCCTGCTCCTTGGCCACTCACCAGTTACACAAACCATCTGAGGAACAGATGTTTCCCTGCTACATTCTGGCAAGTGGGCCTTCCTACTACTCATTGGCATGGCTGACATATTCTCAATTGCTAGGGTACAGTTTAAATATCACACACAGCTGACACTCCCTAGAGGGTTCCACTCCGAACTCCAGACTCTCTTGATATTCAGACATCTTGTGCTTTATTCATATGGAACATATATTTAAATTGTAAGTATTTGCATCTTACCAATTCTACAGTCCTCTATGTGTTGAGTCATGGGTGCTTATCTAATCTCTACATGTTTAATGTCTACCATGCAGTAGATAGGAAATAAATAATAGCAATATATTCAAAGTCAAAACATTTGAAACGAAACATGGAGTATCTTGACTCAAGAGGGAATGTTAAAATGGCCCATGGATATTAATCATTTTCTGAAAATGAATCTGCATGGATATTTGAATCAAGATAAACCATCTGTGTTAAGTTAGGTCTGCTAATGGAAGAGCATGGGAGCATTATAAAATCTGTGAACTTTAGGCGGAGCTAAATCAGCAGGTATCCTTACGCGTTGGTACAAATGCACCATCATGCTGAAAAGGCATGTACTCTTAGTGGACACTGAGGTAGGCTGTGTGGCTGTACATTCTATATCTCTAGAAAACATTAAGAGGTTGCAACTCTAAAGTTGGAATCATTGACTGCTGATCTGAAAACACATTTATTGATCTACTATAATGATCACAGTTTAAAACTTGTCCGGCAGTGGGACTATTCCAATACCTTGTTCAAAGTTCCAAATGGTTACTCCTAAGACTTAATGGATAAGGCTATATATCATGGATACATTTATGTATATGAACAGAATTAATACATGTGGAAGGATGGGTAATTGCCATAATGATATTGGCAGTAGATGAGAAGATAAAAGTATATCTCTTAACCTCTTCAGATTGATTTGAACAATCACAATGAGATAAATATTTTTTAAATAACTAAATTGTGACCAATTATTCTATAGAATAACCAGGCATGTGATTTTATTTCTGTATGAAAATAAACTAAACGAAAGAAAGCACTGTTAAATATGGTCTCGTAAATATTTTCATACCAGTGATTCTATACTTTCACTGTAATCGGGCCTTCTTCGCTTTTCTATGGTTGTCACTTCATTGCCTGATAATAATCATAAGAAAATATATTTAAATATAATAGAATATAGCAAAATGACAAATTAAACACTGGATTTTTATTCTTTCAAGAAATTGTTTTAGTTATCCCTAATCTTTAGTTGAAGCTGTAATTCTCTGAGAAATACCTGCAATTATAGAATATTTCCATATATATGTGATAGACATGTATGAGTGTACATATAACTAGTACAAATTATAGCTTTCTCAGGGTGCAGGGAATATAATGACTTCAAAGATTCATCCAGAAATTTACAAAATCAATTTAAATGCACAGATACTAAGAAAAAGTATCCAACCTCAATGTATCCTGTTCTCAACGTCATAAAAAGCAAAATCACCTGGGGCTGGCAAGATAGCTCAACAAGTAAACAAGTCAGCCTTATCACCTGACTTCAATCTCAGGGAAGTAGAATATTGGCTTCCACAAGTCGTCATCTGACCTCCACACGGGAACTGTGGCATACTTTAATGTCCTGTCCTGAAAATTACCTTGATTTCATGCATCGGGTTAGAGCTCAAAGGCTTTTTTGAATTAAGCAACTATCTAACCAAGGACTACCCATTTATAAAACGCCTGCTGCTTTTGTATTATGTTGGTAGGATTTCGATCCCTTTAGCCAATGGCTTTTGGGGGCTACGCGCTTTAGGACATGGTCTTGTCTGCGTACATGACCACTTAAAAGTTGAGAGGAGGATTCCCTTGTTCCTGAATGCTCTCTTGGCCTGGTCGGAGAGCAAGCAGCAGAGAGAGGTGGTTTGGTTGGTGCTCTTCACCCCCCAAAAGAATGCCTTCTTTGTTTTGTATCTGTGAGTTTGTCTTTTGATTGTGCCCCTTAATAAACTGGTTATTAGACTTTTGTAGGTTCTCCCAGTATCTGGTGCCCATCAAACGGCATGGATCAACGTAAGACTAGAAAAATCTTGTAAAAGGTTCTAAACACACAAAAGTGGAGCCGCTCTGGCTTTCCTAGTCTCAGAGCTTCATGCCAGCAGCAGCGCAGAGACCGGTTCTCTAACAGCTGCCTGCAAGAGGGAGTTGGCACATGATGTGAGATTCCCCTCTGTATGCTGTGAAAGCTGAATTTAAACTGCTCTTTACCCAATAGGAATACTTCTGTTTACTTGGTCAGAGTCTTGCTTAGGACGTTGTTATCAGCACTGCCACTTTGGAGGACCTACTTTGGACCTAACACTCGCTTTCTCTTTTTGGATAATTGGTCCAAGAGTCTGTTGATCTCATTTGTCTTCTCAGAGAGCCAGGACTCAGATTCATTGCTTCTTTGTATTGTTTTCTTTGCTTCTATTTCATTAATTCTTATTCTTGTTATTAAATTATTATTATTATTATTATTAATTTCTTGGCTGGGTAAGGATTTGGTTTGTTCTTTCTTGTTTTTCTAAATTCTTGAGCTGCACCATAAGATGTTTATTTATACTCTTTCTCAGCCATAAATTCGCTTCAAGGGACTTCTTTTTAGCGTATTCTAGAGTTTTTTTTTTTTTTGGTGTTATATTTTCGTTTTCATTTAGTTCCAAGAATTGTTTTCCCTTGCTTTCTTCTTTGACCCATTCATCATTCAGCAATGAGTTCTTTAATCTCAATGAGTTTATAGACATATTAGACATCTGTTGGTTGTCAATTTTCTTTCACTGCATTGTGGTCAGATAGGCTGCACATAGTTGCTGATTCGAGTTTTCAGAAATTGTTAAGATTTTCTTTTTTCATTGTGTCCCAGGATGTGGTCTCTTTATATCATGGAAAGTTTTTCTATCTTCTTCAACCATGACAGTTTTCCTGGATACGTTAGTCTAAATTGGCCGTCATGGCCTTCTAAGATTAGCAATGTATTGCTCCAGGCTTTTCTGACTCAGTGTTTTCCCTGACAGGTCCCTGCTATTATGCTGACGGCCTTTTCTAGATATGTGACTTCAAATGTTTTTTCCCTTCTATCTTTCCGTGCTCTTTCTCTGTTTTGTACACTTGGAGTTTTAACTATGCTATGTCCCGGGGAGTTTAGTTTCTGGCCTTATATAGTGTTCTGTGTGTTTCTTGCCTCTGTATGGATATATCCTTAGTTTGTGGAAGTTTTCTTCAATGATCTTGTTGAAGACCTGGTCTATGCCATCGACCTAGAATTTTTCTCCTTCATCAACTCCTACAATTCAAGAATTTGGTCTTTTTATGGTGAACCACATTTCCTCATTTTCTGAATGTTCCTTTCTGGTATTTTTTTGGGGGGAGGGGGAGTGAGGTGTTTTTTTTTAATTTTTCATGTTATTTCATTATTTTGTCTAGATCATACACTTAATTTTTAAACCCTGATATTCTGCCTTCTGCTAGATTCATTTGCCTTATAAAGCTTCCCCTTCACTTTTCTAGTTGGACTGTTGGAGTTTTTAATTTTATCTTCAGTTTACCTTGAGGTTTTTTTTTTCAGTTTTTCTATTTATTGAACTCTATTTCAAAATACTGGATTATCCTGGGTATCATTTAGCCATTGGTTCTTCTTAAGTTCACTGAGCTGTTTCTTTGTGTCTTCTTTAAACTCCTTGAATACTTTTGGTAGAGTTTATGATTATTATTTCAAATTCTGTTCCCTGGATTCATATATATATAGTTCTCAGTGGTGAACTTTTCTTTAAGACTGCTGAATTTGTGGTGAGGAGTATTCTGTCTTGATATTTCCTATTATTTATAATTTTGATGTGATCCCTGGGCATGTAGACTTCTTTTGTGAGTTCTGTTTATCCTATTGACACGGCAGGTAAGCACAGGTCAGTTAAGACTGAAAGTTCAGTATGGCTTGAGGATAATGAAGTCAGATGGAGAAAGGGGGCTGGGCTGTTATGCAAGATGTACATTCTGGTCCAAGCCTGGAGTTTGGGCTTGGATCTGAAGGTTGAGTGATGTATATGGAGGGGAGGATGAGGCAGACTCCTCATCCTGCTAGACCCTGGCAAAGAAGTGCAAGACCAAGCTGGGCAGAGAGGTTGCATGCGGTTGTCACTTGAAGAGCCCACAGGTTGGGAGTGGGTAGAATGGGTCTTGGCTAGAGCCTGCAGGGTAGCTGCAATGGAAGCAGAGTTAGCCACACTAGGCTGGAGCACTAGATGTGGGAATCTGGCTAGATCTGGGTACTTGAAAAGATTACAGAGAGGGTCAGCTGGACTCACAGGGTTCTTGCTAAGAGCAAATACGCAAGATCTGACTTGGCAGAGGGGTTAGGATGCCTGTTCTCATTTATTACAATTTTGGTACACGAGCATAAATAAATTTCACATATATTTGCAAATGTAATATTTTTGTTACCTCTCTTATTATGACTGAAATTTTCACTATTTACTGACAAAAAGAACTCCCTTGTTTACCTTTTCCTAAGGGTTGCTCTGTTAATACTACCTGTCATGAAAAACAAAGAAAGCAAAACATTTAGGAATGATGTTTCTTCATTCTCTCTATTTCTCTCTCAATGTATCAATCACAAAACAAAAATATTTAGTCTGTCAAGTTATAGACACAATTCCCGAGAAGCTGGGGATGAAAGAGATTAACCAGTGAATTGTGGTAGAACCAGTAACACTTGATAGCAGATGAGAAAATAAGTTTAATTCATAAGATGTGTTACTGAAATGAATTAATTACAGATACATCATTCAAAGTTTGTATTTTCAAAAAACAAAAACAACACTGGACAAACCTGAAGAGTCCTTAGTTGAGTCTTCAATTTCTTTCTGGAATATGGATGTCTTATCTATACAATGCAGTTACAAAAACATTAAAGAGAACATTTGTTACAGTAAAGTTAAATATGCAAGCTTAAAGGTATATATATATGTGTGTGTGTATGTATTACATATATCTTATCATTACATTTTGATGTTTGTATATTTTGATGAAACAGCGAGACAAAATTTCAGATGTTTGAAGCATTTGCAGGAAGACATTGTTATAGTAGGAACTGAGCAAGAAAAGCCATTTCAAAGCATTGTTTATTTGAGAATGTGCACGCTCATCCTTTTTATTATATTAGATCTTGCACAGAAAACAGTTTGCCTGCATATTTTCCAGTTGATCAGTGTTGTTATTCCTCCCATTAGCACAACTGGGACAGCTCGTTTGCTGACTGGGAGGGCTCCCTTGGTTACTTTCTCCTTCTGTCTGCTTGGTTTCTTCTTTCTGTCATGAAAAAAAACAAAGGAAATGCAACTTCAGAAATTATATCTGTTCATTCATTTTCTCCATCACTCCATCACCTTAGTTGTCAAGAAGACAAACATATATACAATCTGTAGAGTTAGAGACATGGTCTTGTGAAGAGCAGATAAGAGAGATTAGCTTCTTTTTTTCAAGTGCCCTATTCAGCCATCATCAGAGAAGCTTCCCCCTGCAGAAGATGAGAACAGATACAGAGACCACAGCCAGACAAGGTGCAGAGAGTGAGAGACCTTGACCTCGGAACACTCAGCCCTAAGTGGGATGACGTCATCAAATCCCTGCCCTCAGAGCTCAGGGAACCCTGTAGAAGAAGAGGAAGAAAGAGGGTAAGAGCCAGAGGGGATGGAGGACACCAAGAAAACAGGGCTCTCTAAATCACCTGAGCAATGCTCACATGAACTCAGAGACTGAAGTAGCATGCATGTGGCCTGCATAGGGCTGTACCAGCTCCTCTGGGTTTATACAGTCGTTTCCAGTTGAGTGTTTCTATGGGATTCCTGAGTGGGTCTCTGTTTCTTGTGCTTTCTGATGGACTCTTTAGCTCTGTCTTCAGTTTTTGTTTTATCTTATTATATTTTCTTTTGTTATGTTAAAAAATGAATAACGAATGAATGGATGGATGGACAGACGGATGAATGACTATCTAGCCATAAGGCAAAAGTTAACATGGAACTGCCATTTGTAACTAATAGGAAAAGGAAAATCAGGTTTCTACAACGGAATGATATTGGATATATCAAAGACTCCAGGGTAGGTCGAGCTCAGGAGTGGTTGACCAACAAATAATGAACTCCTCGGTTTGTTGGTGTTTTGTTTGTGTGTGTGCCCACATGCACATTTTTGGTTTATTTTTTGGGGGGATGATACCGTATTTTGTTTTCTAGGTCTGGGGCATTTTGTTGATGTATTGGGATTTTGTTTATTTTTTGATAAAGAACTTAAAGTTGGGTAGCTAGGGAGAGGAGAGGATCTGTACAAGCTTGGAGGAAGATAAGAACATAATCGATACATATCTAAAGTTAAAAATTGTTTGAAATAATACAAAATAACTGTGGAAAGTTTTAAATTAGGAGCCAGGGCAGGTGGGTCCCACCTATGACCCCAGTGGCTCAGGAGACGGAGGCAGTCACATTGTTGAAGTCCAGAACTGTAGATCAGCCCAAGGAATGCAGTGAGAGCCGCATCTCCTGTAAAGCTTTGGAACTGTGGAAGCATCTCCCATAAAAACAAAACCATAAGAACCCAAGTTAAGGGTAGGTTCCTTTAAATTCTTTGTAATGATTTTTTCTGTTACTCGATAGCTGTGACTCAGTATTCACATGAGTGAAAGGGGGGGGGGTGTTAATCTAAGGGACAGATCGCTGAGTTCTAAAGGTGATGAAAGACATGGGTGGTATTTACAGCTCCAAACACTGGGGCATATTCCTGGTATCTCTAGATACGTGTGATTCCCTAGCACCACAAAGTAACGAAAGAAAAAAAATCTGTGAATACCATAGCCAATAACATATCCAGAGTATAGTATCAGGCACCCCCAAGATATCCTGCTGGCTGGAGATATTTAAAAACCCAACATTATCTCCCAGAGGAAATTATTTACTCCCCATGGACAATTCTTTTTCCTCCTCTTGATTCTATGAGAGTGTGGAATTTCATCTCAAAAACAGCTACACATTGGATCATATGTGTGCATGGACTTTTATGTGTACACTATTAGGAAAAGATAAAGCTGGATCTTTCCAAGGAGACATATTTTTCCTATACAAATATTAAATTATAAAGTATTACAAATTATTTATTTCACAATATGGAGTGCCCCTGAACTTTTTCAAAATGTATTTACTTATTTTTCAAGAATTTCAAACTTTATCATTTTATAATGCTTCTTCCTCACGCCCCACCTTCCACCCTTATCCATGCACCCACCTTCATGAGAACACATGTGCTCTCCCCTAGTTTTGTGTGTGGAGGCCAGAGACTATAGGTATCCCCCTCCTTATTTCATGTGCTTGATGGACTGGCTAGACTGGCTAACTAACAAGAATCCACCTGTGTCCATCCCCAACACAGGTATCGTAAAACTCCAAATTCTGAACCACTGGGAAAGGTCACCCTTTTGCATGAATCCAACACAGGCATCATCAACTCTACATCATTCAAAATTGTTATTGCCTAGCCATAAGATACAACTTGATTTTACTTTGTATAATTTAAAGAGGTTATATATTACCAAAAAGAAACAAAAGATGCCATACATTCAAGTACAAAATTTAATGAGGAGTTACTGTTAATTCTAAGGACATTTTAGATCTTATAATTAGGTCTAAAAATAGATTAAATTTTCTATAAGTTTTATATGATAACTTGAAGGTGATTGCATTTGGTTGATGCTACACTATTAAACGCAATAAAATACTAAATGAGAAATGAAATGTTTCCTTACCAAGTGTTGCTGATGTGCAATGCCATTATCATCATCATCTTCTCTCTGTTCTTCTTCCAGTGACACTTCTATGACGCCCTCTGCAGACAAATCTATATATTTTGTGAACATAAACTTTAAAAAATAACATAAAATAATAGCCTCCATATCAGTATGTAGAAGCAGCTTAAAATCGATTAAAATAAAGTGCACTTTTGTTTTCCCAAGGACTTTCAAGTACCCTGAAGATTTACCCTCTGACGTGTTCGGATGTTAAGATTCCTTATAGTATCTGAAGTCATCCTTGATTGTGCCTCTCCCTTGATAAGCAGGCGGCAACCACAGCGCTCCGTGGGTAGATCTCATCATTACCATTGAGCAGTAAACTATTTCATTGTGTGTCTAAATAGTTCACTCTCAGGCTGGAGCGGGCAATCTTTTCAGTCATCTAAGTATGTATTCTCTCTGTCTTGCTCAATAATTCCTTATTATGTGCCTTCTAGGTAACGGTCCATGGCTTTTGAAAATGTGCTTGAAATGTACAGTGAGCGCATTTCCTCGAGATGATGCCTGCTCTGATATTGAAAGAACAGTTTTAGGAAGATGGAGGGCAGGAAATGATGGCAGCATGAAAGATAACAACAGAGGAAGAGGAGAATTCGGCAGAGTGCTTGTCTAAAATGATAGTTACTGGTGAAGGTGGAAACACCAATAATGCTGGAGAAAAGAGCTAAGGAGGGAGATTTGTTCAGAGATAGCTTATGAAAGTCTCATAACTGGGAAGTTGCATGTTAACTTCTTCATGTTGTAAGGAGAGCATAAATGAATGGGGGCAGACGAACTCAGAGATGGCAGCAAAGCAGAGATAGACATCATGCAGAGGTAGTGTTTTCAGAAATATCTAGGGTATACCCTTATTAGTATCAGAAAGAGAATAAAGTTTCTTAAGTGGAAATACACAAATCTGAATTCCTCAAGCATGAAATGTTAGTAATTACTGGGAGAAAGAAAAATTAGATGCAAAAAGAAACTGAAATGTTTGTAAGTATCCATGGTTGCTCAATATTTCTACTTCATTGTAAATTTTGAGGGAATTCACTTAATTCTTTTGTAAGCATTGTACTCTTTGTTGCTGCAAAGTTGAGCAAAATAATAATAACGAGAAGATAAAGAAGTAGGAAGAAGAGAAAGAAGAAGGAGACGGGGATAAGAAAGGGAAAGGAGGAGAAAGAGAAGAGAAGGAGGAGGAGAAGGAGATGACGAAAAAGTAAGAATGTTTGGAACTGTAACTTATTCAAATGCACACTATTATGTCAGATGACTGTTACACACCTACAGTAATGTCTGTCGGTGCTAAGCTGGTACAGGATGTTGAACTCAACTTAGAGATAACAAATGGACTGGATGTGGAATGAAAATTGGTTTTGTGCTTTCTCCTTTAAGGTAATGTATCTTGCTTTGCAATCATACTAACACAGAACTTCTGGGTACAAGAAACGTCCTGCTTCAGCTTCTCAAGTGGCTGAGAACACAGGTGTGAGTCATGACACCCATCTCTAGTAAGCATTTTCAAGTTTTGGAAAATCAAAAAAACATATAATAATAGACTTTACAATGCCTATGATGTTTAGAGTCTAAACCCGTACATTTTTGGTACTGAAACATGAAACTAGAAACCTCTAAGCCAGTCCCTACATCTGTTTAATCTTCTGTTTATGCTTGGAGTACTGATAGGCCTTGAAATACTGATAGCAACAGTGAAAACTGAATTCTTTATGTCAGGTTTTACCGTCAATACTGGGGAAGAGAATTAAGATTGTGAAAGTGGTAGCAAGTTCTAATAACTTTTCTTTCCATATTATGTTGAAGCATAAGATTTACCTGATTTGAAAGGTTTTAACGTGCTTATTTCTACTTTATCTGCAGAAGACTCTTTCTCTGTAGTTGTAGACTGGACAGGAATTGAAGCAAGATATTTAGTAAATTGCATGCTTTACAACATACATCCTTAATAATTCAAGAAAATTGGTACACATTTTTACCTTTAAGAGAGGATCTTTTTTAACCCATGCTAAAAGGCAATAGGGAAAATGGTCAAAATTATGAATTATGACAACACCCACTCTGGACACATGAAGAGGTAGGATGGGGATGACCGTCATACTTTACTTGAAAAATTATTATTTTAAGTTTTGTCTTTACTCTGGTCAGCATAGCAATATAACACTATGAAATTAATACATATTTAATAAAACATCCAGTTAATATTTCAAAATAGTGATGATATAGCCAAAAGATGTAACGAAAGCAGAAAAATATTCATCTATGGGTGGCAGCATTTGGGCTGAGGAGGACAGCTGTGATGTACAATAAGAGGGACAAATGGCTCCACCGGTAAGTGACAAAGTTGACTGCATGGGTTTCCAAGTCTTCCAGAACATTAGGAAGGACAGTGTTTTCGTATCAGTTGAATGAAATGTAGAATTCATTTTTGAGGATGATAAGTTTCCAAATTGATAAGAGTAGATATATAGTTCCAGAATAAGACTTCATAAACTATTTCTTCTTTCATTCAAATGGCCTAACAAATATTTCTGACAAATACATTCAAAAAATTGTTTTCAATTCATTAATTTTAATGTATGCGTGTAAATGTTTAGCCCGCAGAAACCTGTGCAGCATATGTATGCCTGGTGCCCATGACAGATCACCATGTGGGCACTGTGTCCTCTATAAGAGCAACTAGTGTTCTCATTGGCTGAGCCATCTCTCCAGCCCCTCAATTAATCTTTTCATATAAAAGAATATTTCTTACCTAGCACTCTTCCTTTTGTGATGTCTTTGCTTTTTTCTTCTTGAGTTTCAGAGAAACGACTATCCCGAAAAACCCTCTCACAGAGTTTCTGTTAAAATTAACATCAAGAAAGAGTAACGCATCTTTTGCCAGTTACTTTCTAAAATGCGTCACAATGTTTATTTTGAAAGCCATTCAGAGTGAGTTAAGAAAATGTACTAGAACTAATACATTCCACTAAAGGACCTGGCATAGACTCTCTAGATCAAATATGTATTTTACTT
Source organism: Microtus pennsylvanicus (assembly GCF_037038515.1). Taxonomy (NCBI): domain Eukaryota; kingdom Metazoa; phylum Chordata; class Mammalia; order Rodentia; family Cricetidae; genus Microtus; species Microtus pennsylvanicus. Next base: position 13,848,220 of record NC_134587.1, read on the forward strand.
TCATGGTTTCTCAGTCTTTAATCAAACATGAGCATTGACAGTAAGCATAGCCTAAAAAATTCCAGTATTTGCTCTTATGCAAAGTTCAAGAAGAAAACTGCCTTTAAAATATCTAATACAGGTGTTGGAGATTTAGCTCAGGGATAGAATGCTTGCAAGCACAAGGCCCTGGGTTCGATCCTCAGCTGAAAAAAAAGAATATCTAATGGTTTTCAGACCAAAAGGAATATTTTTGCAACACACACAAAATCCTAAACATCTACTTGCTATTTAAGCCACATAAATAGCTTTTGTTTTAAAATATGATAGTCAGCTTGAGAACCAAACCCATAGAAAATAACAATGAGAACAGAAAATTTCAGATGTTGCTTTGCTTAGCTTACAAAAGGTTACTCTGTGAGTGTGTTCATATGCACGTCTGTGTGTGGAGCAGTGGGTGATATGCATGTGAGCGTCCACTTGTTAAAGGCCAGTCTCGCCATTTCCTGACAGGGTGTTAGGGTCATGCTTCCACATAAAGTATCTACGTCATTTGGTCCTAATATATGCTTATGAACACTGAGACCAATGGACAACATTAGCATAGTTAGTGTTTCCTTCACTGAGATGAAGACTAAGAGGAAAGACATCACCTCTACTCTCGCTCCAGAGGGTCCCTCCTGGAAGGACCAGTCAGTAGTTGTTAAATTTTAATGGAGCTGTTAAATTTCCTAGCCCCTCTTTCTACAAAACACTGAGGTCAACTAGATATCAAAGAAAGGATTGGGAGTTTAACCAAAGTGTTACTGGCCAATTACATGGCGTTGTATACTTGACCCCAGGAATAATTATACCCATGGCGTGTAACTGTTATGTTGTTTGTAACTTCAGCTGCTTTCCCATAAGGTTTGATTCTTACATGGCCTCTCTGCTATGGAGAAAGTTAAACAAATGAAATCACAAATAAGAAAACACATTTCAGGCTCAAAGATAAAATGTGGTCACACGTCACTGTCCTATCCAAGTCTTGGAGCTAGTTTAAACATTTCAAAAACGAAGCGTGGAATCATCTACTAAATCGTCAAGAAGGTTTGAAGAAAATTCCACTTGACCTTTAAAATAGTCTTCATATTGAATATATTGAATGAGATATGATATTGAAACTTTACCAATGGCCATTTATTTTCTTTGTGATCACGCTTTTTTGACTTTTTCTCTGAGGACACTTGTAAGCCTGGTTCTGGAGATAAAATAAACATGTGTATGTCATGTGTATATGTGGAAAGTAAATTACTAATAAGAGTTAGATGAGGTTATATTTTCTATAGCAACTTATAGAATATTACATATATAGAGAGTACATTATAAGAAGGATATTGTATAGAAACTTATAGCTATTTAACATTAATGAAAATAAAATGGTATTTATCTTTTCCCAATAAATTATTCCAATCAACTTTAAGCTTTATTTATAAAATAGATATAATCATTCAAAACATAACTTGGACAGATATTGGGTGTTTTAAAGACAACATACAAACATCTCAAAGACTCATCCACAATTAATTCACTGAACATGAGCGAGCAAACAAACCCCCAGCAACAAAACTTCTTAAACACCACTTGAAAGAAATCAATACTAAATTATTTTCTATCCCAAAATAACTTTTAAACTACTCAAAAATGTATTCATCACAATATTGCTCCTGTGTGCACATTTGTCTGTGTGAACTTGTTCCTGGCGCCGAACATGTTTTTACACACTATTCTGGACAAATGTCTAACACTCTGTTACATGAGTCTTTCTTATTTTTGACTCTTTCTCACCCTCTCTCTAGATTTATATGGACTGGTTTTCCTGGAGCCTATGTAAATACCATATTCACAGTTCATCTTACCTCCTTACCACATGAAATTATTGATTTACATGCTTAACACTTCTACTCATGGACTGGGAGGTGCAATATCTTTTTCCTCATTCATTCATTCATTCATTCATCCATTCATTCATTCAAAGATAGGGTCCCCAGTAGAGGAAGAGGAGAGTCTAGCAAACAGTGTTACAAAATGAAGATGAAACTAGACAGATGTGTAGTAAAACATCCAGGAATATTTAGAAATTTATGATATACACATCACTTTCTAGATGAGGAATTTTAGCCTGTTTTAAGTGCTAATCTGGATTCCTGGAGAACAGAACTATTGCCATCGGCATGAACAATTAGCACATTCGATGAGCAGGGAAGCAGGGTATCTACCAGCTTTGAGTTCTTTGTGTATTGCGTTTCCATGGTGAGTGCTTCATGATTTACATTCCTGTGGTTGATGCTGAAGGGACTCACTCTAGTGTTTCCTAATACTTCTGTGTCTTATTTCTACTGAATCACGAGAGAAGCCAGGGTGGAACTAGAGGAGCAGCTCCTTCTAGGGGTTATGCTTAGAGTACAGGGAGAATGACTCTGGACCACTCAGGAAAAATGAAAACAGAAAAACAATTATTTGAGAAAGACAAGGTGAACAGACTGGAAGGGAGGTTAATGGGGGGTGGCTTTGATCACACTGTTTTCTATACACATATGAAATGCTCAAAACTGACTTAAAAACAAGCAAATAAGAAAAAGTAAAAATGAAGAAATTTTAAATACAATTAAGTCCCTTTTAAGGATATATGAGTTTGGATTTATACATTATACCTAATTATAGAATATTTTATCTATGATCATGTATGTATCTGATGACACCCCTAAATTAACTGGAAAAAAACAGAATTATTAATAAATAGCCTAGTGTCAGGATATGACTAAAATGGACTTTCCTTTACTTATCTTTGAATATAAATTATCTTGCTATGTGCCAAAGCTAGTCCAGAACTGGGCTCCAGGATCTGAGACTCTGGGCTGTGACAGCATTTGCATCTCTGGCATTGCCATGGATACCTGTACCTCATCATGACACATTTAGATACAGTTCTCTTATACTATGTCCTCAATTGTACCCAGTCCCAGCATGTGTAAATTTCAGGAGGATCTGATAAACCCCAGGGTTAACCTTGGTAAGGGCTGATTAGGAACAGATTCTAAACTGGTAAATTTAAGGCATTAAAACTAAAAGGGAGAAAAAAATCTAGGTTGGAACTCATTTGTCAACATCTCATACATTTTTTCCCCAAAATATGGATGTTGCTGACAACACCTGTGCTGGGGATGACAAATTCCCCATCCTGAGTTATTGAGTGGAACTGGAACAGGATGCCTATGCACATCAAAATTCCATCTACTTTGTCCCTAGTAATTAGAACTGCAGCTTTTACCTAACTTTGACGGTCTTCCCTTTGCCTTTTCCACTGCTTCAGTTTGGGGAGACTTTTCCACTTCGGGGGTAGGCTGGTTGGATTGCAAAACAAGGCTGATTGTAAACGTTATACATTTCACCCAATATCTCCTTAGTAATTCAAGAAAAAAATCACAAAAGTTGTTACCAGTGAGCATGACTCTTTCTCGGTGTTCTCTAAAAAGCAACAGGAAATATGATTAAAATATGTTCAAAAAAGCTAAGGCAACCAGTATTCAGGAAGACATAGCAAAGAGCAGAATTCTGATGCACATATTTCTAGATTATATTTTGGTTTAAAATGATCAAGATCTAAATAGGCACACATTTCTTTTCTCTGCAAAATATTGTCTCCTCGCTTGTCTTGCAATGCCATTAATCAGGATCAAACAGGGCACCCCTCCCTGTGCTTTGGGCCACCCCACTAACCTCTACACGCAGGCATATTGAATGCAGAGTGTCTGACTAGAAATAAATGTGCCCTAACCTACAAGGATCTTCTTCAGGGATGAAGCCACAGAAATCAACCCCAACAATTGCTATCAGCTTTTACTCTCCTGTTCAGTCTTTCAAGTAGTGTCTATAAGGCCTGTCCCAGGAACAAGAGAGCCTTGCAGGGTAAACCCTTTCCCAGATGAAGGCAATTGCTCTAGTTAGGTTCTACTGCTGTGACCACAAGTTTTACCATTTACAGCCCATCACCAGGGAATGCCAACCCAGGAACTCAGGGACCTGATGGCAGGAACTGAAGCAGAAGTCATGGGGGAACACTGCTTACTGACTTTTCCCTCTTGTGGCTTGCTCAATCTGCCTTCTTAAACAACTCAGGAACCCCTGCTCAGGCATGGTACCACTCACAGTGACCTGGGCCCTTGCAAATTAGTCATCAATCAGAAAATGCACCCATATACTAAACTAAGGGAAATCTGATGGAGGCAACTCCTCAACTGACATGATTCTTCCCTTGACGTTCTAGCATGTGTTGACTTGGCAAAAATCTAGGCAACACAGCAGTTATCTGTGACGTCAGGGCTGTCTCTGGGACATGGGCCATCATCTCCTGAGAAGTGGAATGTCTCCTCAATCAACAAGGATTCTTTTCATCTCATCCAACAGAATCAAAACTGGCACCGTGTCCATCCAGACCACACCTTGACCAAGACTCCTGAGTTACACAACCTCTTCAGCCTGCCTCAATTCTGACATCATCTGTACTGAAATCTGTCACCAGACCCTGAAGATAAGTTCCTTTATGGTGTCCTCTTCCCAAAGTGTACATTGTATGAATATTTCTCTGATTGCTGAGAGCCTTGCTCCAGACTGGTTCAATGACCTGGGATGAATGTGGGAAGCCAGTGCCATGAAGAAATTGTTACCACCTGTTGTTCAAACAAGTGGCTCTGGATAGCCTGGGCTGTTTTTATTTATACAGTTTCAATGGTTTCCATGAACAATTTTACAATCAATCTTTACTTCCTAAGTTTCTAAACATGGTTACAATGATTACCAGTGTATTCCTTGCTTCTTTCCCCTTCTGTCCCCCAACTTTCCCACTGGTAGCCATTGCCTTCTTGATCTTATCTCTACTCTTAGAAGCATAAGCAGTCTTGCAAGCTATAAGGGGAATTTTCTAACTAGGCACACCTACAGGTGGAACAGTCTGCCCAGTTGGCATCATTTGCAGTTACAGCGTCATGCAGGGTAAGAGACAGTTTTGTCTTTAGTGGTTAATATTTACGTCTGGTAGGGTCTGGGTTCTCACAATCAACTCAGCAGCCAAATCTGAATCAATCCATTCTACTACATTCTATACTATTCCATCTCCTCTGGGGATATACCAGGTTTTTCCATTTAGCCTATAGGCAACATAACTTGAAAACTTAATAGTTGGCACAGTTTATTCCTTGTTCTCGTGTCCTTCTCCCTTAAGTTCTTGGGGTATTGACACAGCTATTAGAAATGAGGGCACAGTGGCTTTCTATGCTTCTGCCTCATTCCATGTTTCTAGACTGTCCCCATTAACTCTTCATACTTAATAACATTTCTCAAAAACTCTTGAGGTTAAAATCATTCTTTCCAGAACAGTAAATATGCAAATATGTAATGCCATGGCCTACTGTGACTCATTCAGACCAGCAGTGTGGCTTGGCAAAAACAAGGAGAACAAGTAGCCCATGTGTTCCTGGGGTCACGCCCAGAGTTTTGCAGTGAACTGTCCACAGGCTTGGCCAAGTGGGTCAGGGTCTCTGGGTCTTGCCACATGGTATGCAGAGCCATTCATGCTATTCTCAGGCCTATTCCCCAAAGAAGTCACATGGCTCGTGCCTTCTGATCACACTTACTGGAAACATTGATCTTCCTATTGGGATGGGTGGGTATGTCTGGCTCTTTGGGGCTACTGGAGGTTTTGTTCTGAAACTAATATAAGCAAGGGCAGCAACCGGACAAGATGCACAGTAACAGAAAATATGACTTTAATTTTTTTTCTAAATCTGTATACAAAGTAGTGATTTTCCTCGTGGCATCCCCACACATACATGTCATTCTACTTTGTCTCTGGTTGGAGACATCGCCATCTCCTTACTTGCTCTTAACTGGTACCGCTTAGACGTTCTTCCCAACTTAACACTTAGCATGTGAGTTTGGGCAGATATGTTTTAGTAAAGGATAAAAACACGAAAGGCAGAGTTAACATAGGGGAAGTCCTATATTAGTTGCATGTCATGTCAGCCATAACATGGAGGCGGTGAAAGATGTCATTACCAGCATCCCAGCAATGCCAGAGAAGTGGTCCAGAGGAGAAGGTGAAGGATGCAGATGATGTCAATAACCAGGCTTACACTGAAATGATGGGAGCTTTGTATTTTGGAGTGTTGGCCATTAATTTTCCAAAGCATTTTCAATGGTGATTTATCACTCTAGGTGTGGTGAAGATGGATATGAAGTTCACAGGAATAGTCAGAGCCAGGAGAGTTAACAGAGAGCAGAATAACAAAATGAGGATGGAGCTGACCAAAATTAAGGTAAAGTTTCTTCACGAAACGTTTGACAAAAATTTATCTATTCCCATGGCAGAATGACTTTATTAACATTTCAAAAGGTGAACAAACGTGGTTCCCTGAGAAACTCAAACCTGATCGTTAATATTAAATACTTGTGCTGCTCAAGTAGCCCAGCTCAGCAGTAAAGGCTCTTGCTGTGAAGTCTGATATTGTGAGTTGCATCCCGGGAACTAACATACCTGAAGGAGACAACTTGTTCCTATCAGTTTTGTCCTCTGACCTCCACATGTGTGCCTCTGTATGCCCTGCAAGTGTGTGTGTGTGTGTGTGTGTGTGTGTGTGCGCGCGCGCATGCATGCGCGCTCATGTACACACAAGAATGAACAGTACGCAATGTTTTAAAGCTGTAAGATGAGATGAGAGGGAACCACTTTCCTTGCTGGTTTTGTGGAGGGGCGCATCTCACTCCCAGTGTTGAAGGAACGCATTCTCGTACTTTTCACTAAGTGTTCTGGTTCTCGCTTTCACTGAACTCATCGAGAACGGAGAACAGCTGAAGGGCAGCTGAGTGTAGAATGTGGCTTAACCTGCAAATGGGACTGGATTTAATGCTTGCCCAGAAAAGACAAAAGAAAGCCAAGTTGTGGAGGCGCAAGCCTTTACAAAGCAAGTTCCAGAACCCACATGTTTGTAGCATATGTTTAAGAGTTCTGATACCAGAATAATGATACCATGATAATGCCAGAAATATTCCTCTGAGTGTAATGTGACAGGCAAGCGATTTCATATCATCATTGAATGATTTGCCATTCTTTTGGTCCATGGCAGTAGGAAACTACTTATTGACTATGATGAAGAGGAATTGAGACAGACATGTCCAGGTAAGACTTCTGATAGTGAATTACTCTTGGCTTTCCAACTAGAAAAAAGAGCAAGGAAAGTTTGAAAATAAATGTAAATTGAATTGGTATTTATCTTAACTTGTTTTCTAAGGGCCTAGAGATCAGAATCCTTTTTTAAAAATGTTGTAAAATGTTTAATCCAAAAACTCCTAAAATCGCTTTTACTTAATTTCTTTGAAATATATATCATTGTATAGAAAGAAAAATAATTGTATGAGTGACACATTAAAATTTGAATTGTTAGAAAACAGATTTTCTCTGAAATATTGGAAGAAATGTACTGAATTTAGTTAAGGAATATTCTTATATATGATGTAATGTTCTCTAACTAGCATTGAGATTTATTCACTTGGGCTCATAGTCAGTTCTTCATAGAGATCATATTTTTTCTATTAACCATCTTGTTCACACTAACACAAGCACACTTTCTATTTTCCTTACGTTCGTTAGGAACAAATCACATTTTCTGAATCACAACAATGTCTTTATTATGTACTGTGTGTTCCTTACACATGGCTGTAGACCTTTTTCTCAAATATTGATGCCTGGAATGACCTTTTCATTGGCTATGACAGTGCATACCATCTTTGTGGATGGGTAGCATGAAGAATGGGAATGCTGGGAGAATTAATATTTCACCTACTTCTTTTCAAATAACTGAAAATCTTACCTGACTGGGATGCTTTTGCCTCTATCTTTTCCACTCCTTCACTTTGAAGAGAATCTTTCACTTCTGTGGTAGGCAGGGAAGGCTTTGAAACAGGGTAATTGCTAAGTGTTAAATACTGCATATAGTATCCACTTAGTAATTCAAGAAAATTATCAAAGTCATTACCGTTGAGCAAGCATCTTTTCTGATGATCTCTACAAAGCAAAAGGAGGTGCAGTCAATCTGTGTAGACAACAAAGGGATTAGCACTTGCAAAGACACGGGAAGAAACAGAATATTTGTGTCTGTAGTTCTAATCAAGTGTTTTAATTTTGCTAACTCATCAGGATGCAATAGACACTTAGAAACTGTGCTAAAAGGCACTAGTACCTCACTTGGTCCTGCAGTGTAACTGAAAATGCTAACAAGCCTTGACAGCTCTCCATCTGAAGTCTTTTTCCTGTGTGCTGTGTCAGCTACCAACCTTGGCACACAGGCGTATTAAACTCTAAAGAACCGTTCTTCTAAAACATAGTGATGCCTAACCTCAATCATTCCTCTTCATTCCTGAATTCCACAAAGAGTAACCAAGACAACGTGTTATCAGTATTAAATAGTCTCCCAATCAAGATTCTCAAATGGTGCCTAAAGACTCCTACGGATCCTGTGAAACCTTTTTTGGGGGCCAAGGGAGCCTTGCATGATAAACCTATTCTCTGAGAAAGGGAGTAATCTGTGATTACAGTAATCCAGGCTGTCCCTGGAGCATGAGGAATTGTGTCCTGAAAAGTAGCTTGTCCCCTCAACCAAAAGGGACTCTCTCAAGACCACTTTACCGAGCAGAACTGGTACAGTGTCCTTCAGACACACCTTGACTATGACTTCGGAATGATGGAACTTCTTTAGCTACATCATTTGTACCTACATCTGTGCCCAGATCCTGAAGATGAGCTTAGTGTTTCTTTATGATATGTACACTGACTGAATATTTCTCTGATTTTCAACTTATTGGAAATCTTAATATTCCCAGCTGGAATGGGTGGCTGAACATAGCTCTTTGGGGCTACTGGAACTTAGTTCTGAAGCCAACTAAAAGTAAGAACAGCGACAAGACAGAAGAACACTAATAAAAAAATATGAATGCACATTTTATCAGTTTTAAAGTTAACACACAAAGTAATGTGTTTAGTCTTGACATTTCATGGTATGGTACTCTTATTCCTCCTTTCTCATTGCTCTTCCCCATCCCTCTGAGTCCTTATGCTAATCCCCTCCCTTCTCCCATTAGCATGCCTTCCTGCTTTCGTGTCAGGTGTCAGGAGCCACCTTTATGGGGTGACTTCTGCCAGGATCCTAGCCTCAGTGGATTCGCCCATTCCAGGGTAGGAACATGAGTATTAGAAAATGTTAAGTAGGGGGAAGAGAGATAGGGAAAAAAAATCACAGAGACACAGACATAGTAATGGGAGGGCAACTCAATGAATATCAAATGCTGAATTCACCTGCATTTATTTTCCATAAACTTTTTTAATTTAATTTTATTTTTTATCCATAAACTTTTAAACCCTAATACAAAAGGGGGAGGAAGGCAAAAGACTGCTTTAATATGATACAAAGGACAATTATAACAGCTACTTGCCCCAGTACTTGAGGCATCAGACCATTATTTCTTGAGAAAAGCACTCTGTTGTTTAGGCAGTGAATCTACCCTAGAGTCTGCTGAAGGTAGTCATTCCCTAGGTCAAACCTCCTATTTCTAAAGAAGGAGCAGAAGTATGTTTGAATTCTTTGACCTCTGGTCAGGGTGGAGTGGATCTACCTCTATGGGTCATCTTAATGTTCAAAACACCAAGTAACTAAACCCCAAGTCGGGGTGTGTAGCTACAGTTGTTATCAACAATTTTGAACAAGCTCAAACTCTCTGACCTTCAGACAAGATGAGATAGGCTCACATTTTTGGGCCTCCACAGTCGTGTATAAAGAACACACAGTAAATAATAAAGTACAATGTTGTGATTTAGAAAATGTAATTTGTTCCTAACGAACGTAAAGAAAACAGAAACTGTGCTTATGTTAGTGTGAACAAGATGGTTAATAGAAAAAATATGACCTCTATGAAGAACTGACTATGAGCCCAAGTGAATAAATCTCAATGCTGTTTAGAGAACACTACATCATATATAATAATATTCCCTTACTAAATTCAGTACATTTATTTCAATATTTCAGAGAAAATCCATTTTCTAACAATTCAAATTTTAATGTGTCACTCATACAATTATTTTTCTTTCTATACAATGATATATATTTCAAAGAAATTAAGTAAAAACAATTTTAGGAGTTTTGAATTAAACATTTTACATCATTTTTTAAAAAGGATTCTGATCTCTAGGCCCTTAGAAAACAAGTTAAGATAAATACCAATTCAATTTACATTTATTTTCAAACTTTCCTTGCTCTTTTTTCTAGTTGGAAAGCCAAGAGTAATTCACTATCAGAAGTCTTACCAGGACATGTCTGTCTCAATTCCTCTTCATCATAGTCAATAAGTAGTTTCCTACTGTCATGGACCAAAAGAATGGCAAATCAGTCAATGATGATATGAAATCGCTTGCCTGTCACATTACACTCAGAGGAATATTTCTGGCATTATCATGGTATCATTATTCTGGTATCAGAACTTTTAAACATATGCTACAAACATGTGGGTTCTGTATTTTATTAAACTTATAACTAAACAAGGAAAAATGAAGTACAATGGTCATGAATGAAAAGCACGCCAACCCCATACATGAACTAAATTTTCTCAGCGTAATGAAAAGTATCCTAAACTCAGAAGAAATCTTATATTTGTAGCCAATAGCTGCTAGCTCTTGGACATGTAATTTCTATTAGGTTTGAGGTCTTCCTCTAAAAAGAATAATGACTTTCCTGCTTTTGTATAAGGGGTTGTTACAATTAAACAAGGTAATATGAAGTTTGCGTGACAAATAGAGAAACAAAAGATCATATGTCTCTTAAGGCTGAACTGTCTTAGACTTCCAAATAATGTTCAACATGTGTTTCCTTGCAAGATGTAGTATTCTTATGTTGATGTTACAAAAAACTAGTAAGGCCTGCTTTGTTAATGGTTATTCTATTCTTCATCATATAGTTCAAAGAAATCATTCATTTAACATTTCAAAATCTAAACAGCTAGTTCAACAATGTGGAACTAGTTATATCTCAAATATATGAGTTAAAATTGCAAAATTCTTAGACAGTAAAGATAAAAGTCTAAAATTTCCCGAGCTAGCAAAGCATTGGTGTAGATGGATGCTATGAAGTAGTCCCACACTCGCTCAGAATTGAGTATACTAAAGGCTTCTTTATTCCGGGGTAGACTCACAGTCCTCTGCATGAATGGGGAAAAAGAACCAAATCCAGCAGCTGAGAGAGAGCACACAAGCTTTACAGCTGCATTTATAGTATAAGAGACCATGCCCAAGTGGACTGGTATTTTAAAGGCTATTGGCTGAAGGAGTTCCCACAGCACATTAGTATAGACTTGATGTCAATATGCAAATGTCAAGTGATTGTCTGTGATTTCCAGTACAACAACATGCCCATGTCCTCCCATATGTCACCATATCCAATGGTCCTTCGTCTAAATGAATCCTGGCCTTTCAGTCCCCCTAAATACCATTTCCCCAGATGCAAAAGGTATTCCAGTGAACCCAGATCCCCAAATACCTCTGGGTCCCTCAAATTCCCAATCCACTCATGTGTCCAAGTGCCCCTGAGGCCACCAGGTCTCCGAATGTCCTTCTGACCATCAATTCACTCAGGTTTCTTGATTTCAATAAGTAGTCCATATTTCCCAATCCCCTGTCATATTCCAGTCTCGCTAGTGTGCACAGGGACTCCAAATGCCTCATTGATCCTATCTCTCTGAAAACAAAAGGTGGGGGCACACTGTGTGGCAAAAGGCAACAGCAACATTAGAAAACAGTAATGCCCAACCTACAGAGATAGCAAGGCCCTGGCAGAAGGCTTTAACATGCGTTGGAAGCTGGATGTCCATGGAGTTCTGGAACTAGGAATGCTTTTGCCGAGTATGTGTGTGTTTCCTTCAGGTGATGTTGCCCATAGCTCCACATGGCTCAAATCTGGCTTTCTTTTGGTGGACATCATTATACATTCTCAAGATTGGGGTTTTACAAACTTTCTTCACGTATAGAGTTTAAAAGGTCCTAACGTAAGAGATAGCTATATAGTCCTTGGATAAAATACCTGCCTAAATCACGTGAAGTTCCAGGTTTAATTGTCGACATCCACCCTCCACCCCACTACACACATATAAATAAATCCCGGGACAAAGTGCTGTATCCATTGCTACTTTCTAACTCATTACAGCTTTGATTAGCATCTAGATAATGAGATGGACTCTGTCAGTGCCATTCCAAAACGACCTAAACTATATAGATAAGATGTGGTATATGTAAATACTTTGCATCTCCGTTTAATGTTAATTATCAAGGAACGTGAACACTTACACTTTGCTTTTACTTTCAACAGCATAACGTTTAGCTGTCCACCTGAAGGCATCTTGCTTAAAGGTATCAATATCTCTTTGAAGAAGCAGCTTGACGATAAGTTCGGACCCACACCTTACAGCATACATAAGGGTGCTTCTGAAAGAGCACAGGTAGAACCTGGCTGTCAGGTACTTTAATAAAGTTGTTAAACACCTCACTGAATGTGTTTTACCAGTTTGAAATATGGCCTGTTTATATAGAATTGACCATCTACTAACAGACATACACGTGTTGGGGGCTCAAAATGTACATCCTATAAATTATCTCTGGGACAAATTGAAAAAAAAGTTAACAGGAAACCCATTCTCTCACTATGGTATTACAAAGCAGGAATTATAGTTCCATGTCCTTTCATTCACAAATAGTGAGGCTATTTATCAATATAGGTGACAATTCAAGTGGAGAATTATTTGTTTCTTCCCTAGCCTGACATAATATACTGTAGCACATAATCAGATGAAGATCAAAGAAGAAAAGTTTACTGCATGATTAACATAATAATAGTATAATTACAAAATAAATAATTTTAATAATAATGGTGTTTGCAGGAGATGATCACATGCTAGAACTACATTGCACATAACACATAATATGTACTGGCATGACCCTGCTTTTTGAATCAGGAAATAAGCCGAGCGATATGCAACATTCCTAAGGTTGTACGTTCAGGAAGCGTGAAAGCTGGATTTAAGTTCAGTCCTGTGTGCATATTGAGAATTCTTCTTAGCACCCAACTATGATGTTTACTCAGCCAAACTCATTCAATAAAGGTAGTTTTTCATTCTTTTGTTCATGCCAAAGAATGTAAGTTTCAAAATAAATTCAGAGGGGGAAAAATAAGAAACGTAGAAGTACCATGTTGTGATAGAAATTAAGAGTTACTGAGGGACACCCAAACAATATTTTGCAAAGAAATATAAGAGAAACGGCTATCCAACAGATTTTCATTTTTTAGGAAGCAGTTTACAAGAATGGATGATAAATAATGTAAAGATATTGTCACACAGCTGTTCAAAAATTAGAATTAACATCTTAAAAACCAACAAAATATGAGACTTGTATAGCTAAATAAGTTACCTGATGAATAAGTTGTAATACAATTAATCAACATCATTTTATATTATCAGGAAAAATAGGCCCTATTGTATGTTGTCTTTTGTTGTTCACACTGAATAATTTATTTTGTACCAAACTGACGGTCTAGGTTAATGTTGTCTCGGTAAGTAAAAGTTAAGTTCTTCTTCTGATGAACTTAACATCATGGCTTGGGTGATCCTTATGGTCCCAAACTCACTGGCTTTATTAGTACAAGAACTTTTTTACCTTCCCAGAAAATCACATGTTTTTGTATTTGCCCCGTTGTTGATTAAGAACTCTGCCATTTTCTCCTTGTTTTGTTTCAGAGCAAGCAGAAGTGGTGTGATCTTGTTCTGTCAAAACAAAATCAGTGATGAATTGGAAATGAAAACATTCATTGTGCTCATAATCATAAATGCTAACGATACATTGTTATTTCTTCCTGAACCCACTGACTTTCACATTTGCTCCTACTTAGAGTGATCATACGTATTCATTCCAAAATTCACACAGAGACTTCCTATTACTACAGTTTTTTACTTTTGTCAAAACATGTAGTGTGGTATTTTGGGATCATGGGATTGCTCCCATCTACCAAAAGCTTCTTGATTCTGTATCTTCATTTCAACAACTCACAACAAAAACCACAGTAGCAAAAACTTTCTGTGTTCTTGCTGGCAAATAAGCTCAATTTCCCCACCTATATTTTATTTCTACCTACATTACAAAGAAAGGTCTCTTTTCCGGTGTTCCACACCCCAACAAAAATATTGCATGACCAGCTGTCCAGAAATGTGACCAAAAAAGGAATGTAGAGTTCAAAGAACACAGTGTTGAGAATTTTCAGATGCAGCATATGTTTTGTGCAACTACAGAGAAACTTGTTAGTTCCCTTTTATGTGTGGTGCCAGAGCTTGAGATATTAGCATCCTTATCAGTCACTTCCGATGTTTTCCTGTGCTGTAGCCCTTCCCAAATCTAAACTACAAATGCTATTCCCGTAACTCAGGCTTATTACCAACTAACTCTTACAACTACATTAAGCCATATTTTTACCTATGCTTTGCCACATGACTCAGGGCTTGTTACCTCATTTTCTACACATCCTACTTCCTCAGGCAGCTGGCAACATCTCCTGACTCCGCCTTCTCTTTTCCCATCATTCTCAGTTTGGCTGTCCCGCCTATATTTCCTGTGTGGCTACTTGTGTGTCAGCTTCTTTATTAACCAATGAGAGTAATCCATATTCACAGTGTACAGAAGAGCTGTTGGACAGCAGGTCATTTAGGAAATGGGCCCTCGCTGAAATAAACAGGCTTCAAAAGAACTTTGGTTGCGTTTATTATAAAATAAGAGTCTTGCTTAACTGTAGAAGGCTCAATATAAAATTTCATTCTCCACTATGGATGATAATCTTAGGCCTGGTGTGGTGTGCATACCTTTAATCCCCTCACTCAGGCAGCAGAGGCAGGTGGATATCCATTTGTTCAAGGCCAGCCAGGTTTGGAAAGTGAGTTCCAAATCAACGATGGCGGTGGTGATAATCATCTCACACATCTGAAGCACAACTCCTATTGGGCTTTATGGGGGTTCATTGTAGTTGGCTTCTGCTTTTGGAGATAGAAATTCACTGTGTATCCCAGGCTAGCTTCCTGCTCTCGTGGGTCTCCTCTGCCAGTCTCCTAAATGCTATGAGGCCAGGATCTGTGACACCATGTCTTATTCATATGCTATTTTGATCTAGTATTATTCTGGTTTCATTTTAATTACTACTTCAAGCTGTTTTGAGCAAAACATAAGCCGACGTAAAAAGACAATGTGTTATCAATAATAACTCTAACACTGATCTATACATATTTCTTTTCTGATGAGGAAAACTACGAGGCCACCTTCCTTGGTGCAAAATGGTGCAACTTTGTTTGCAGTTGCCATAACCTTTAGAGTTAACTACAGTAAATGAGTACAGTAATTTCCCTTCTCAGATCTATTTCAGTATGAATGTGTTCACGACAGGGATAAAGAACACTTTTTAAAATAACACTTTCTACTTTCTAAAATTCAATCCTTCTCCCCTCCCCCCTGAGACAGGGTTTCTCTGTGTAACAGCCCTAACTGTCCTGGAAATAGCTCTTGTAGACCAGACTGGCCTCAAACTCATAGAGATCCACCTGCCTCTGCCTCAGGAGTGCTGGGACTAAAGGCATGCCACCAATGCCTGGCAGCTTCCAATTCCATTTCTAAGGGAATAACAAAAACAAACAAACAAACAAAAAATACACTATATTCTTACAACCCTTTTTAAAGTTTAAAATCTCTATCACAAATTGCTATCAAGCACCTGTTCATGGGAACACACTTTTAGGCTAAGCAGATGACATGCGGTAGGCTGAAGGGCTCCCCAGCAAACCGGAGCACTCTGGGCCTCAGACAATTAGGGACGACGTCATCACAGCTGTCAGACAATGAAATGAGATCCACGCAGTCCATGCTTGGTTACTTAAGAGCCACTTGAAATCCACAGTTCTTTAAGATCTCCTTGGGCGGGAGAGATGCTCAGTGGCTGAGAGTACTGTCTGCCCTTCCAGAGGACCCGTGTCCCAGGCGCAGCACCCACAGGGCGGCTCACAGCCTTCTGTAATTCATTTTAGGTGGTCTGATAGCCTCTTCTGGCCTCTGCAGGTGCTGCGTGCATGTTATACATTTACATACATGCAGGCAAAACACCCACACACGACTATTTATTTAATTAAATAAAATTAAAAAAAATATCTCCTGGAGTTTAACTGTGGATTCAATTCCTGGAGGACACTGCTTATATGGGACTCCATTGAGTTCTTGGCCCTTTGGGGGAAAAAAAATATTTGCTCTGGGTGTGGTTCACATTTTGTGTGCAAAAATGCAAAAATCCTTTTCTATTAACTGAAGACTCTGAAGGAAACAGTTTTTAAACTTTTCATTTATTCTGTGTCTTTCACATCATGTATCTCAATCCCATTCATTTCCCTTCCTAGCTGTCTTCTGCCACTGCAACCCCCCCACAAAATAAAATAAAATTTAAGAGAAAAAAAATGAAAAAAAATCAGGAAAAAAAAATCTCGTCGTGGAAGCTGCAGTGTGACATAGTGAGTCACACAGTAAACCCTTTTATCCATGGATCTTTACTTGCAAGTGTTCCTTTCAAAGAGGCATTGGTCTGGTCCAAGGCCTCTGGTTTCTACGACACTATCGATGCTGGGCCCTCACTGAGACTACCCTTGGCTATCCCGTTGTTGCCCTGTGTCATGGAGATCCTGCAGCTTTGGCTCTACAAGCCAGGCCCCTTCACATGGTCCAGTAGATCATAGATGGTGTGGATGTTGCGGTGGGCCAACTCATAACCCTGGTTCTGGCCTTGAGTAGTTACAGGGTTGGTCAGTCCACCAGATCTTCCCGGTCTTCACCACCAGGTGAAGTTTCCACCATTGCCCCAGCTAGTTCACCCCTTTCAGCAAAGAATGAGGGATGGGACCAGTTCTCTGGTTTTCACACCCTCCGGGTTGGCTCTCCCACTCCTCCACTTTCAAGGCCAACTCTACTGGTACAGGGGACACTCTCCTGAGTGCTACAGCTGGTGAGGGAGGGGCAGGGACACTCTCCCATTCTTATGACATCAGAGCCAGCTCTCCCAGCTGCCAGAGACAGCAAGGGGTAGGAGGGGTGTGGTATCTCTCACCCACCCACCCACACCACCATATGGCAGATGAGGAGGCAAGTCAGATCTCCCATGCTCAGGGCCAGTTCACCAGCCACCACCACCCCCATATCCCCTATGCCTGTCAACAGGGTCAGCTCTATTGTGCTGCTCAGGTGAGGTATGGGGTCCACTTTCCCAAGGGCAACAGCTGGTAAGGTAGATCAGTTCCCTTGCCCACCACAGGTCATAGGGCCAAGGGAAGGAGGGGCATCTTTCCCACACCCTCACTACTTCACGAAGGAACCATTTTTAAATTCCTTTGCCTAGGTCTAATTAGACATGCTGATTCAGACATTAGAGATGAAGTGTGGTGATATTTTGTGCTCTAACAAAGCTTGTCTGGAGGTCAGAGTGCGGAGCTAACCACAATTTAGCCATAGAGGTGAAACGGCACACACCTTTAATCCGTGACCTAGGAGGAGGAAACAGGAAATGATATGGCTGGGCAGAGAAATGAAGTAATAAGGCAGGACAGAGACCGGAGCTTGGCGCCTTTTGGAATTAGTAGTTGGTAAAGTAAGAAGTGGCTGTGACTCGCTCCTTGGTCTCTCTGATCTTTCAGCATTTACCCTGATATCTGACTCTGGGTTTTTATTTATTAAGACCAATTAGAATTTGCACTACAATAAAGTCTAGACACTTGTGTGTTTTCAAAACTCTCTGCAGAGGATTGTGCTGCTGGACAAAAGTACATCATGTCTACCTTGTCTCTCGCAGGTAGACCAGTTCTCTTTATCATTTCAGGATTTAGCTGAAAGGGAGAACTGGACACTACCTCCTTTGCTGGAAACTCCACTTCATTCGCGAGGTTTGGGCAGAAGCACCGAGAGAAATTTCAGAATATAACTTGATTGAAAAAGGCAGTATAAAAATCTCTCAAGTGCCAACAAAGCATTGGAGATTTGAGAGTAGACTTTAGGCTCTTATCCAAGTAGCAATTTCTGTCAGACAACAGTCATTTCACGGCGAATCACTGAATTTTCCTTTTTTTTTCTTTCTTTTTGTCTTCTGTGTAATTGCTGTCTATTCATGATTTCTTCAGAGTCCTACTAAAATTTACCCCTGGGTATGCTTGTTAACTAGTATTGTTCTCTTATTAGGAATTACTATCATGAAACTGGAGAGCACAGAATAAATATACATAAAATGAGTCTTTTTCAAAGAATCAAGAAACGTTCATATTTTTCCTCAATTATCTAATCCCCAGATTTGTATGAATATTTCTCATCAACTTCCCTTTCTATTTTTCCTCCTTTGGCTTTATCAGTCATAGCTTGATCGATCGCACAACATAACTTGTCTGCAGCAATCCAGATGTTCATTTATCATAAAACATTTCTTTCTCATTTAAGATAAAGTTAATATCAAAGGCCAATGTTCATGTTGGGTGTCATTTTTAACTAGTCAACGAAAAGCTTTTGTCAGTCTTAAAAGTGCTTTAGCAAATTCATTGCTTTGCCAAATATTTGTCAGAAATGCATTCAAGAAAGCTGCACCAATATTTAAAGTGGCATCTTCAATGGTTGAGTTATTTCAAAACATTTCCATTAGAGGACTAGGGCTTTGAAGGGACAGACAATTGACTCTACATACCCATGGCTGCTAAAACCTGTGTTTTTCAAATATATTAGAATCAAAAGGCGGGTTTTGTATACCTCGTTGGTTGCTTCAATGTTTGCCTTGTACTCAAGCAGCTTAGCGGCTGTTTCAACATCCCCATTGTAAACGGCATAATGCAGAGCGGTGTTGTCGTGAGAGTCCACGATATTTGGGTCAGCGCCATACTTCAGTAGAATAGCAAGGCATTCCGTCTGTCTGCATTGTGCAGCCTGCGGATGTGATGCCAACATACAGACTGTTAAGAGATCCGCATTCCACAGGCTACAGCATTTAGTTACATTTAAAAGACATGGCTTCATTTTTTTTTTAAATGTGAAAACGTATTTCAAATTGCCATCATCTGAAACTGATGGCTGTCGTATACCTTAATTAGAGGTGTGGCGTCATTAGTGTCCTTTGGACTAATGTCACAGCTGCTCTCCACCAGGAACGTCACCACTTCTGGTTGGCCGTAGACACAGGCAAAATGCAGGGCAGTCCTGAGAGTACAAAAGGGACATTTGTAAGCGGAGAGGACATTTCCTCAAGACGTACACAGGCAATTATAATCACCAGACAGCACTGAAGGACTCTGAATTTTAAAATTTGATTTTCTTCAGAAGAGAAGTCATTTTCATTGCCTCTTGCCGCAAAGAACAGACCGTTTCATGGGAGTCCACATTCCCCAAATGTGAGTTGTTTCTGTATTTTAGGATATAGATTCTTTCTATTAACAAGCCTGTGGCCAGGGTTGAGGCACCTTGCCGGGACCCTACTGAACAAAGTGCCCAGCCTCCAGCTTCAGATGTGACAGCCCTGATGACTGAGAACTGGTGTGACCTGGGCAGTGCTCAGGGGACCCCCTCCTCTTAGGGCACCAATACAGAGGAATCTGAGTTGAGAGCAGTTACGGAACAGTTGGGATCCATGCACCTGCTCAGGCATGCCCGGGAGACTGTAGTGACCTGAAGATGAAGCAAAACTGAAGTCAAGATGAGTTAGTGATCTGAAAACTGTCAAAGGTGCCAGTGAACCATATGGTGTGGTACAAATCATTGGAGTTAACACTTGTAGGAAAACCAGGACTCATCAGCAAATCTTACTATAAACATGCTTAGTTTATCAAGAAGATGCTGAAGAGCCCTCCAGGAGTGTTTAAAGTAGTGAGTGAGAAGGCTCTAAGTACAGAAAATTATCAAATGAGCATGGCACCCATAACAAAAGTAGATGAAATAGTAAATAAATATGAGAACACAAACCATCTTCTATTGTTAAGTTCTCTGAGTAAATAATGTACATTTCTGTACACATCTGGGAATACACTGACATGTATATTCAAACCAAAAAGAAAAAAAGGACATTGGGCTTATAATGCATGTTCCTAGAGAAACTAAGTAAGAAGGTGAACCCAAAGACAAACACATAGGCATCCTCATGAATATTAACCTTCATCAGGCGATGAAAGGAGACAGAGACAGAGGAGCACGGGACAGAAATCTCAAGGTCCAAATCAGGAGCAGAAGGAGACGGAGCACGAGCAAGGAACTCAGGACCGCGAGGGGTGCACCCACACACTGAGACAATGGGGATGTTCTATCGGGAACTCACCAAGGCCAGCTGGCCTGGGTCTGAAAAAGCATGGGATAAATCCTGACTGGCTGAACATAGAGGACAATGAGGAATACTGAGAACTCAAGAACAATCGCAGAGGGTTTTTGATCCTACTGCACGTACTGGCTTTGGGGGAGCCTAGGCAGTTTGGATGCTCACCTTAGGAGACCTGGATAGAGGTGGGCGGTCCTTGGACTTCCCACAGGTCAGGGAACCCTGATTGCTCTTCGAGCAGATGAGGGAGGGTGACTTGATCGGGGGAGGGGGAGGGAAATGGGAGGCGGTTGCGGGGAGGAGGCAGAAATCCTTAATAAATAAATAAATTAAATAAAAAAAAAAGGAAAAAAATAAAAGAAAAAGAAAACCTTTTGGTGGGAAGTTGGTATGTACTAGAAATTTCTCTTATGCACTTTTTTTTTTTTTATTTTTCGAGACTGGGTTTCTCCGTAGCTTTTGGTTCCTGTCCTGGAACTAGCTCTTGTAGACCAGGCTGGCCTTGAACTCACAGAGATCCGCCTGCCTCTGCCTCCCGAGTGCTGGGATTAAAGGCGTGCACCACCACCACCCGGCTCTCTTATGCACTTTTCCACAATTTATATGACGTTATGTTTTATTTTCTCTAATGGATACACTAAAGCTATATTATACAAGTTTACTGAAACCCATGGGAAGGCCAGTAAGTGCCCTAGAAGAAGAACTGTCAAGAACAGGAAGCATTGATCTTGGTTTGTTTCGCTGTCAATGAGGACCAGTTGGGTGTTACATCCTTCCCAGATGTGCAGTGTAAGATTCACTACAGATGCTTCTCTTTACTGTCCTCCGACAGGAAGCTGGCCTGCTCTCCAGTAATTGCACCTCCCTCCAAGGTATCCATCCACTCCCTCACAGCTCCAACCCCACTGTTACCTGCATTTCCAATCTATGTGTTCCATGGCAAAAACTCCCAGTTGGACAAAGCTCTTCACCGTATTTAGGTCACCTATGCTTGCAGCCTTGTGGATAGGATAATAAGGTGCATAGTTGGTGTGGTATTTGGGGGGCTGACAGCCTCGCTCGTCCTTGTTCCCAAAGCCCACGAAGATCTTATCCAGGCCATCACAAAATCCCAGGGGTGTCCTTTCCTTTTTGGGGAAGAACATCTCCATGGTAAATGTCTGCTTTCCAGGTCCCTTCCTTCTCACTAAGTTTCTCCTGCATTCCCAACCCCCAAATAAGAGACTATGCCAAGATGGCCTCTCCCAAACTCAGAACCAAGATGTGTAGGAAATCAGTTCCTAAAGGTTTGAATATCGAAGGAAACTCAGAGCCAAGCCTTGCCACAGCATCCCAGTAAGGAAGCTCCCTGTTGGTTTACTAGGTGTCAACTGCAGTTGGCAACGTGGTTGCCAAGCAACGGTGGTAAACACAAGCAAACAATGCCTAGGCTCGTGCCAGGTACTGCGCACATTCACCGTGGAGGGCTGTCCAGTGTGTTAGCAAGGAGGGTACTCAGTGCGCATGTGCAGACTCAAAAAAAAAATCAGCCAGCAAACTCACTTTAGTCCCTGCCAGCCCCACCCCCTCCTTGTAGCTTTAGGGGCAGTTAAAAAAGTTTTCTTGTGTTTTCATTCCCGTTTAGTGTCAGGGAATATTTTCTTTCTTTCTTGGTTTCTTCCGCGGCCCATTCCTCATTCAGTAATGAGTTGTTTAATCCCCTTGAGTTTGTACACATGCTAGAGATTTGTTTGCTGTCAAGTGTGTATGTCTTGTGGAATTAACAACTGTTGAAAGGAGACTTGGTCTTCCCAGGGATGAGCCTTTTGATTGCTTATTATGCTGGCTAGTCTTATGTCAGCTTGACACAGCTGGGGTTATCTGAAAAGGGAGAAGCTCAGCTGAGAAAATGCCTCTGAAAGATTCAACTGTAAGGCTTTTTTTTTGGGGGGGGGGTTATAAGAAAGCAGGCTGGGGAAGCCACAGGAAGCCAGCCAGTAAGGGCACCGCTCCATGACCTCTGTGTCAGCTCCTGCCTCCAAGTTTCTGCCCTGCTTGAGTTCCTGTCCTGACTTCCTTTGATGATGAACTGGGATGTGGAAGTGTAAGCTAAATAAACCCTTTCCTTCCCAACTTGCCTTTTGGTCACGGTGTTTCACCGCTGCAACAGAAACCCTAAGTGTTAGTATTCAGGCATCTGTTCTGGTCTGACCTTGGGGCATGTGTCCTCAGCTGAAGCCAGCAAGAGCATCACCTGTGCACGTTCTCTCTGTTCCCCTTTAAAAGGTCCCCGCCCACCTCCCACCTCTCCCTCTTTCTGTCTGTCTCTATCTCTTCCTCTTCCTCTCCTTTTCTGCCCCTCCTGTCCCCAGAGGCCCGGGCTCCCCTCCCCCCTCCCCCCTTTCCTGTTATTTTCCCCCAAGAAAAAACCTTTCCACCTGAGCTCTGTTGCATAGCTTCTTTCTCTTCATGTGCCGCTTTTTTTCTAAATTACGTTAAGACAACTATCCCATTACAAGTGGTTAGCCCTAGAAACATATACATGCAGGCAATACTGAATGAACTCAGCAGGCTATAGTTACATAATTTCCCATTTATATGTTTGTACAACAACAATAGAGCAGTACCTGAGGTTTGGAGGACAAAGAAGGGAGAGAAAGGAGGGGAAAGAGGGGGAAATAAGGCAATTAAATTTTAATTAATTAAAAAAGGAAAAATATATTTTATGTACAAACATTAAGTATTGTTAAGCTTCAAACCCAGGACAAATGGCTGAGATGCCCGTTTAACATATCAAAGCAGACCTGGCCTCCAGGTTATCCCAGCATCCCTCTGTCCCCACCTGTTACAGGTTATGGCTGGCATACCCTCTACCTGAACTCTCGAGCCCAGGGCCTGGGCTGCCCTTCCCCCTGAGGCTCTTCCCTATATAATCCAGAAGTTTGGTTACCTGCTCTTTTTGTACCTTTGGCCTCCTGGCTGCTGAACCTGGTTCCCTCTCTCCCTTCCCCTCTCCCTCTCGCCATATGGCCCAGTGTGGTCATGTCCACTCTGGATTCGCCCAGATGCCCCTGCCTCTGGCTATGCTCTCCCTTTTATCTGTAATAAACTTTCTCCTCCGCCATACCTAGGAGCAGGCACGTCCTTTCCTTTCCTTTTTTAAATTTCTATTTCTTTTTTCATTCAAGTATGGCATACATATGTAGATCTCTCCCTAAAAGTGCAATTTTGAGGGTCTCTGTTATTAGTATTATAATATTAGTATTATTCACATATATTAGTATGTTCATACATGCGTGTTTTAATTTTTAAGACTTAAATTTGAAATGCCTCATTTAAATTAGATTAAAGAGAAATTAAATGCATGCATTTAATTTGTAAAAATTAAATCTTGTCTCCTGACAAAAGAAAAGAAAATGTGTGTGAAAGAGGAACTCCTTAAACTGAAAGACTATTGTAGCATCCTGGCCAGAGAGCACAGAGGGAGCCTATGGCTCTCCTCTGAGTGTATTTTCTGTGGTCTTCAACAACTATGCCTCAGTCTTGTCCCCAAAGACAATCCAATGGAACCCTGGGGACTTGCTAACTGGCTCCTGCCCTCTTTACAGGAGCCAGGTAACTCCACAAATGGGGAGATACTTTGAAAGAGGACCCTGCTGAGCCCTTAGTTTTCCCATGGCCTCCCTGATCAATCCTAAGCAGACATGTTGAGTTGCAAGGTCCATATTCCTCTGAATTCTTCCAGCCTCAGAATTCCAGAGTGAGAGCTCTCTGAGGGCATCACAGTGTTGCCCTGCTCCCTGCCTGCCCTTCCTCAGTTTACCTCTCCATGGGAAAAGAGCATCCTCCATCTTTTTTTTTCATGATTTTAAACTATTTTATTAGGTAAGCTTTTGCCTGTGTATCATTGCCAAAAATTTGGCTCTGTGCTCTAAGTTGCTTTCTGGAAATTCTTGGTTAATTTCTCATATGTTAATTTTACCCACCCACGAGCATAGGAGATCTTTTCATTTTCTTTCTTCAAAGATTTAAAGTTCTTGTCATACAAGTCTTCCACTTGTTTGGTTAGAGCTACCCCAAGATATTTTATGTTATTTGTGGCTATTGGGAAGGGTGATGTTTCTCTGATTTCTTTCTACGTCTGTTTATCATCTGTATAAAAGAGGGCCACTGATTTTTTTTTAGTTAATCTTATATCCCGCTACGTCACTGAAGTTGTTTATGCAGTGTAGGAGTTCTCTAGTAGAATTTTTGTTGTCACTTATGTGTGTACTATCATATCAGTAAATAGTTTGACTATTTCAAAGTTTGACTCTTTTTCTTCTGATTTGTATCCCCCTTGTTCTCCCTTTTTTATTGCTCTAGCTATAACTTCAAGTGCTATATTGAATAGACATGGAAAGTGTGGACAACCTTGTCTTGTTCCTGATTTCAGTGGGATTGCTTTGAGTTTCTCTCCATTTAGTTTAATGTTAGCTGTTGCCTTTGTCATGTTTAGGGACATTCCTTGTATCCCTGCTCTCTACAAGACTTTCATTATAAAGGGGTGTTGAATTTTTTTGAAGGCTTTTTCAGCATCTAATGAGATGATCATGTGTTTTTTTTTTCTTTCAGTTTGTTTATATGGTGGATTACATTGAGAGATTTTTGTATGTTGAACCATACCTACGTCTCTGGGATGAAGCTTACTTGGTCCTGGATGATTTTTCTGATGTATTCTTGGATTCAGTTTGTCAGTATTTTATTGAGTATTTTTTTTTTTTGGTTTTTCGAGACAGGATTTCTCTGTGGTTTTGGAGCCTGTCCTGGAACTAGCACTTGTAGACCAGGCTGGTCTCGAACTCACAGAGATCGGCCTGCCTCTGCCTCCCGAGTGCTGGGATTAAAGGCGTGCACCACCACCGCCCGGCTGAGTATTTTTTTTTTTTTTGGTTTTTCGAGACAGGGTTTCTCTGTGACTTTGGAGCCTGTCCTGGAACTAGCTCTGTAGACCAGGCTGGTCTCGAACTCACAGAGATCTGCCTGCCTCTGCCTCCCAAGTGCTGGGATTAAAGGCGTGTGCCACCATCGCCCGGCTTACTGAGTATTTTTGCATCAGTGATCATGAGGGAGATTGGTCTGTAATTCTCTATCTTAGTTGTGTCTTTGTGTGGTTTAGATATCAGGGCAACTGTAGTCTTGTAAAAAAGAGTTTGACAATATTTCTTCTGTTTCTATTGTGTGGAACAATTTAAGGAGTATTGGTATTAGTTCTTCTTTGAAAATGTGGCAGAATTCTGCACTAAAACCATCTGGTTCTTGGCCTTTTTTTTCTTTTTCCTTTTTGGTAGGGAAACTTTTGATGACTGTTTCTATTTCTTCAGCAGTTATAGGTCTATTTAATTTGTTTATTGGGTCTTGATTTAATTTTGGTAAGTGATATTTACTTAGGATATTGTCCATTTCCTTTAAGTTTTCCAATTTTGTGGAGTACAGGTTTTGATGATTCCCTGGATTTCCTCTGTATCTGTTGTTATGTCCCCCTAATCATTTCTGATTTTGTTTATTTGGCTAATCTCTCTCTGCCTTTTGGTTAGTTTGGATAAAGGTTTGTCTATTTTGTTAATTTTCTCAAAGAATCAACTCTTTGTCTCATTGATTCTTTGTATTGTTCTCTTTGTTTCTATTTTGCTGATTCGAGCTCCAAATTTGATTATTTCCTGTCATCTAGTCCTCCTGGGTGAGTTTATGTCTTTTCGTTCTAGAGTTTTCAGGTGTTCTGTTAACTCGATAGTGTGGGATTTTGCCAGGTTCTTTGTGTAGGCATTCCGTGCTATCAATTTTCCTCTTAACACGGTTTTCATTGTGTCCCACAAGTTTGGGTATGTTGTTTGGTCATTTTCATTGAATTTTAAAAAGTCTTTAATTTCTTTATTTCTTCCTTTATCAATTGGTGATTCGGGTGAGCATTGTTCAATTTAAATGTGTTTGGGGCTTTCTGAAATTAGTGGTGTTGTTGAATTCTGACTTTAAGCCATAGAGATTCGATAAGATACATGGGAGATGCCCAAATATCTCCGAGAAGGGGCAATAGAAGAGATTTCATGAGTGGACTGAGGGCATTTGGGGATGGGGACATGAGCGATCAGATTGGGGGGAGTGCTGAAACAGACTGAAAAGGGCGGAAGCATCTCAGGGTCAGGTAAAAACCTGGTGCAATCTACAAGGACGACCCCAGCTAAAACTCCTAGCGATAGCGGATATGTAGCCTGAATTAGCCGCCTCCTGTGACCAGATTGGTGCATATCCCAGTTGTCATCTGAGACGCTTCATCTACTTTTTATGCAGCACCAATTTCTGAACGCCAAAAGCTTCTATGCTCTGCCATCCTTGCTAACCCACCTGACTTCCCTCAGCACAGAACATTTTCGTTTGAGAGGCCTGCCCTCTTCTGGATGATTGAAATATTACATGCCAGATTTCAGAGTTTGCCCAAATTAGGTTTCATATATGGAAGTAACAGTGGTTAAGCATTTTTGAATAACAGAAACAAATAAAAATTCTTTGATACGTTTTCCTGAAAGTCTTCAAAAATTTACACTGATATTCACATGTATTTTGCTTATTTTCTGACTATGCCAGATTAAAAATCTTAAAACAACAATAACAACAAAAAACAGTTGATGACCCAAAAGGTACTAAATACTAATAAAGGCAAATATTTCATTCATTTTAGGTCTCTGCAAT
This sequence comes from Microtus pennsylvanicus, assembly GCF_037038515.1. Classification (NCBI taxonomy): domain Eukaryota; kingdom Metazoa; phylum Chordata; class Mammalia; order Rodentia; family Cricetidae; genus Microtus; species Microtus pennsylvanicus. The sequence continues at coordinate 13,875,378 of NC_134587.1, forward strand.
CAGTCCTAGTGACCCTATGGAACAGAATCTGTGCGTCGTTACCTCTATTCTACAGAAAGGCTCACAGAGATACGGTTTCCTCAATGTCACCCCACCCAATCACCCTACAAATTCTTCCTGCTTTTTCTGGCCTGCATCTCCCATGAACCAGCCACAGCTCATTGAACCAGAATAGTCAACGAAGCCAGGTTAGTCAAGTTCTTTTGAGAGGAAATTTGAAAACAGACTACCTAAGCTCTGAGCCCTACCATGGAAAAGCAACTTTCTGAATGGAGAGGCAGAAAAAAAAATGATCAGAGAGATGATTTTTTAAAAAATAATCAAATGGCTTACATAAACAAAAGAAAGTAAATTTCCTGTCTATAGTCATTCCTAGGGCCCTCTACTTTGATTTAACTTCTGAAAATGGCTTTCTCCATTACATTTTTATATAACTGGCCCACGCAAATAACAACATGCGATGGTGAATGAATAAAATCTAGTTCAAATGGAATAAAAACCCCAGTTAATACGGTACATTGAATGATGTGCATAATTTGTATTGTATTTCAAGGCAAGTAGAATCAAATAAGGAGCAATAAATGGAAATCACTGCAATTATCAGGGCAATAAAGTCAAGCAACGCCTGGGTCAGCTGTAGGGAAGACACGTCACACGTGGCCAAGTTATGGTGGAGTTTCTCTCTGGGAACCTGGACTTCAAGGCCAGGAATCAAGTGCTCTCCATGTCTCCAGCACCATGGCTGCTCATCCATATTCCCAAGCCCAGCTTCTCCACCTCCAGAGAGGAGGAATGTGGGCTAATGGTGATGGGAGCAGGGTGTCTCATGGAGAAACTCTTCCTTAGCTTAGGATTGGGAAAATACAGAACAGAGTATCTGAAGTTGGTCTGGGAAGAATATTCTTCTTGTGGCCCAGGGTGTCTCAGCTGTGTGCATCTATACGGGAGGCTGGGGATGGGACAGGTGCTTAGAGCAACATGAGGCAGCCTGGCCTTGTTCTCTGTGCAGATGCCTTCCATCAGCAGCTAAATTGGCGGCCACATGGATGTCAGTCCCTGGGATTGTTGGGTTCTGGCATCAGCTCAATACTCTTTACACTGAAGAAAGACTAACAAGGAACACTTAGAATGATTGCTAAATGCTAGAGTCCTGAGGCTGAGGTGACTTCAAGTAGCCAGGACCTAGAGTAAGAAAAGCTTGGTTTACTGTAATTGAATTAAATATATGCACAAGGTATTCTTCCTTCCACATGTAATTAAAAAATTTTCTGCGAACTTTAAAATAGCTATGAATTGTTGTCAGTATGCCAAGGCAAATCCTTCACATGTATTATTTTCTTGAAAATGTTTCTGTCATGATTATCTATGAGTTTATGGCAGGAGCAATGTCACGTTATGGAAAAGACCACGACAAGGTTGCATGGAACCGTTGCGCGCCTATTATTAGTTTCCATATGCTGGGCATCTTGTCTGAGAACTGAGAGGGAAATTACAAACTGGAGTGTCTGTCTTCTGGAGCTCACAGGTCAGGCACTCACCATTAACTCATGTGAGGACTGAAGGGAGCGTATGTGTGAAGTCTGCTTCAACCCTGAAGCATCATAATAACTTCTGGGCATTTTGTAGAGATAATGTTGGGCTAAAATAAATGCTAAGGAGACTGGTAGATAAAGGACGGGGGTGGGAACAAGAAGGAAATTGTAGGGAAGAGGAGCTGTTCTGTCAGAGCTGGCGTGGGGGGCGGTTTTTAACCACTATCTGAATCCTTCCTCCACCCTCCCCAGCAGTCCCTTCCTGAGTTACTCAGACTGTCCTTTCTAGCAAAGGAAAAGAAGAAAGGGTGTAATTTGCTCAGAATCCTGGCAAACTGCTAGCGCTCATTTGCACATCTTGTCTGTACAGGCTACTACATCCAAATGGGATGTAGGCAGAGCTAGAGGGAGATGAGGTACCAAGTTTTGCCCCCATTCTGCACAGCTAGTGAGAGGAAACACATACCTAAAGCTATGATGATAGACAAATAATACTGGCAGCATTTAAGACATGAACATTGTTTTGTCAAGTGAAAAAAAAAGGTAGAGAAGTACAAAATGAAAGTCTTTCCTGATCTACCTTCCAAATTGGGATATAGCCCTAAGTATTTTTCTATACGTACAGAAATATATACAGTGGTTAGTTTCCCTTGCTTATGGGGGGGTGAGGTTGACTGCAGTCTGAAAATAACAAAAGGAAAGTTCTAGAAGTAAACCTCTTAACTCTTAAATCTTGTCACCGTATGCAGTACGAGATCATGTGCTGTCCTGCTATGTCCCATCTGGATATGAAACCTCTTGGCCAGCAGATCTCTACGGTAGATGCTACCGTTGATGAGCAATATAGTAGCCATCTGCACTACCGTACTGTTTATGTTCAACCACTTCTTTGTCGACTCAACAATATCACCAAAGATACAGTAATGATGCTGGCAACTCAGTATGCCAAGAGATGCCAAGAAATGTTTCCTTTTACCAGAAAATGACAGTACTACACTTAAAGAGGAAAAAGGAAAATATGTCTATTGAAATGCAATAGAAAAACTTGGGAGCTAAACAGATCACAGTCGTATGGCCTCATTGTAGCTTACTGCTGTAATTGCTCCTCTCTGTCAATTATGGTGAGGCTGGGTGACTCAGTGGTTCATCTCTGGCTGTCTAATTTATAAATTAAATTTTTCTCATGAGGCGCACACATAGGAAAGAATCTTGTCGTAAATAAGGCTTAGTGGGCTCTGTGGTTATCAGTTGGCTGTCACAGCATCGTGAGACTTGTGTTCAAATAATCCTGAGCTGACTCAATAGTGACTCAGAAGTACAATAGTGATGCTGGCCCCTCACTATGCCAAGAGAAACCATCCAGTGTTTAAGTGAAAAATTATTATTAGTTATTGTGAGTCTGGATGACTCAGAGAACCAAATTTTCTTATAGGCATTTACATGTGGGAAAACACGATATAAATAAAGGTTTATACTGATTGCCCCCAGTTCCAGTTATACGCTAGAGAGGTAACATTTAATGCAACCCTCCAAATAAGGATATCACTGTGTATTGACAAGATCTTTCCCATCTAAGAATGTTGTGGAATATTATTTTAACTAAGCAAAGATGTATTATATTTGTTTATACTACAGGATATGACTTTACCTGTGAAAATGTGTGTTATTTTTCTTTCTGCTGCATCTGTTTAATGATATAAGTATGTGTGTTTAATTATGTAAAAGAAATGCTGGGTCTGCTTCATCTTGCCTGCCAAAGGCACCTGTCTGGTCTAATAAAGAACTGAATGGCCAATAGGTAGGCAGAGAAAGAGAATAAATAGAAGGAGCACTCTAGGCTCATAAAGAATGAGGAGGAACAAGAGAAGAAAAAGGAGGAAAACAAGGAAGATGCCTAGGGCAGCTACCACCACTCAGACATAGAGACAGCAAGGAAGGAAGAAAAGGTTAAAAAGTCCCAAGGCAAAACACAGATGAAGAGAAACAGATTAAGTTTAAAAAGCTAGCCAGAAAAGAGCTAAACTAAGGCCAAGCATTCAAAACTAATAATAAATCTCTGTGTCATGATTTGGGAACTGGTTAGTAGCCCACAAGAAAAAGTCTGGCACATAAAAACCATGCCGAATTTAGTGACTGCATTGTATATCCCTCAAGCATTTCATGAGAGGGGGAGATGCTTTATTTCATTTTGAAATTCAATGTTGCTGTTCCTAATTCAGGGGCTGTATGAACAGACTAGTTCTAAGTGTATATCATGCAGAGAATTCTGAATTAAGGAGACGATTTTTTCCTCTTCCAATCCAACTTCTGTTGCCAAGAACCTTGTGTTATTCTTGCTGTTTTTGTGTTTAGTTTGTTCTTCTACTACTTAACACATTCAGTGTGGACTGAGAACATGCACCAAATACTGCTAACGTTTATTTATTATAGAAAACAAGCTATTTAACATCTTGAATCTGTCTCTTTGTAAACAATTTTATGTTACAATTTTGAGTTATTCACTTCTCTATCTTCTGTTCTTTGTCAGAGATCTTGATAAAGGTAAGTCCATGTATTAATAAAGATATATTCTAATAATGTAAATATTACCGAATGCATCACCAAATAGTTTATGTAAGTAGGATATAATAAGAGAGGAGATAGTGTCATCTGTGAACTAACATGCTGGTAGCCTCAGTGATGAGCAGTGGAGACTTCATCCTTTTATTGCCTCTCAGCTTTGTCTATATTATACTACTAGTGACTATGAGTCCTAACGCCCAAGTTTGTGGACTCAAGTCAAAGGGCTTCACATTCTTCAAAGTCTATAGTCTTAATACTGGGGATAAGAACAAAAATTATTATATTATGTCCCATTAATGAGACACAGAAATCCTAAGAGAGACACTGAACCATTAGGACCTTGGGTTGTAACAAAAGCCTGCCAAAAGTAGAAACAGATGAAACCATCCAGCCATGGCAAAGAGGACAACATCCTTAACCATTCACAGGTGTTTGTTGAGCACTTTCATAAAATGAAGACTGAAAATTGATTTCCAAATGTATTAATCCTCTGAGCTTTGCCTTGCTTCTAAAAAATGATAACATTGTGTATCCTTTATGTACATAAATATTGTATCTTGATGAGTGTAGTCTTTCCTGGTCTGGAGTAATTTCCAGAAAGGGTTTGAGGTACAAAACATTCTTACTCGGGAAGCAAAGAACCTCGGGGTTTGGTTTCACTTCGTCACACCCTCTTTTTTGTAACACACTCAGATGTCCTACTGCTTTATGGGCCACTGGGGATCTGAGGAGGCGCCAAGTTCACTCAGCCCTGCCAGAATAAAAGTGATACTGTCTTATTTAGCTGAATATTGATCTCAGCCCAGAGGACCAGGAGAAGGGTACACTAGATTATCTTTTAAAATGAGGAGACTGAGTAAGGCACAAACCCAGCATCCTATTAGAATCCCACCCTTACCATCTTATGCTGCCTCAGTTTTCTTCTCTCCTTCCCCAGGCCATGTCCAGGAGTTCAGCTCCCTGACCTTAAATTCCTAGATCACGTCATTCTGTGTTTCCTCCCTGCTTTGTCTGACACGGAACCAGCTTCTTGTCTGAGCCACCCTGCACTGTTTACCAGTCTAGAGGCAGTAGAACGTGGGAGAATGGAGTCAGTAAATGAGGCATGCTAAAGACTTACTCAATAGCCAACTTTATTCAGAGCATCGGACCATTTATACTCTGAGTTTTAAGAGAAATCACATGGGTAAAGCGTACACTCGCAACCCCAAGCCATGCATGGCAGCCAAGCTAGAAGTCACAAGACACATTTTTTCCTACAGTCATATAAGCAACAAGAGTCAGTCGTAATGAATAATCTGAAGTAAATTCACTCCTACTGAGTACACCTGGGAGAGCCATGAAAACATAATCTGGGAACGATTTCGTGTCTTTGAGAAAACTGAGGTCTTGGTTTCTTAGAATTTTCTCACAAGCACTCAGAAAACCCCTCACAGGACTCCATTCTCGGACAGTGGTCCAAAAGTGTTCCACTTTTATGTTCATTGAATACAGTGTAAAATCTGACTCAAAGAAAGCCTCAGGTTGCCAGGGAAGAGCAGAAAATGAGAAAGAGAATGACTGCATGTTCCTGCCTTTTGCTTTCTTCATCTGGAAGGTGGAATTAGCATAAACAGTAGACCTACTCCATTGATCTAGTGCTGAAGACACACCAGCCCTCTTCTGGTTCTTAAGGACAACCTATTCTTCCTCAGCACCCCCCCCCCTTTTCCATTTCTCCCCACCGTCCATGACTTTGGCCAGGGACTTTCCAATTCAGTGGTCACTTCCTTTATGACTCATCCTAAAATCCCTTTCATAAAGCTATGTATTTTAACCTCAAGGGCACTGATCACACGTCTAAATTTACATGGATTTATTATTCAGTTAGGAACATTTACCTTTAATAGACCACATGCTTCATGAGAACAAATGCATCTGTTTCTCTCACCAATGTCTCTCCAGCACGGGATACTCAGCATATATTTGTGAAATAAATAAGGGAACATAAATAAACAGGGACAGTGAGAAAGATGAAGGAACACCGTGCAGGACAATCGCTGTACACTGTGGTTTTATGATCGCCACTTCCTTCTCCAGAGCAGATTTTTTTTTAAGACTACCAAGTCTCCAGATCAGAAGGACAACAGAGAAGAAAGTCTATGACATACATTTGTAAATAGCAAAGCAATAGGCAAACATAAGCACTTCGTGATCATCAGTACTCTTTACTTCTCTTTCCTGTGAACCCCACTAATCCTTTGCTCAATGAATTCATAAAGACAGAAACAATAGTTCCTCAGTAACCAGATATGGACATGTTTGATTTTAAACAATCGTCCTCATAAAGATACCCTTGGTTGTTTCAAGCAAAATAAATCTTACTGAATCTCATAGTCTACAAGAAGCATAAGGTCAAGTTAACCTTTTAAAGGGCCATCACATGATTTGGTAGAGTAATAGACCCAGTATAAACACTATAAACAAGGCAGAATTAATTCTAAGGAACTCTTTTATAAATCACTGACAATTATGATACAAGTATATATTTAAGATGATTGTTGACCTTATAATAGTTGATATCTACTTTTTGAAAGTATGTTTTCTTAATAATTTTGACTCCTAAAGCTGAATAGAGTGGTGCTTAATGATAACTCTACACTAACATGACTGTCTGTCTGGACACCTTAGAGTGCTGCAATCACTATGGCTTAAAAACTCTTCAGCATCTCTGCCTCCTCCACCCAATCAGATATGGAGGCAATGGGATGTGCTAGAACTTCCAAGTGCAAGAAAGGTCCACACCAATTCAGCTATGGCTTCTGAGTAGCAACTGCATGAATTCATAAAAACTTTGTGTTCTATAAAAGCACAAAAGTGGAAAGCACTCTTTGGAATGAATGATTTACAGTTTCTTTAAAATTCACAGGGATGAAATAGAAACCGTCTCCCATCCTTAGCCACAAATGGACCTCTCAAGATGCATTACTGGCAAAAACTGGAGAACTCAATATAACTCTTTTATACAGTCTTCCCTGTAGACTAAGTGACTGAGCCCAACTGAATGCTCTAATAATCAGACCCATCTGCAAGTTTCTTTGTTGTCTGACCCAGCCTCTGCCAGAATGACCGAAGGCTAGAACCACTGGAGGCTGTCATAATTATTCCTTCAATGCCTCTCGACTTACTCCAAACATCTGTAGATCTTGTCTACTTACCACTCACATTTAGTCAGGGTTCTCCAGAGAAATAGCCAGTAACCTGTTTCTGTGAGTACACACAGAGAGCTTTCAAAAGGAACTGCTTTGCATGGTTAAGAAGCATAGTAAGTGTGAAATCTGCCATCCCAACTGGCTTTCCAAAGACCCAAGTGCATCTATGTTCCAGATCAGGTCCATGAGACAGTGGGCTGCTGCAGAACCAGGAAGAGCTAATAGTATAGAGGAAGCTCAAGTGCAGCCCAAAGTCTCCTGATTCAAATGTGAATGGCATCAGAAACACTCTTGCAGAAACACTTAGAATAATGCTTAACCAAATTATGGGTGTCCCATAGCCTACTCCAACTTCACATATAAAACTAGCCCTTACCCTACAACATCTCCATCATAAATTTTCATCAGTGTTTTTGATCTTGGCCATTCTTACAGGTGTAAGACAGGATCTCAGAGTTGTTTTGATTTGCATTTCTCTGATGACTAAGGATGTTGAACATTTCCTTAAGTGTCTTTCAGCCATTTTAGATTCCTCTGTTGAGAGTTCTCCGTTTAGGTCAGTACTCCATTTTTTTTTATTGGATTATGTGTTCTTTTGATGATCAATTTCTTGAGTTCTTTGTATATTTTGGAGATCAGACCTCTGTCTGATGTGGGGTTAGTGAAGATCTTTTCCCATTCTGTAGGCTGTTGTTTTGTCTTGTTGACCATATCCTTTGCTTTACAAAAGCTTTTCAGTTTCAGAAGGTCTTATGAATTGTTTCTCTCAGTGTCTGTGCTGCTGGGGTTGTATTTAGAAAGTGGTCTCCTGTGCCAATGCGTTCAAGTGTACTTCCCACTTTCTCTTCTATAAGGTTCAGTGTGGCTGGCTTTATGTTGAGGTCTTTGATCCATTTGGACTTGAGTTTTGTGTATGGTGATAGATATGGGCCTACTTTTATTCTTCTACATGTTGATATCCAGTTATGCCAGCATCATTTGTTAAATATGCTTCTTTTGCATTGCTAGTGGAAATGCAACCCCTTTGATGTCAGTATGGCGATTTCTCAGAAAAGTAGAAAACAACCTTCCTCACGACCCAGCAATACCACTTTTGGGTACATATCCAAAGGATGCTCAATTGTGCCACAAGGACATGTGCTCAACTATGTTCATAGTAGCTTTGTTTGTCATAGCCAGAACCTGGAAACAACCTAAATGCCCCTTGACTGAAGAATGGATAAGAAAAATGTGGTACATTTACACAATGAAATACTACACAGAAGAAAAAAATAATGACATCTTGAATTTTGCAGGAAAATGGATGGAGCTAGAAAACATCATTTTGAGTGAGGTAACCCAGACACAGAAAGACAATTATCACATGTACTCACTCATAGGTTGTTTTTAAACATAAACCAAAGAAAACCAGCCTGCAAACCACAATCCAGAGAACTTAGACAACAACGAGGACACTAAGAGAGACTTACATAGATCTAATCTACATGGGAAGTAGAAAAAGACAAGATCTCATGAGTAAATTGGGAGCATGGGGACCTTGGGGGAGGGTTGAAGTGGGGAGAGAAGAGACACGGAGGGGAGCAGAGAAAAATGTAGAGCTCAATAAAGATTAAAAAAACTAGCCCTTACATCGTCTCATGCTACATTTTATTTAAAAACATTTTGAGCCGGGTGGTGGTGGCACAAGCCTTTAATTCCAGCACTCGGGAGGCAGAGGCAGACGGATCTCTGTGAGTTTGAGGCCAGCCTGGTCTACAAGAGCTAGTTCCAGGACAGGAACCAAAAGCTACGGAGAAACCCTGTCTCTAAAAAAAAAAACATTTTGAAATTCGTCTCACTTTATTGACATGTAATTTTTATTTCAATTGCCTTTCTACATTTTGATTCTTGTCTTTCCAGCTTTTTCTAAGGAGCGTCTGTGTTTGTTTTCTCAACCCTGTGGCAGAACACCCAGCATAGATTTGAAAAAAGAGAAAGACTGTTTGAGCCCAGTTTCAGAGAATTCTGTATATCCCAGCTGACTGTGTTGCTTCTGGCCCCGTGGTGAAGCCAATCGCCATGGTTGCAGAAGCAAGTCAAAGAGAAGGCTGCTAGCCTTACAAAGGACAGGATGCAGAGTGAAAGACGTGAAGGGGCGAAGGACCAGATATAATTTCTGAAGTGACCTCTTCATCCAGTTAGGCCCACCTCCAGAAGTTTCTGTTCCCTCCCAAAACAGTACGGCCAGCTTGGCTTCAAGCATTCAACCCCTGAGCCTGTGGGGACATTTCAGATTCAAACCATAGGAGAGTCCTTTCCCCTAAATTACTATTTGGGGTAGCAAGAGTAAAATATATTTTATCCTATAATTTTCAGTTCCTGGAAATCTTCACAGTGGCAAGTACAGTGTACAGTAGATTGATGAGATAAATAAGTTCGGGCTGCGGAGGATCAACCCTGCAGTCTCCACAGCTGAGTCACTGGGATCCTAATTCAGAGCCTTGTTCACATTTGTTACCATGTTTCCATGTCTCTAACTCCCATTATCCTCATCTATATCCTGTTCTCTTTCTTGCCGGACTCTTTCCTGTCTTGTATGAATTAATACTCATTGTGGAAAGCTCTCAGCCAGTCAATAATTGTGCAAAGTTCAAGTCATAAATTCAGGCATTCTGCTGCAGCCACAAAAAAACCATATGTTTCTGCCTCTAATATTTATTATGAGAGAGAGAGAGAGAGAGAGAGAGAGAGAGAGAGAGAGAGAGAGAGAGAGAGAGAAATAATACAAGAATTACAAGAGAAGCTGGGAAGTAGTGATGCACACCTTTAATCCCAGCACTCAGGAGGCAGAGGCAGGTGAATCTCTTTGAGTTCGAGTCCAGTCTGGTCTACAGAGTGAGTTCCAGGATAGCCAAAGGTACACAGAAAAACCCTGTCTTAAAACAAAAAAGTAATAATAATTGCAGGAGGAGAAAATTCCACATGGCTGCCATGCATACAGGCTGCTACTTTGATACCTTGTAGTCAGAGAAATGGTTTGAACAGCTATGTATGGGTTAGAGGATGCTTCTAGGCTAAGAGTTACCTGGAAAATCTTCCCTAGGAGAAACAGTATCCCAAAAGATTTTGCTCCAAAGGAATTCTTTTCTCTAGAGGAGAGAGAGAGAGAGAGAGAGAGAGAGAGAGAGAGAGAGAGAGAGAGAGAGAGAGAGAGAGAGAGAGAGGTTTGTCCTCCAATGTATGTCCCTTAATCTCCCAGATCTACTATTAAAGAGCAGATTCCTGGACCCGTGTGATGGTTAATGTTGTCCACTTGACAGGATCTGGAATCACTGGGAAGCAAGCCTCCTATCTAGCTTCAGATGTGAACTCCAGGGACTGTATTAACCATATTAACTGAGTTGAAAACACCCACACTAAAAGCATGTGTCACTATTCTCTGGGCTTGGGCCATGGACTGTATAAAAAGAAGAAAGTGAGCTGAGCACAAGCATTCCTTGCTCTCTGCTTCCTGACAGTGGCTGCAATGTGACCAGCTGCCTCAATGTTCTGCGACTACAACTTCCCTACCATGGTGGTTCTAAGCATGAATGCAAATAAACCCTTCCTCCCTTCCTTGTTTATGGCATAGTATTCTTTCACAGCAGTCAGAAAGAAACTAAGACGGGCCATCTAAACCAAGAGAATCTCTACCTGAGGGGATGCTTCAGTCATTTACAGATTTTTTTTTGTCTTGAAATAAACATAAAATTTATCATGTTCATTCACAGTTCTATAAGCTCAGGAATGTTAGGTGCATTTATGCCCTTTAGCCGTCACCACCATCCCTATCCAGAACATCTTCAGCATCCCAAACTGAGCCCTTATACACATTAAACGCTAAGTCCTCTTCCTCCAGCTCCATGGCAACTCGGTCCTACTGTCTCTCTTTCTAGGCACTTCATATAATGAAATCATACAATATTTATTATCTTGTGTCTGGATTATCTCATTTTGTCTATTGAATTTAGAATTCATCCAAGATGCAGCTGAGTTGAATGTAACTATGAGAGTCCAGGCTAACTTCACGCTCCTACCTTGTCTTTTCAAATTTCAGAATTATTGTCATTGTGCCCAGTAAAAGCCTTTTACTGGCAGACCAGTTCCCCACTGTATTTTGTTTATCCACGTAGCTATGTTATGGAATAATCTTTTTGAACACCGTGGAGAGGAGTTAGTCTGGTTGACTTAATAAAGAGCTGAATGGTCAACAGCTAGGCAGGATTTCTAGGCAGAGAGAATGCTGGGAAGAAGAAGGGCAGAATCGACAGCCAGACAGAAGTCGAGAATGTAGGAGGGGAAGTAACAGCCAGAGCCACATGGCAAGACATAGATTAATCTACGAATTAGAACTAGTTAGAAACAAGCCTCAGCTATTGGCCAAGCTTTCATAATTAATAAGAAGTCTCCATGTTGTATCATTTATTTGAGAGAAAAATCCACTTACAAATGGCATCCAATGTCTGGGCATGTATTTCCAATAAGACTTGAGAAAGCTTTCAAAAATATTCTAAATATACAGAAACAGAGCCAAACACGGCTTTTTAATCTTTCAGATCTCATGTGGGCCACAGTATAGAAACAAAGTCTCCTGGCTACTGTCTGTGGGCTTAAACCACCAGCAGGCCATGAACGGGCTAAGCTGAACAGCAATTAAAGTTTTCATGTGGACAGAAAAAGTTGCAATACTCAGTAAAACAGGTTCAGACGGGAAAAGAAACAAACTCCTAAACACATTAATACATTGTGTTTAACAATGTGCATTTTAGAAAAAAAGAAAAAGGATATAGACAGTCATAGAAAGCATAATAGTTTAAAAATAATAAAGTCTTTTAAGAGAGAGGTAAAGTAACAATAATAAGAGAAGAATAAGCCATGTAGAGATGTGAAATACACAGGGAGTTTGGAGCCTGTATGGTGTTTTAGTGATTTATTTTTTTTTTATTGCTGATGAGCAGACAATAGGTACCAAGAGAAACTGGATTATAGAAACTGATAAATTAAACCAGGAAAACAGGAGCCAGATTATGACACACACTCTGAAGGATGACTCTGTCTTCCTTGCAATTATTCAAAAAAGGAATAAAGAGTGAGATTTGTGTCAAAAAGCCAGGAGGAAGTGCGAGATTTAATCAAGTCTTCTACAAAGCCTATGGAAAGGAACCACGGAAAGGCGAGATTTCACTTTCCTCTCAGATGCTGAGACAGCTTCTTGTCTCAGAGGAAATGCTGCACTGTGTTGTCATGGGAAACTCCTTCTTTGTGTTCAAGTGCTTCCCAATACACTAGAAAACAGGGAGGGACATGCTTTCCTGTCTGCAACTTGATGAGGGGATTCATCAGAATGCAGTTGCAGAATTAGCAAAGCAATGAATGATTTCTATCACTTTTCCTTCTAATAGCTGGTTAAGGATGAGGGAAGGCAACTATTTTTTAAAATACACTTTATGTAGTTGGTAGCCAAGGGTGTTCCATAAAGAATAATGAGTGTACTACTGGTTTATGATGAATCTCTGGGAGGACAGAATATGAATGAATTGATGAATTAGAAGATTTTGAAGAAATTCGCCTTTAGGCTATAAGAGAAAAAACTTCCATCAATTACTGTCTATAGTTTATGAATCTTAAATATTAAAATAATATTGCTATATCCCTGAAGAGTTGCGTATTTGGGAAAAGTGTGTATAGTGTTGCTTCCGATTTACAAGTGGCACACAGAGATGGGGAAAACATGTTGTTTTTAAAAAGTTGATCATTGTCAGTAACATGAGATAAGTGTAAAATAGCAAATTTAAAGTTATGCTACTTTTTATTATGAAAAGAAGCTAAATTCATTCAATGAAATTCACAGCTACTCAGTGTGGTTGAGGGTGAGGGCAGGGAATCTCTTACCTAAGAAAGTGCTCTAAATCCTTTGCCCAAGAGGGTAGTGTTAACAACAACCTTCCAGTATTTGAAGATTTGATCAGAATAGTTTATCTAGAATCTTCTAGAAAACTGAAAGACTTGATAATTTCTAATTCCTAGAATAAAGTCTCAAATGTATTCTCAAATGTTCACATTACTTCTTAGTTTTGATTTATGGTTTAGCTGTTTCCGTGTTATATTTGTATAGGTTTTGAACCCTCTTTTCCACCCTATCCCATGCTCCCTCCATGTTTTTTCTGCTACTGGTAGGGAACATTCTACTTGGGGAGCTGTCTGATCCTATTAATCCCACTGGGCAGGAATAAGAACATTACCAAAATTTTGAGGCAAATGTAACGCAAGATTTATTAAATACTAGCCAGGATGACATACACAGGCCATATCCATACCCAGGATTCTCAAAGAATGGACATATAGTACTTTAGTCTGGTTTTTATGAAGGCAAAACCCACAAGGCTGGGTACACTCCACCTTTGTCCAACTGGGGGCAAGCATACGTCCTGACATGCTTCCTTCCTATGTACCTCCCACCTACATGTGATCAAGCATATTCAGTGCAGTTGGGGCAACCAACCTTGTTTACTGAAGTGAGAAACACGTGGCTTGTTATCTCACATAAACAAAAGCCCCCAACATTCCAGGAAGTTATCTGTCCTTGGGCAAGTAGGATTTACAGGCTAGAGACATTTTTGTTTTATAGATCTATTAAACATGGTAAATTAAACTTAAAACATTACTATAGCCATAACAAACCAAGGTTGGAATAGTTCATAGAAATACCTGTGGCATTCATTGTGAGTGACAGGGCAGGGTCAACGCTCAGCTTCTCTTCTCTCTAGAGAGGAAAACTTTGATGGCTATAAAGGGACAGCAAACTGTCACCCCACCCCCTTTAGTCTTTAAGACAAGCTGACAGTAGATAGACCGTCAGGAGGAAAAAGCCTAAAAATACATTCATATAAATATACACTGTGGTTACAATGAAACTCAAAGAAGGGCCTTGTACTCCAACCTTAAAAACCTTCAAAATAAAGAGAAAAGATGGGGCTGTCTGCAAAAATAGTAACCCTTAGGAGAGCTGAAACAGCAAGAAAAGCAGGCCGTGGATGGGGGCAGAGTTCACCTGAAGCTGATTCTGATATCAGTCTATTTTTTTTCCTATGAATTACTCTTCAGAAGTATCTAGCCTTCAGGTGGATGAGGAAACTTCAAAGAGAATCTTGTCCTAGGCTTTAAGAGAAAATAGGACAAGACATGGTTTGAAGTCCTTACTAGAGTTCTTACAACAAAAACCTGAGCTCCATCAACCGCAACAGACGAAGGTTAGCCACCCATCCTCAATAAACCAGCTAAAGGGACAAATGACAGTGAAATGCAGGGGGAGATTTATTTAGTGTAGCCACACTGGGAAGAAGAATACATAAAGAGGTGTGATGGATCCAAGTCCATCAAACATTGACATATATTTTAAGTCTAAATAGAGGAAGAATTAGGGCAGGGGACAAAACGTGTATAATTAACTGGACCTGGTCAAGATGTGGTCCCTTTGATCATTGTCTCAATTCCTGTTATGCAAGGTAGTCAAAGAAATAAAATTTCTGTTATCACTTAAGGGATCAATCTGATTCCTCCAAGGTGATCACTCCTCCAAGGTCCAGGAACCCAAGATCACTCTGTGTCCCTGGAAAAATTAAAGGAGACAGCAAGGCACAAAATGAAGTCAAGTGTCAGACTTCCCTCCTGCTTATAGCTACTTTCTGGAGATAATATATATTTTAGCCAAAAGACCTTCTATGTGTCTGTCTCTATGGACGTGAGGAAGGGGGCGTAAGAATGACCATGATTCTTCCTTCAGTTAGAAGTACTCAGCACGCCAAAGCAGCATATTGCTCACTTCCATTTTCTGAGCCCCCGAACAAAAGCAAAAAAAGTTTGAGATTGCTAGTGTCTTCCAATGATAACAGACCTCATGAAAATTAATTCACAAAGGTAAAAACCTACGTTGTCTTTGATAAAGCTACAAGAAAATTACAAATTAAGTCCTAGCAATGATAACCTATGACCTCTACCCAATGAGTGCTGGGACTACAGGTAAACTTGATACTTCCTACCTTAACAAAAAGATACCACCCTTGTCTTTTATCTTCATCTTCCAATTTCCTGAAAATTATACTGATTTTAACTCACTTGCTTTTTTTTCTATGTTCTGCTCCCATCCTCCAAACCATCCTCCAGTACACTCATCAAATCAAACTTCTAAGTTGATGCCCTGTCCTGTTTCCTTAGGTGGAAGCCTCCTCCTATTACCTGAAGACTTCATCCTAGCTTGGAAAGTTCTGCATAACAAAATCTTAGCCAACGCTTCCAATCCTCTCTCCCAAAACATCCATTACCTTCAACCAAAAGAAATAGTTTGTAAGACTTCCCAGGCCCACATTTTTTGCTTACACTGCCTACAACAGTATAACTATCCCTCCCAGAACAAAATAAGATCTAGACAAAATCAACTTATGATCAAATTCAGTTAGAGTCAAACACAAACCATTTCCTGACTTTCTAAAAATGGAAGAGTTTTTCTCTTTGCCTGCGACTCTGCTGATGCTGCTCCAGGGAGCTCCTGTGGAGCAATAGACCCAGAATGCAGTGTAAGAATAAGCTTGAAATTGAGGAAATTCAGTGTTCCTGCTTAGAATTCTCTTTGGCCATCCTGTTGCTGCAGATTTGGTTCATACATTAATTGTCATTTGTTATTTCATTGTGTTCCGTGTTGGCTGAGTTCAGGGTGACAACAGACACTCTTAGATAACGAGAAAAGCATAATGTATTCAGAGTCTTATATGGCTCAGGAGCTTCAGAAATAAGGATGGAAAGTCCCTGGGATAGCTGGTATTTTATACTTAAGGTCAATAAAAACTAGGCAGTCATGCAGAAATGGGATTGGACAAGATACAATTGACTGACATTGTTCTGAGGGATGAAACTTAGCTACTCATCTACTCCGATTCTTTTTGACCTCGCAGGGTAGATTGCTTTCGAATGGGACCATCCTGAAATGAAGATCTCCTAGGAAAAAGAAAGATCATGACCTTTCTGATTGAAGAAGTACTCAGGTCTCTGTGACCTGCCCTGGAAAACAAGAATTTTGATTTCCCTTCATTTGTAAGAGAAAAAGAGCGGGAGGAAACAGGTGGGCAGGAAGGCAAAACACTGCTCTCAGGCTTTTCTGATATTTGATTCAAAGTTCTTAGCATGCCAAAGATGTCATGGTTTAAAGAATTAAATTCTGAACCTTGAGATTGTGTAATAGCAAGAATCTGCTACTCTCTTTGTGTGATCAATTTAGATAATTCCTTGTATATTACTGTGAATGTCTATGTTGGAATTGTGGATTTTAAATTTTGGATCTGTGACATTCAAAAGCTTACCAACCCACATACTCTAGATAGTACCTTTGGTTACTATAAAAACCATTTTGGAGAAGTTATGACATACTTTGGTAATACAGAAGGCACTGCGTGATCAGTGCCATTAAACAAATCCTAAAGAGCCAGACCATGGCCATGGACTCCGAAGAAGTTCAAATCATGTTAAGTTTGGTTATGCATTTGATTTAGCACATGCCCGTCATTTCTGTCCAACCAATAAGTTAAGTGTAGAGTGTATTCTTCAGACAGGAAGCAAACCTATGAAGTGGTCCAGAGAAAGACACAGGCTTTGAGATGGGCAAAGAAAAGCTGTTGTGTTTCACATGACTATCAGGGAAGGAAATCCCTCTGCCAATGTTAAAGCCTCATGTTTTTGATAAATCCAGCAAACACAAACACACATATACACACTCAATGAATCAAAATATTGGGCCTGAATATCCTTTGTCACATAGCCAAAGGCATTCTGTGAGAGCTGAAGGGGGAAACACACAGCTAAATTCGGAGGGTATTACCCATGTTCCAAACTTCCACCATAGGTCATTAAAACTTTAATCACCCAACACCTTTTTCTCACCCAAAGTTTAAATGCCACCACAACCCTCGCCAAAACAACATGGTCTAGCCTGTCACAGCAGTATGCCACCAGCCTGGTACCAAATTTCTGTCTAAGTTACAGTCCCTGGTGCTGTGATAAAACACCACAAGAAAAAAAACAACTGGGGGGGGCAGGGTTTGTTTTCCTTACAGCTAATCATCAAAGGGCATCAGGGCAGGAACCTGGGAGCAGAAATTGAGACAGAGGCCATGAGGGAACACTGCCTTGCTCCACATGGCTTTCTCAGCTGCCTTCTTAGAGAAACCAGGACCACCTGCCCCAGGGTGGCCCCGCCCACACTACTCTGGGCTCTGTCACATCAATCACTAAGTAGAAAATGCCATGAAGACTCCTCCACAGACAATGGGAGGAAAGTGTTTTCTCAACTGAGGTTTCTCTTCCCAGCTGACTCTAGGGTGTGTCAAGTTGACAGAACAAAACACAGGCTAGCAAAGTCAATAAGGAGCATGCTCAGTAGAGTATCTGTCTAAGACTTCCAAATTAGCCATCAGTGTCTAAGACTTATTAGAGAGGATCCCACTGTGCTAAGTACAGAACAAATAAACACTATAGCATAGCTGTGTGGTTTTGTGCACTTGTCTCTACCTATATTGTGTGGGTGGGTGCTTTAACCAACTTCTATTTGAGCTCCTAGACAAAGCAGTGATGTATTCTTGTTACCTTGGGTCACAACTATAATTTTTTTTTTCAGTAACTGATTAGTGTTCATGTTTGGACCCACAGGAGAGCATCCCCAAGAGGGAAGCATGAATTTCCTGGCATTACTACGCCCATGTCAACTTGGTACATATCCAATGAATGACTCTCCTTCATCAGTATCAGGCTTTAAAATGAGGATGACTTTGCAATGCGCTTGAGTAGAATTGTGTGACTTGCATAGCTGTTTTCAGTTCCTGGATAAGTGGTCATTATAGCCACAGTGCATCTCTCAGGCTACGGTAGGAGAAAGTTTAAGGAGAAAATACCATATTTTAAAAATCAGTTGTAATTTTTTTCATGCGAGTAGAAAATTCTCTGATATGCAAATCTGTAAATAAATCTGAGTCATAATTCTGTTTAAATAGTTTATTCCAGACCAACTCTTCAAGAATTTTTACTGAAACGCAAGTAGGCCAATTATTTGCTAAAAGACCTATTGATGAGTTACCTAAACTATACTTCAAAAATATAGATTACTTTTCAAATTGAAATTCTATTTTTCATGTTTTGTTTTATCCTAAACAAATTAAAATTTATAGCTATGGACCTCATACATTTCTTTTAACAAAAGTGACTAAACAGACCAAAGAGAAGGGAACAGTTGATTCTTTTGTGCTTTGGAGAATCTCAACAAATTTACCTTGAACAGTTCACATACTGATTTTACCCATCTACCCATCTTCATGGGTAGATTTGGTTTCTTGTGCCAAATTTCTTGGTTTAAGTTCAAACAGTTTTTCTGCTCTGGGTCTCCAGCAGTTCTTTGAGAGACATATCCCCAGTGCTTGGGTATGTCACAGCTTCGAAACTGAATCACTTTTCTTTGTATATTCACTTTTCAGCCACCCCACAATATTTGAACATTGGAATTCTGTCTGAGTGAATCATCAAAGACTACAAAGAAAATATCATGAAAATACCATCCAAGCTGTGAGCCAAAGTGCTGTGAATAAATTCAATATTTTAGTGACAATAATATTCATTGAAAATAAGATGCTGTTTTTTTTCTTCTTGTTCTGTTCAAATAAATGTTTTTATTTGAACATGGATCAATAAGTGGCCCAAGACTAGAGAAAAAAATATTTGAAGAATTGGGAGTCAGTGAGAGTTAGAACCATTGTGGTAAAAAATACGATCATCCAATATGAAAATGCTTCTAAAAATAACTGTGGGCAGAGCTGCGGTGATGCGGTGAATCTAAATCTCTCCCACTAAGGCACTGGAACTTCATATATATTTAAGTTTTGGATGGAATATAAACTCAAGTCTGTCACCATTAGTCAGCCCTATTTCTGTTTGAATCAAGTTTTCAAAGATGTCTAAAGAAATAACATGAGTTCCATTTAATTTTAGTTTTCACTTTTTTTTTATACACAGTAAGCTCTTATTTTTTAAAGGCCAAAAAAAAAAATCCCACCAACATTTCTTAAATGACTTGATTCATGGACCAGTGCTGTAGGACAGGCTCTGTTGACAGAAAGGCAGGCTGAGGAGGGTGGGGGTGGCGACTTACCCTGCACTCTTGTTCAGCATATGCTAAGTTTGGAGAGGAATGACTTAGGCTACCATTGAAGACAGTTAGCCTGGTAAAGGTATGCTGTGGAAGAGGGAAAGGCTGATGGGGAAGGCCATCCCTGCAAAAATTTTCTAGATCTCGAGTTTCTAACAAGCTTTTGCTTTGATAAAAGAACAACAACAACAACAAAAAACCCAAATATTTTCAAGGTTTTATTTTTATATTCCAGATGGAGTGTTTGCTTTGTTTTACTTTACCTTTTTTTTTTTTAGAATGGGGGGGGGTTAGGCTAGAGCATCATGGCTCAGCAATTAAGAGCACCAGCTGCTTTGTTCTTCCAGAGGTCCTAAGTTCAACTCCCAGCAACCACATGGTGGCTCACAACCATCTAAAATGGGAGTCGGTGCTATTTTCTGGCATGCAGGCATACATACAGGCAGAATTCCTGTATACATCATAAATAAATAAATCTTTCAAAACAAACCAAAAAATGCACATAAATGAAGAAGAAAAATTAAAGGGTATATTAAATTTACCATTTAAGCACAGAGTTTGGGAAAAGGACTCATTCATTCTGGAAATGAGTTTTGATAAATTTGGGTCATACGTATCATTGAGACAAGTATCTATCTCATTTAGGCAAATGTGAATCCGTCCAGGAGCTCTTCATTCCTTTCACTAAGCTATTTTTTTTTCCCAATCAAGAAAAATTACATTTCAGTCTTTCAGCTACCAGCTCATTGTGTGTGCTCCACGGCACAGGTGGCTCCTGGCTGCCAGTGAAACCCGCACAGACACTGAATGTTTCCACAACCACAGAAGGTGCCGCTGCTCTGTAGATTTGCTGGCGAATGCACTGCCTAAATTTACTTTCTTTTTTTTTTAAGGTCTTTTTTTTTTATTGAGAAAAGGAAAAAAAAAGTTTCCCCCTCCTCCCAGCCTCCCATTTCCCTCCCCCTCCTCCCACCCTTCTCCCCCTTCCCCCACTCCTCTCCCCCTCCCTCTCCAGTCCAACGAGCAGTCAGGGTTCCCTGCCTTGTGGAAAGTCCAAGGCCCTCCCCCCTCCGTCCATGTCTAGGAAGGTGAACATCCAAACTGGCTAGGCTCCCACAAAGCCAGAACATGAAGTAGGGTCAAAACCCCGTGCCTTTGTCCTTGGCTTCTCATCAGCCCTCATTGTTCACCATGTTCAGAGAGTCCAGTTTTATCCCATGCTTTTTCAGTCACAGTCCAGCTGGCCTTGGTGAGCTCCCAATAGATCAGCTCCACTGTCTCAGTGGGTGGGTGCACCCCTCGTGGTCCTGACTTCTTTGCTCATGTTCTCCCTCCTTCTGCTCCTCATTGGGACCTTGGGAGCTCAGTCCAGTGCTCCAGTGTGGGTCTCTGTCTCTATCTCCATCCATCACCAGATGAAGGTTCTATGGTGATGTGCAAGATATTCATCAGTATTGCTATAGGATAGGGTCGTTTCAGGTTCCCTATCCTCAGCTGCCCAAGGAACTAACTGGGGACATCGCCTTGGGCTCCTGGGAGCCACTCTAGGTTCAAGTCTCTTGCCAGCCCTAAGGTGGCTCCCTTAACTAAGAATTGTGCTTCCGTGCTCCCCTATCCAGCCTTCCTTTATCCCAATCATCCTGTTTCCCCAAGTTCCCCCCATCCTCCTTTTCTCACTTTTCTCTCCCCATCTCCCCTTACCCCCAACCCACCCCACCCCTAAGATCTCACTTTCCTCCCTGGCAATTTTGTCTACTTCCCATAGGCAAGAGGATAACTATTATGTTTTTCCTTGGGTTCACCTTCTTATTTAGCTTCTTTAGGTTCACCAATTGTAGACTCCGTGACCCTTATTTATGGCTAGAAACCAATTGTGAGTGAGTACATCCCATGTTCATCTTTTTGGGTCTGGGTTACCTCACTCAGGATAGTGTTTTCTATTTCCATCCATTTGCATGCAAAATTCGAGAAGTCATTGTTTTTTACCGCAGCGTAGTACTCTATTGTGTATATATTCCACACTTTCTTCATCCATTCTTTCATTGAAGGACATCTAGGTTGTTTCCAGGATCCGGCTATTACAAATAATACTGCTATGAACATAGTTGAACAAATGCTCTTGTCATATAATTGGGCATCTCTTGGGTATATTCCCAAGAGTGGTATGGCTGGGTCCAGGGGTAGGTTGATCCCGAATTTCCTGAGAAACCGAAACACTGATTTCCAAAGTGGTTGCACAAGATTGCATTCCCACCAGCAATGGATGAGTGTACCCCTTCCTCCACAGCCTCTCCAGCAAAGGCTATCATTGGTGTTTTTGATTTTAGCCATTCTGACAGGTGTAAGATGATATCTCAAAGTTGTTTTGATTTGCATTTCCCTGATTGCTAAGGAGGTTGAGCATGACCTTAAGTGTCTTTTAGCCATTTGAACTTCTTCTGTTGAGAATTCTCTGTTCAGTTCAGTACCCCATTTTTTAATTGGGTTAATTAGCATTTTAAAGTCTAGTTTCTTGAGTTCTTTATATATTTTGGAGATCAGACCTTTGTCTGTTGCGGGGTTGGTAAAGATCTTCTCCCAGTCAGTAGGTTGCCTTTTTGTCTTAGTGACAGTGTCCTTTGCTTTACAGAAGCTTCTCAGTTTTAGTAGGTCCCATTTATTCAATGTTGCCCTTAATGTCTGTGCTGCTGGGGTTATACCTAGGAAGCGATCTCCTGTGCCCATCTGTTGTAGGGTACTTCCCACTTTCTCTTCTATCAGGTTCAGTGTGTTCGGACTGATATTGAGGTCTTTAATCCATTTGGACTTGAGTTTTGTGCATGGAAGCAGAGAGGGAAATCAGAGAAGCTTCACCTTTCACGATAACCACAAACAGCATAAAATATCTTGGGGTAACTCTAACCAAGGAAGTAAAAGATCTATTTGACAAGAACTTTAAGGTATTGAAGAAAGAAATTGAAGAGGATACCAGAAAATGGAAGGACCTCCCCTGCTCTTGGATTGGGAGGATCAACATAGTAAAAATGGCAATTCTACCAAAGGCAATTTATAGATTCAATGCAATCCCCATCAAGGTCTCATCAAAATTCTTCATCAAAATTCTTCTTGAGAGGACAATAATCAACTTTATATGGAAAAACAAAAAACCCAGGATAGCCAAAACAATCCTATACAATAAAGGATCTTCTAGAGGCATTACCATCCCTGACTTCAAACTCTATTACAGAGCTACAGTAATGAAAACAGTGTGGTACTGGCATAAAACAGAGAAGTCGACCAATGGAATCGTATAGAAGACCCGGATTTTACCCCACAAACCTATGAACACCTCATTTTCGATAAAGGAGCTAAAAGTATACAATGGAAGAAAGAAAGCATCTTTAACAAATGGTGCTGGCACAACTGGATGTCAACCTGTAGAAGAATGAAAATAGACCCATATCTAAATTTACTTTCTAAGAGAGCCTGGATCCCTATTCACTTGAGAAGATCGGAGAAGCCCCTGAAGATCCCGTTGTTACTATTCTCTTGCTCTTTTTTTTTGTTTATTTTTTTTTAATTTTTTTTATTGATAAAAGGAGAATAAAGAAAAGAAAGAAAAAAAACAAATTTCCACCTCCTCCCAGCCTCCCATTTCCCTCCCCCTCCTCCCACCCCTCTCCCTTTCCCCCCACTTTTCTCCCCCTCCCTCTCCAGTCCAAAGAGCAGTCAGGGTTCCCTGCCCTGTGGTAAGTCCTAGGTCCTCCCCCCTCCGTCCATATCTAGGAAGATGAACATCCAAACTGGCTAGGCTCCCACCAAGCCAGTACATTGCGTTGGATCAAAACCGCGTGCCATTGTCCTTGGCGTCTCATCAGCCCTCATTGTTCGTCATGTTCAGAGAGTCCAGTTTTATCCCATGCTTTAGAGCAATGATGGAATTGTTGCCTTAGCAAGACAGGTGCCAGAAATTTCCTTGGATTATCTTAGAGGCAGCCACTGATCGAGAAGCAGAAGTACAGCCCATTAACAGGCAATGGGGTGTTTCTCAGAAGCCACTGTTTTCCGGTAAGGTAGGCTATGAGCATTCCACACTCTGGGAGCTGGGGAAAGGGGCTGGCCACGCCCATTCCCACCGTCTGGAGTGCCTGAGACTGGAATGAAGGGACAGCAGTTGATGCCTTTGGCGGGTGATCCTCTAAGCAGTTCCAGCATTGTTGGCTGAAAACTTCAGCTGTCTGGGCTGCCAGGTGATGTGGAGGGGCTCCAGAGAGGTTCTATGGGTAACTGAAGCCACCACCCACACATGTGGACTTCAGTAGAAGCTTAGGATGACCTGTGAAGTTGGAGGTGACTTCCCCGTGACTTAGAATCATGGAGCGCTTTGCAGTCTCCAAAAACAGTGGCCAGGAGGCGGTAGACCTTGCAATGCGAAGTTATTTCCTATAGAGAAGTGAAAGTAGCTTTCTCCTTTGTTAGCATGGAAAGTCCCACGATTTTTGATGAGCAAAGGGACTGATTGCCACCTCTGGAAATGTGCCCCGTAAGACCTCTTTCCAACCTAGCCTCGATGTGTTTAAGTCAATTTTTATGTAGCTTGGGAAAAATAAAATAGATTCGCTGTTACTCGCTGTAACAAGTGAGCGCAGCTGAGCCTAGCTCATGCATATCTTATGAAGGCAGAGGCAGCCTTGCTGCTGGCTCTCACAGCTTGCCCCGAGCTTTTGTATAAATAGCCTGCGTTTAGAAACCGTTCAATTGACCAGAAACTCAACTCGGAAATTAGCACACGGAACATGCCAACCTGCCAAGAAAACTTAAATCAAGGATTAAAAGAGTGAAGTTACTTTGAAAAACGCTTTTAAATTAAGTATATTTAAAGTCCAGGAAGTCAGCTCTTTACAAATGTTTATTACATTTATATATTTTTTATCATGTGTATGAGTGTGTGCCACCCCTGTGTGGGAGCCAAATGACTATTTGCAGGAGCTGGGTGTCTCCTCCTACCGTGTGAGTCATGGCGGTGGAAGCAAGGCTGTCAGACTTGGAAGTAAGTGTCTTTACCCTTGAAGCTTTATAGAAGCTTTATCGCCAGCCTGCAAGTTATCATTTTTATTAACAATTATTAAGCCCACCATGTTTCCACATAGATAGAACATTTGTAAGTAGTAAGCTTTTGTTTCCCAAGTTCTAAGTGGTTATTTTGTTCATTTAGTTGAGCTTACCTACATGACAAGTAGTTGCTTTCTGCTAATTATTTATAGACATAACAGACGATGTGGCAACGTTCATGGCAACAAGTTGCCTCATTTTCAAGTGACTTATCCTACTTTCAGAATTTCGATGAGTATTTGTATCTTCATTGTGTAGGACAGTATGTTGATTTAAAATAGCCCCATGGTTTTCATGTGCACCGGACTTCTCGTTGTTGTAACAGCTCGCTACAGCTTCAGACAGGATGAATTTGTTTTAGCTAACAGTTTCAGGGGATTCTGCCCATACTCATTGCTGTCTTGTTTCTCTGTCTTGTAATGCAGAACATCAAAAGCATTGGCGGTACCATCACTTGGGGACACTTCAGTACACAGAGACACTTCACACCTAAATATCATGGAATAACCTTTTCAGAATAACTTTTCCAAGGTAGAGTGCATAGTCTAAGATTTCTGTTTCTGTTTTTCTTTATCCTTTTTCTTATATTTATATGGTTTGAAGAATAGCCCCCATAGGTTCATATAGTTGAATGCTTAGTCACCGGTTAGAGGAACTATTTGGGAAGTATTAGGAGGTGTGGCCTTGTTGGAGGAGGAGTGTCACTGGAAATGTGCTGTGAAGTTTCAGAAGCCTACACCAGACCCCACCCTCTATTCCCCCCCCCATTGCCTCCTGTGCCTGTGATCAGTATATAAAGCTCTTAGCTATTGATCCAGTGTCATGCCTAGATCGTCCCACCATGATGATCTTCACTATATTAACTCTGAAACTGTAAGCCAGCACCAGATTAAGTGGTGTTTTCTGTAAGAGTTGCCTTATAGAGCAAATTTATAGCAATAGAACATTAAGACGATGTATTTTCTGGGAGTCTCCAGGGAGGTTTTCCATTCCTCTTTCCTTCCAATTTTCTACCTTTTGTAGCCTTTTAGAGATTTCTGACCAACTCTGGGTCACAAAGCACAGTTTCAACATTCTTTGATCTAGAAAGTTTTCTGTGTCCAGTCAAGAATATTTTCTCATTTAATGGATCATCTCATCTAAGGATAGAGGCCTGACCTTCCTCATTCTTTTGTTGAACCTTAAAGGCTTATTTATGTTCTGGGATCTGGGGACTTACTCTTAGATTCCTTTATAATAAAAACTTTCAAGTTTGTGATGGTTTGAAAGAAAATGGGCCCCAAAGGAAGTGGCACTATTAGGAGGTGTGACCTTGTTGGAGTAAGTGTGGTCTTGTTGGAGGAAGTGTGTCACTGTGGGAGGGGGCTTTGAGGTCTCTTTTCTCAACCTTCATTCGGTGTGACAGGTGACTTCCTGCTGCCCTCTGGTCAAGATGTAGGCAGCTCTGCATCTGCCTGCACACTGTCATGCTCCCCATCATGATGATAATGGACAGAACTTCTGAAACCGTAAGCCATGGTCATGAAAAAATTAAATATTTTCTTTGTAGGTGTTGCCGTGGTCATGGTGTCTCTTCACAGCAATAAAAAAAACCATAACTAAGATAAAATATTTCATATGTTCTTTGCGGGCCTCAGGGTTATTATTACATGGAGGATCCTGGCTAGAGTACTTAACATCTGTGGCCAGCATCCCAGTCCTTTCCTATTCCAAATGGCCACAAAGGCCCATATTATCATCCTCTCTGGGTATAAAGGTGTGGGCCCAGGAACCAATATAATTGGTCAAGACTCCAAAGGGATCCTTCAAGAAGGATTCAAATTCCCTTTCAAGATTCCTTACTTCAGAGATTGTGAGGCAAGCAATTACAAATCCAGTCTCCACAAAGGAAACTTTACAAAGGGAATAAACAGAGGCTGGAGGAGTCTCTGCCAGCAGGGGGCTGCAGTCTGAGAAGGGGAACTTCTTAATGTCCCTTTGGTGTCATTCTGTTTCTTTCTAAGTCTGGGGAAAGGGGTTCCTTGAGAATGGGCTGAGAGTGAAGTGGGGGTGAAGATTAAAGCATCAGAGAGAGTAGGTAGGTGGGAGAGGAGGGTAAAGAGAACTTAGGTGCAAGAAAGGGAAATTGAGGGAAGAATTGAAGTCGGAAAAGGAGAAGGAGAGACTGTGAGGTTAGGCCTGATTGGGATAATAAGGGCAGGTGGTCAGTCCAAAGGGTCTCATAAGCATTTTGACCCTTCATCATTGTGGCTGTCATTTTAAACCTATTTGTGAGGATAGACTGAATCGCTCACAGTATCCCTCTAGCATCCACTTTAGAGCTGTCTTAGTGGACATGAATTCCTGAAACCTGGGTTTTTTGATTTTGTTTTTTATCATGGACATAGTACTAAACAACTCCCAATGACTTGTTACTATACGCATAAGTCAGAAATATCACAACCCCCATCAAGGAAGCTTCTCCTTGCAGACGATGGCAATTAACCCAGTGGCTCCCAACTGGTCGGTGCGTAGAGAATAGACTGTGAACATCCAGCCCTGAATGGGACCTACACCTCACACCCCTCCCCCCAAGACTCAGGGATTTTCCCAGAAGCGGAGCAGACAGACTAGAAGAACCAGAAGTATCAAGAACATCAGGAAACAGTATTTTCCGTAAACAAAAAGGCAGTTGCACTTATGAATTCACATAAATTATGACAGATGCACAAGATCTGCTCCTCTAAGAGACATACGAATTGTATGTATGTGTGTGTGCATATTTTATAACAGGATTCCAATGTCATACATATATACATATTTTGTAACAGGGCTTTACAACGATAAAGAAGTATAACAAAACAGAAATGATGAATAGGTCAACTTAGGGTACAGTTTGTGATTGCAACTTTCTTTTTTTTTTTAAATAATTGATGCAAATGGACAAAACCCAGCTATGGAAATACGAACACCAACCATCTGAATCAATCAACATTTATTGAATGTTCTACCTAGCAAAAAAAAAGCCACCGTTTTTGAAATGTACATGAATATTTTATTAAACCATATGCTGATGCTTAAAATACATTTAATAAATTTAAAGGGTCAGGGCTGGAGAGGTGGCTCAGCTGTAAAATGCTTGCCCTGCAAGCCTGAACCCCTGAGTACAGCTCTTCAGGTCCCAAACAAAACCAGTCATAGTACACTGCCCCTGTCATCCCTGTGTGTCTGCCGGAAACGGGAGGCAGAGATGAGAATGAATCTCCAAAAGTTAGCTTGGTCACAGTAGAGAAAGTCCTACTGTCTCCATGGAAAGGAGAGGAAGGACACCCCACGTATATCCTCTAACCCCACTAGCCCAGTGACACAGTATTGCCTATGTTCACTGCATTGATTAGGGAGGGTTGCCTGCAGGAACATGAATGGGGAGTTACCGACCTGAGCAAAGGCAACTTAGCCAGGGTCTGCACTGGAGACTCTCCACCACCAGTAGCTGAAGAACTGCCTATTAACTCCTCCTCCCTCCGAGGGTGGAGCCTCCCGCGTACCTCTCCCCTCTACAACTGAATGCTGACTTCTCAGTTTTGCACTGTCTTGGGCAGGTTTCCGGGGCTGCTGTAAACCTATTACTTCCAAACCGTGACATTCCAAAGACAGTTTTCGATAGAGCTCCCTCCTTCCCTGTGGCTCTTTCAGTTTTTTGGTCCCCTTTTTCTCCATGTTCCCTAAGACTTGAAAGGAGATAGTCAGAACTCCTGTTTAAGGATGAACGCTCAATAACCGCATACCCTCATCCTTTTCACCAGTTAAGAGTCTCTGCATAAACCTAGGATCTGCAAGATTAGGATTCACAAAAGCAATAGCTTTGATTCCTATGTTATAAAAAAGAAAGGTCATTTATTTTGAATGTAATCGTCTCTCTTCAGAAGCTACAGAGGAAAGACAAACTGACAAGAGAGGAAATAAATAAAGAGAGAAGTTGAACAGGGAAAATAGTGGGCAAAATAAGTAGAATTGAAGGTGAGCCATTGAAAGGGGGAAAAGAGGAGTTGAATAAGTGTCTTAGTCTCCTTTTCTGTTGTTCTAATAAACACTATGATAAAAACCAACTTGGGGAGGGAGGGGCTTATTTGGCAAGCAGGTTACAATCCGACTTTGAGACATTGAGGGAAGTTGAGGCAGGAAGTGAAGGCCATGGGGGACTGCTACTTACTGCCTTACTCCCAATGCCTTGCTGCACAGTTTGCTTTCCTATATAACCCAGTATCAGCCAGGCATGGTAACGTACGCCTTTAATCCCAGCACCCCAGCATTCAGGAGGCAGAGGCAGGAGGGACTCTGTGAGACTGAGGCCAGCCTGGTCTACAAGAACTGGTTTCAGGACAGGCTCCAAAGCTACAGAGAAAGCAGGTCTCGAAAAACAAAACAAACAAACAAACAAAAATAAAACAAAACAAACAAACTAAAAACACCAGGACCACCTCCGCAGGAGTAGCAACAGCCACAGTGGCCTGTGGCCTTCCACATCATTCATTAATCAAGAAAACACCGCAGACTTGCCTATGGACCAGTCTGATAGAAGCGTTTCCTCAATTGATATTCCTTCTCTTTCCGGATGACTCTAGCTTGTGTCAAGTTAACAATAACTACAAGCACAGTAAGGTTATTGTTGGCTACGCAGCACATATGAACTAAAGGATAGCACCGAACCTGAAAAATAAATAAAAGATTGAACAAGAGAAAAATGTAAAGGCATATGGAGAAAGTGAGTTCGTATTTTGTTCTAATATACACAGTGTATATGTGTGTTTGTGTGTATTCATGTGTGTCTGTGTGTGCGTGCATGTGTGCATTCATTATAGCCACCCCACAAGTAAGTCTTGATCTTTCTGTCTTGGGCCAGAAGCAGGACCTGTGGGACGTCAGGACCATTACCTTCGTGTTCCTGCAGCATTGCAATTGCTTTCTGTAGAGTTTCTTTATATATATATTTTTTTATTTATTTATTAAAGATTTCTGCCTCCTCCCCGCCACCGCCTCCCATTTCCCTCCCCCTCCCCCAATCAAGTCCCCATCCCTCATCAGCCCAAAGAGCGATCAGGGTTCCCTGCCCTGTGGGAAGTCCAAGGACCACCCACCTCCATCCAGGTCTAGTAAGGTGAGCATCCAAACTGTCTAGGCTCCCACAAAGCCAGTATGTGCAGTAGGATCAAAACCCATTGCCATTGTTCTTGAGTTCTCAGTAGTCCTCGTTGTCTGCTATGTTCATCGAGTCCGATTTTATCCCATGCTTTTTCAGACCCAGGCCAGCTGGCCTTGGTGAGTTCCCAATAGAACATCCCCATTGTCTCAGTGTGTGGGTGCACCCCTCGCGGTCCTGAGTTCCTTGCTCGTGCTCTCTCTCCATCTGCTCCTGATTTGGACCTTGAGATTTCAGTCCGGTGCTCCAATGTGGGTCTCTGTCTCTGTCTCCTTTCATCGCCTGATGAAGGTTAATATTCAGGAGGATGCCTATATGTTTTTCTTTGGGTTCACCTTCCCCAGCAATACCACTCTTGGGAATATACCCAAGAGATGCCCTATCATACAACAAAAGTATATGCTCAACTATGTTCATAGCAGCATTGTTTGTAATAGCCAGAACCTGGAAACAACCTAGATGCCCTTCAATGGAAGAATGGATGAAGAAAGTTTGGGATATATACATATTAGAATACTACTCAGCAGTAAAAAACAATGACTTCTTGAATTTTGCATACAAATGGATGGAAATAGAAAACACTATCCTGAGTTAGGTAAGCCAGACCCAAAAAGAGGAACATGGGATATACTCACTCATATTTGGTTTCTGTAGCGTTTCTATTGGGTGCAAGCTACTGTTGAGAGACCCAGAAAGCCTGGCGCAGGGCTGTTAGGGTGAAAACAGCTCTTCCTCACAACCAGGAAGAAAACGGATGTCAGCGTTAGACCCACAGGGCTCCTCTGATTCTCACGTTCAGCCTGGGGAGACCCCAAGGGCGACTCTATTTGAACTAGGCCTAGAATTGTGACCTCCGGAGAACTGTTGAGTAATGGACTCTGCCTTCTCTGGAGTGGTCTGTTGTGTAGCAGCGGCAAACACAGCAATGTTCTAAACTTCCTGGGCCTTACTCTGCCAACTCCTAGCATCTGCCGTTATCTCCAGGAATCGAGGCTGGAATTTTGTACATATACCAAATAATGAGGAAAAACACAGCACACACTGAGGGGCACTTACGAAATGAACTGAACAGCACTCTTCAGATGCCTCAGAGAACGGGGCTTGAGAAATGGCTCAGTTGGTAAGGAGTTTGCTGCCCACTGGTAAGCACCTGAGTTTGCTCTCCCAGAACCCACGGGAAAAATCCAAGAGCAGCAGTAATTCCAGAGCTGGGAAGGCGGCAGCAGACGGGATGTACTGGTCGGCTGGCATAACTAGGGAGTATGGTCCAGGTTCGGGGAGAGATGCTGTCTTCAAAACTAAGGTGGAGAGTGACAGAGGAAGACACTGTACACATATGTCCATGCGGATCTAGCACAAGCATGCACGCACACACACACACACGCACACACACACACGAGTGCATACATGGTTTCTTGTAAGTGTCAAGAAATACAGTAGTATTCAAGGGGAATAAAGAAAACTGAACAGTACAATCAAAGCAAAAATGCAAGATTGTGTTAAAACTTGGAGGAAGAGAAAAGGACATTAGGGAAATTTACATAAGGTCTATAAAACTCACTGTATTAATGTATCAATATTACTTTCTTAATTCAAGTAGCTTAATTCAAGTATTTTAAGAGGATGCCCTTGTTGGAGCAAACATTTTATGCCAGTCTTCTGAGATTAGAAAAAAACCAAATAATCATTAAAGCAGAATAAAAGGTAAGTAAAAAATAAAATCATATTTATTTCAACATATTCAGACAAGTCATTTGATAAATTAAACACACCTATTATGATAAATATAAAAGACAATAACATCCACATTATTTGCCAACTAAGAATAAAATATCAGTATGATAAAAAAGATGATCAATAAAAATCTTCAACTAAAATCATATTTAATGGTAAAATATCCAATATTTCATCTATAGAGGAACAAAATCAAGGAAAAGGTAGATGCCATCACCATTTTAAAAATATCATTTACAATGGAATCAAAATGCTGAGACATTTAGGGTACTGGACTTGTCTGTGGGGTGTGTGTGTGTGTGTGTGTGTGTGTGTGTAAGTCGTGGGTGTAGACCCCTGAATCTCCCCATGATAGGTTAGACATTGAATAAGAATACACAGAATCTGTATACTAAAAACTATAAAAAATGTTGCCAAAAGAAATTAGCAATGATAAATTAAGTGGAGAAAAATTAGCCTTGTTCGTGGATTGGTAGACCATTGACTCAATATGGGGCACACAGTATTCCAGAGGCCTCCCTGGTCCTCTGTTACCAGGATCTTCTGGTCTTGTAAGGGTAATGGATGCAGTCCCACGGGGCGGGATTGCTAGCGACAGAAATGAGCATACAAAGGCAGCTCATCGTTACAGGAGCTAACAGGCAAAATGGTAACATCTTCTATTTCCTTTCCTAAAAAGTGAATATTCGAAATGAAGCTCAGAATAAACATATTTCAGAGAGAGAAATCAGATAATCTCAAAATGTTTTCAATTATTTCATCTTACTGAGAACAAATAATACAGCAGGGAAGGAAAAGGCAAAGCACGAAAATGAGTGGTTAGAAAATTATAGAGAGCAGTTTCTCACTCCACATGTCACCGAGAATATTGGCAAGCCATCATTTTCAACTGTCAAGCAATGTAAGTGAAATATCTCGGCAGCAAAGAGGAAGGCAGCAGCAGCCAGCCCAACCTGTCAATCAACACATTTGTAGAGAAATATTGGGAGAAATGGTACTGAGGAGGAAAAAAATGTATTTTGAATAAAAGTAAAACCGAAGGCTCTAATTTAGGTTCCGTTGCTGTGATAAACACTACGACCTAAAGCAAGTTAGAGGAGGGAAGGGTTCCTTTGGCGTACAGGTTTACAGCCCATCATCGAGAGAAGCCAAGGCAGGAAACTCAAGGTGAGATCCTGGAGGTAGGGAATGAAGCAGAGGCCACAGAGAAAAGCTGCTAATTGGCTTGCATCGGCTTGCTCAGTTATTTATTTATTTTTTTAATATATCCTAGGCCCACCTGCCCATCTGTGGTACCACTTGTGGTTGGCTGGTCCCTCCTACTTCAATCAGCAGTGAAGAAAATGCCCCCACAGACCTACAGACGTGGCTGGATGACAGTCTGATGGAGGCAGTTCCTCAGTTTAGGGTTCCCCTTCCCAGGTTGACAAAACAAAAACAAAAACAAAAACAAGCAAACACCCTCACCTGCACAGATAGACACTGAGAATACACCAGTGTTTTACTTAGGATATTTAACAAGCTAGAATTACATTTCACTATTTTTAGTTTTAAAGAAAAGCCTGTGTTTGGCCATGAAATCCACTATTACGTGAATGATTTTCCCACCAAAGAATGTGCTTAATATATAGGCTTTATATTTCATAAACATGGGTCATTATTTCAGGCAAGAAATAGTACAGGATAGAATCACAGAGTATTATTATATTAAATATGAATATATGTCATAAAACTAAACTCCGTTGTAAATGAATTCCAAGCCAATGGATTTTATAAAGTGGCATAGTGTCCTGGAGAAAAGAGAAATTGCTTGAGACATTGGAAGTCCTGGGGCAAAGCCTCTTTCTTACAGAAGGTTTGGCAGGTTTTCCAGACATTACTGAGTTCATAAACACCCCTTGTGGAGGGATGGGGCTGTGCTTCTTCCACCTGAATCTAAATGAAGAGTGACTGCTTTAGCCACTAAAAGATGCCAGACACGGGGCTTTGTGACTGCAGGAGTCAGGAAATATTGCCCCTGGTCTGAGTAAAATCAGTCCTCAGGGTTGCAGTCAGCACCCCCCCAAACCACCACATAGGCAAAGCCACCCCTAGCTGCTCCAACTGGCCCGGCCCTCCTACTGTCGCCTGCCAGTTTGGGAGTTAATGTGGACTGTTTCGGTGCCAGACAACTCGGTGGGGCACACCACTAAGTGACTTCCACTGGTGCCACACGAAACAAGGGCTTACAAGGCTGGGCACCACCAAAACCCAATTTTTGAGATGAAGTGTAGTTCTATTTTCTTTTAACTCACAAAGTTTGAGGATAGTAAACAGAGGATGATCCATTTTATAGAGAACAAAAGCAGAAGAATGATTGATAGACCCTAATAATGATGAAGGACAGATAATCCAGAAAAAAATATTATAGCAATAAGCTAATTTTCTTTTATTTTTGTTTGTTTCTGCATGGTTGGAGCATTATCTAAGAGAAACCTTAAATCTATAAGCAGAGCAAATTAAAAAAATGAGGAAGTACATCAGAATTTTTAAATAAATATAATAGATAATTAAATGAAAATTTCTAATTTGCTAAATTCTAATCATCAGAAGCTACACAACAAGCTGTAAATTGTCTTTCTTAGTCTCCTTTTATGAAAAACAGTAATAATAAGCCAGTAAGTATATTTTATCATCTTATTGAGAAAAGTCACCATATCACCAAGTTTAAGAAGCCATGCTTAAGATCTGAGACAGCAGGATGTGGCTATGAATGGCTGAAAAACAGCTAAAACCCAAGAACACAGCCCTCTCCGTCCTCATGCCAAGCACGACACACATCAGCCAAGGATTCTTCTGTCACTATGGTTGCTATGACCCTGAGGCTCAAAGTCACGGTGAACAAAATAATCTCAGAAAGATTTTATCACAGAACCTTTTTGTTTCTTTTCATGTTAGGGGAGAAACCCAGGGTCCCCAGCACGCCATGCAAGCACGCTGCATTAACTGCACCATCAGGCTGAGGTGATTTACCTTTGAACTGTAGTTACCTCTTTCCTCAGAGACTGTTCGCTTGTTTGTTATTTAGTTCCACTATGACGTTGAATCTGCTGGAACTTAATTTTGGTGTGTTGAACTTGGCTTCATGATGTGAAACACAACACTTACATCAACACACATGTGAAACCCACTGATGTAGCTCCATTCAAGCAGACCAAGTTGGCTAAATACATAAATATGTGGAGCAGAAAGCCAAAAGATATTACTTGTGTGTTATGCATCTTGTCGATCAGAAAATTAAAAACGACAGAGGACACAGAATTTACTTATGTTTCGGCTAATTATAAGACCATGGTTTAAACAATTCCACTAAAAGTCTGCTCTACGTGGAGAAGGGATGTTATTAATAATTGTAGCAGTTAATGGGCTACCATCAAAGTCCCGTCTAACAAATCTTTGATTTAAAAGTTTCCAATCTGCCAGTACTACAGTCCTCACCTCCAAAGCCATAGTATATGGTCCTGATGAAGTTTGGTTAATAAACCTAACAGAAACTTATCACAGTTTACAGTTAAATTAAGTCCACTCATAAATATGTATGACATTTATGAATAATGATGAGATATTTAACAGGATGTATTATAATATGCAATTTAAATAGTTAAAAATTAAGTATAAAAATGACAGGTATAGAGATGATCAATAGGTAATACATATATAGGTAGGAAAGTAGGTGAGAGATAGATGGTAGCTGGAACAATCCAAACATCACTGCAATTTTACATTAAAGGCATTCCCTTTCTTCTGCTTTCTTTCTTTCTCTCTCTCTCTCTCTCTCTCTCTCTCTCTCTCTCTCTCTCTCTCTCTCCCTCTCTCTTTCTTTCTTTCTTTCCTTTTGTGAGACAGGATTTCTCTTTGTAGCCCTAGCTGTCCTGGCACTTGCTCTGTAGACCAGGATGGCCTCAGATTCACAGAGATCTGCCTGCCTCTGCCTCTAGAGTGCTGGGATTAAAGTTGTGCCTCACCAGTGCCTGGTTAAAAGTATTTCTCAAAGGATCTTAATAACTGTGCCTAATGTAATAAAACATCCCTCCTTGGAAGCAATTTCTGCAACCAAGATTATTGTTTCAAGACATTATATATACACCTTAAGTATATATACATATATATGTATATATATATTTCAAGATAATATATACCTCATTTATGCCCTAACATAGATGCCCCTACATCAGCCTCTGTGAATAAACTCCTAGCTTACAACAGTGCACATTTTTCTCACTGTGTGTCGATTTTACTCCCAAATACTTGTTACTGTTCATGGGAGAATTTTTGCTAATCACTATTTGCATTGACTGATCAAAATGATAGACTCTGCTTATGGTAACTCAATTTGTGACTCTCCCTAAGTTGTGCAAATGAAGTAGTGGAAACATTCAGCAGAAACAGCACATTAGTGTGCATTGAACACATACCAGTGGTGAATTCCCACGTAAACATTCTTTTTCCTCATCATTCAGCATTCAATACATTACATGAAATATGTAAATCCTTATTATTGTAGTGATTAATCTTGATTGTCAACCTGACAAGATTCAGAACCACTATTGTACCAAATCTCTGGATATGTCCCAGAGGGCTTTTTGGTTAACTGTAGTGGGAACACCCACCAAGTGCAGCAGCATCATTCCGTGGTTAGGATCACGAATTGAGTAAGAAGGAGAAAGGAGGCAAGCATCACCTCTCATTTCTCTTTGCTGCAGGACTGGGGATGCAACCTGACCAGCTGTATCAAGCTCCTGCCTTCATGATGTCTTTCCCACAATGGACTCCACCCTCAAGATATGCACCAGAATAAACCGGCCATGCTTTGGGCTGCCTTTACCAGGTATTTCCTCATAACCAGAAGGCAAGCAACTAATACAATTACACAATGGACTTCATGTGAGATGACTTTGCCCAACTGTAAATGAATGCATGTACTCTGAACACACAAGGGAGCAAGGCCAAGCTGTGAGGTATGCCCTTAGGTGTATTCAACTTGAGATAGTTTCAACTTACCATGGGTCACTGGAATACAAGGAAGCAACTATATCAGTAGACACAGAGAAACCTTATGTAACTACAGTCTTTTGGGGGGGTTCTACAGAACTTTCCATAGGACAAAACAGGAGAAGGAAATGGCAATAAAATAGATGGGAAAATTTTCTACTCATAAACACAGTTTCACCGAAGCCAATCTAACGCTCAGCCTCTACTAGGTGAGCTTTCTAGAAATCCTTCTTGAACAAGTGTAGTAGTTTTACTTTTCTCTTCTTTCAGCTCCACTTAAAACTCTAACAACAGCATTAGGAAATCTCTGGCAAAGATGATGAGCCAAATTCATGCAGGACTTCTTTCAAAGGTTAACAACCTTGCTTTACAAACTATCATAGCCTTTTTGTTTGATAGATGATGATCACATTCTTAGATCTTGTAATATGTGAAATTAGACTCGCATAAGCCTCTTCACCATCTAACCTTAAAATTACTAATGAATTTTTCAAGGAAGTTGTTCACAGAATTGAAGGCATTTAACAGAACTAGTTGTCTAAAGACATGAATTTTAGAAACGTGACTATCTTAAGCATCCTGGAATATTAAAGACAGTCATATGACTAGAAGCTTGCCATTTTTGGTAAGTAGGGTGTCACCTCAATCCCATATTAATAATTGAAAGTCAAGATGCACTTACTCTTTGTTTAAAGTGCAGGAGATTAAATACAGGGCCTCACACTTACCAATGAGTCTGTTCCCCATCCCAGAACTCGTTCATTCTTAAGCAAGGAGAACCCCTAAGAAATCTGTTATACTCTAACAGCAAGGACTGACTTTTCCACACAGGTAGATATTCCAGTTCATCCCCAAGTGTTCTATCAATATCTTCCACCATAGAAACAACATCCTCAAGATCTTTGAGTTTCAGCAGAAGAATTCTGGAGCCCCATCCAATCATCAATGCCTAGAGGGACACAATTTTATACTAGAGGCAGCAGGGATGAGAGACCCGCCACTGCGGAAACTTGACATTATACCAGAACATCTTATTTCAAAAATAAATGTAGAAAAATCAAAGATGGTCACATGACTAGAGGCCTGCCATTTTTGATAAGTAGTGTGTCTCACCTCAATCTCGTTGGCACCCATTTTTGTCTTCAGACCGCCACCTTTATTTAGTTATTTTCAAGGTTCTTATACAAACATTGGTGTTAAATGTTTGTTTGTTTTTCAAGTTTTAAATAGTTCTGAACAGTCAGGAAAGGCTAGCACATGGCTAAAGAACAAGAGTTAAAATCATTGATGATGATGATGATGATGATGATGATGAGAGAAATATTGCATAGTGTTAGCTTAAAACATTTTCAAATTTATCATAAACAAACTCTTTTACAAATTATATCAATTATTTAGGGTAAAGTCTTTGGGGCAGTCTATAATTTTAAGCTCTTTTCTAGCTCCCATGATTTTAGCTTCATCAAATGGCCAAGGCTATCCCTATTATTGTTTTGATTTTGACCTTCCCAAGATCAGACTCTAAATTTAGAAATAAACAAACAAGTAAGCTACATTCTTAAAAGAAGTCATTTTCAATAAAACTATCTTTGGGAATTCCCAGTGGGATCTTGGGAAAAAATGGTTTAAATCATTCTTTCATCTTAAAAAGCAGAATATACCATTATAGTTGTTTTATGTTCTATATTTCTTAGTTCAAAGCTACCTTAAAAATTTAATGGAAAGAGCTGCAAATGATAAGATGATTCATCTTGGTGAATTGGTTTAATATAAGTATTTTAGAGTTGGAAATGAGAGTCCTGGGAAAATATACACATCTTTGCTGTCCGTGATATGTTTTTATCCTAAGAACTATTTGTCATTTTTTTATGAAGTAGTAGCGTGTACTCCAAATGAACTAATTGCTCTCCATTCTAATTGTGTGGTCTTTGAAATAAAGCAATGACAGCCAACTAAGCAGCTGGATCATTCTTGCAGGGTCATTTTCTTTTTCAGGGACACCACACCAATGATTCTGCTATCAAGTTATAAGCCAGAAATTCGGTGTTGAACAAGGTATAGTCTAAGAACCACATTAAAAAGGCAGCACCACTCCCTGATGAATGCGGGCAACCAGCCGACCTTAGACTACTTTCAGTGTAGAACAAAGGACAGAAGCGAGATAACCAGGACTCTAGTCCAAGACACGCTGGTGGCTCAAAAATGCAGGGATCGCTGGGTGTAGGGTGTGCATCTAGAGTCCCAGCACTCAGAAAGCTGAAGAAAGGTAATCATGAACTCCATGCCAGCCTGTGTCACAGACAAAGACCTTTTCTCAAAATAAAAGTGAGTTAATGTATGGAGAAGGGAAGAAAGAGAAAGGAAGGAAGGAAGGAAGAGAACAAATCCAAGGAGGAATTAACTAATTAATTACACAGTGCTAAGTGAACTGTGAGGGTTATTTAATGGTATGTTTTGTTAAAATACTAATTGATTTTTTTTATTTTCTAGTCTCTCTGTGTTATATATTTCTCCTTTTAAAGTTCATGCTCAGTTGAGTTGAATAAGAAAGCATATTCAAATGTAACGAGTACCCTTACTGATTACTCTTACTTCTGTAGCAACATAATTGTTGCAGGATCTCAGCAAACATGACTTGTTTTACTGGAGGAAGTTGTACAGTCCTGTACACATGTGAGGCTGTCCATGGTGTTCAACACTGGAGGCTATTCTCTGCAGAGTCCTGTACACATGTGAGGCTGTCCATGGTGTTCAACACTGGAGGCTATTCTCTGCAGAGTCCTGTACACATGTGAGGCTGTCCATGGTGTTCAACACTGGAGGCTATTCTCTGCGGAGTCATGTACACATGTGAGGCTGTCCATGGTGTTCAACACTGGAGGCTATTCTCTGCAGTCAGCACAGGCTAGCCCTGGGCTAAGAAGAAAGGGTTACACTTTCCATGTGGACTCAATATTAATGAAAAGGGAGAGAAGCACATTGCACAGTATCAGCTGCAAACTTTTTTAGTTTATCATACAGACTTCTTAAAACTATTCCAATCTAATATTATGGTAATTCAGTGCACAACACCCATCTGTGCTCTTTGCGCTACCATACAGTTAGCGAGCTTCCCATCTTTGGGCAAGGGGCTGGAGATTGAAACACACAAAGACACAGAGAGACAGAGACATGGACCTCTAGTCACTGGTAAGAAGCCCCTTATTCAATAGCACCATGGAGGCTTATATACCCAACAGTCAGGTGGGCCAACAGGTGAAAACCTTATCCTCTGATCCTCAAGGCCAAGGCAACATGTGCTCATGAAGCAGAGCTGGTAAACAACTTTGACACAGCTTTCAGTAACTCAAATCAGAAGGAAAGTGAAGATCTCTAGCAGGGAAGAGCAGATGGAGGCCAGGACTCCAAATGGTCCCAACATGGTAAAGTATAAAAAGTAAAATATGGAAAATAGAGTGCACGTAATTAACAATCAATAAAGCATAAGGTTATTTTTTAAAGTTTAATAGTTAAATAATAAAATAGCATGCATAAAAATAACAGTGTAATAAGTGTAACTTAATATTAACACTTGGAACTTAAAGGACTGGAAAAATCTCAGGGGCCCTTTCTTGCAAAGAAAATAGTGATAGGAAAATAAAAAATTAAGCTATACATAAATTAGCTGGGCAGGGGTGGTGTATGCCTTTAACCCCAGCACTTGGGTCAGAGGCAGGCAGATCTCTGAGTTTAAGGTCAGCCTGGTCCTCCACAGAGCAAGTTCCAGGACAGCTGGAACTACACATATAAATTATATATATGACTGGTCTATGTTTTAATTTCATTGTGTTGGCAGTTCTATGCTCTGCCAGGGCAGAGGAGAGTTCACTCATATCTCCTTCAGCTTCTAGAGGCTGCTGGTGGCAGTCTTCAGGTTGTAGCTGTTCCCTGCCCTGCCCATTTCTTCATCCATGTTTACATTGTCTTCTACGGTATGTGTGTTTATTGTGCATGTGTCTATGTGTGTATGTGTGTGTGTTTTCTTCCTCTTTCTTTTATAAGGATTCTTGTGATTAGATTGAGGACTGACCAAGAGAGTTTAGAATAACTAAACTATCCATTTTCAATAAAGTCTAGGGAGACCTTTCCTGCCCCCACTCACAAAGTCTAGGGATCAAAGCTTTGGATTTTCTTTAAAAGAAGAAATCATTCTATCACAATAACTACTATTAACAAAACATTCAAACTCTGGGATGGAGAAAAGAAAGACTACTGACCCAGAATATTAAATGACTGTCAAAATTACCAAGAAAGCATGAAAAAGAAATAAAATTAAAGAAAACCAAAGTATATCCATTTTTAAGCAAATACAAATGCTTGAGTTCTACTAAACAATGAATAAGACTCTTAAATGGGATCAAAAACCAACCTTCAAGTTTAGGCAATGACGAAAACTCTAATTAAAATAATTTAAAAAATCAAAATAGAAATCAACAGTATAATGATCATATAATCCATTTATACTGATCAAAGGTCAATCAACAATGAAATATATTAAAAAATATATCTATGCTAAATTCTATACCTCTATAAAATAAATAGGTAGATAAATAAATACTTGTCACATACAAAATGAAAGAAGCAGGCCACTAGCAGAATATTTGAAGAATTATCTAGATTAGGCTTCCCCTTTGGGCATGCCTGGAAGGGACTGAGTGGGAAGATGTATCCTGACTGTGAGTGGCACCACATTCCATGAGATAGGGCTGTGGACTGAGTAGAAAGGAAGAAAGAGAGCTCAACACCAGCCTCCAGTTCTTGCTCTGCTCCCTCGCAATGCACACACTTGTGCCAGCTGTCACAGTCCCGCTACCCTGGCCTCCCCGGGTGCATATGACTTAACCTCGGAACAGTGATCTAAAATAAGGCCTTCCTTTCTTACATTACATGTGTCGGGTATTTATCACAGCAACAACACGAGTAACTAATAGAGATGCCTGGGGGTGGAGGGCTACAAAAGTACTGATCCAGAAGAGAGGGAAGGAGGCTGAGGTGGACTTCCTTCACAGAAGGGAGGAAACATAAAAAGACCCTTTGTAGCCACAAGGGAAGACCCGGGAAAAGCTTCTGCTAGGTACTGAGTAGCAGAATGCTATTAAGAGGTTAAAAGCAGGCAAACAAATGTGTTTGCCTGGAGGACTTATAGGCATATAATTATGTAATTGTGTGCGCTCCAGGATATTATTTATTGTATGGCAACCGAAACAGAATGTACTAGATTAGTGAATTTATGAGAACATGTTTTTCTCAATTAGATGTATGAAGATATTGGCAAGATAAGGAGGAAGCAACTGAGTGCCACCCAGCATCCATGACACTGGAGTTTACAGAATTGGAACGAATGATTATTTGCTAAGAGTTAACTATTTAGATGCCACTTCTGATGCCTCAAAGAGGTAGTTAAGATTAGGTTCAGTTGCAAATGATAGAAAATTAAGACCAACAACCACTTACAACAATTAGTGGTTTTCTTCCAATGCTCAGGTCGGATGGTAAAGTATTCCACTGTAACAGAGAACTGAACTCTCTATAATCTATGTGTGTGTGGTCTTTATGGTTCATGACAGTGATGACCCATTCTAAGTCACAAGAAGATAAACCAATGAGGAAGATGCGAAACTTCTGAAGAGCTGTCTCCTGAGCAAGCTCTGGGGAGGTGAACATAAGATGGTGCCTTCTTTGCTTTACTTCTTCATTTTCTTTCTTTGTTTTGTTATTTGCTTTTTCAAGATAGGGTTTCTTTGTGTAGTCCTGGCTGTCCTGGAACTAGCTCTGTAGACCAGGCTGATCTTGAACTCACAGAAATCTACCTGTTTCTGCCTCCCGCGTGCT
Source organism: Microtus pennsylvanicus (assembly GCF_037038515.1). Taxonomy (NCBI): domain Eukaryota; kingdom Metazoa; phylum Chordata; class Mammalia; order Rodentia; family Cricetidae; genus Microtus; species Microtus pennsylvanicus. The sequence continues at coordinate 13,917,768 of NC_134587.1, forward strand.
GGGATTAAAGGTGTGTGCTACCACCGCCCAGGATGAAATTTAACTACACAGGTGGTTAATAAATCTTTTTATTCTTGTGACTCAGCTAAATATGTCATATTATAAAGGAAGGAGAGATGTTTTTGCAAGAGACACCTGGTCTAAGTACACACGGTTGAAATACCAGAAATTTTACTGAAGCCAATAAGTGAAACTATTATCCACACACATATTAAAAGCATGTGAGTGTGATATAAATGAAAATTAAGGTTGAACAATATGTGATATTGTAAGATCCAGAATGAGAAAAATGGGTGAAATGCAAAATGCTTTTGAATGGAGCAACAGCTACGATGATCCTGGATGCCCTAGATGTCACCAACAATTGTTTTGTAGTAAGGCATCATATATTTTTATTTCCTTTCCTTTCTTGTATATCAATATTTTTCAGTTGTTCTATAACAAAAAGTTGATTGTAAATATAAGCAATTAAGAGTATGTATTATTAAAAGAAATAAATGTAAAATGTTGAGCAAATGGGAAAGTTTATAATAAGGTTCCCAGTGAGTTCAGCTGTTAGCAGCATCACCAGCTTATATAATACATACTGCTTATAATAATAACCTTTTCTTTAATTCACAATTCTGCGGGGCTGTACTATGAGCTGGAATAAGCTTAATGGTTCTTCTTCTTTCAGCCTGGCTATTTGTTACCTCTGTGATAGTCTGCCAAGAAGTGTTTGGTTGTTGGTTGGGATGTCAAAGTATGATGCTCCAGGTTTTAAGCAGCCTGGTCTAGACATTTATATGAAGTGAATCAACAAGTTTACGAGAGAGCTAGTAAAGTCCTCAAGGGGTCCTGGCTTAAAAAACTACAAATACTGTAATGTCACATTTCATTGGCCAAAATAAGTCACATGGTCAACCCAGAGTCCAGGAACAGAAATGAAAACTTTAAAAAAAAAAAAGAAGCTAAAAAATTATCTTTTGCGTGCATCTGTGATCCTCATACTGGGAAGACTGAAGCAAGACGATCTCATTAAGTTCCAGGCTATCCCTGGCTACCTAGTAAGACATTGGCAAAACGAAGAAGAAGAAGAAGAAGAAGAAGAAGAAGAAGAAGAAGAAGAAGAAGAAGAAGAAGAAGAAGAAGAAGAAGAAGAAGAAGAAGAAGAAGAAGAAGAAGAGGAAGAAGAAGAAGAAGAAGAAGAAGGCAAGGAGGAGGAGAAGGAGGAGGAGGAGAAAGGACTTAGGCAGATGAAGGTCATTTTTAAAAACCTGTTCTACCCAATCCTAGTCTTTATTTTGTAAGCAGAAGATAAACTAAATGTTAAGGAATAAACTTTATATAAAGATTTTTATGTAGTAAAAATGTCAGCAAGCAGTTAATCATAATCCAATGTTCTACTTCTATAGTAATTATATAACATAGCAAGACATACCCACAAACTACACATCTGCAAACAATTTGTGAGATTTCTTTTGTAGCATGCCAAGATTATTAAACTTCTTGATTTCTGCTGATGTGATGGGTGGGAAGCAATGTGCTTTGGTTTTTGGTTTCCCTCATTTAGAGAGGCGCTGGACGTCTCTCCCGGTGCTTTAGAGCCATGGAACACTCACTCTCAAGGAAAAATGGATGAAAAACAAAGCTATTATAAAGACTGTGTCAAGCATTCCGAGGAATGAACAGAAACACAGGAGACTTGACATTTACTCTGACCTTTTGAGAAAAATTCAACAAAGCAATGTGGTTCTGAGGATGAAAGAAACTTGAGGAAACCTGATATTTCCAGAATGATCTGAAAAAAAATAAAGGTATGAATCTTGAATAGAAAACGCCTTGGTCCCGTAGGTCTGAGAAAATGTGCTTTCTACATCAAAAGGTAGACAGTAACGATCCTCTTCTTCAACATAAGTGGTATTGTCCAGGCTGCATTCATCCACGAGGTCAAACAGTCAGGCAGGCTTCTTATGCAGGAATTCTAAAACATTTGTGAGATTGTGTGTGGCAATCCCACACACAAATGAGGTGTCTGCCAGAGAATTTTCTGGAGCACTGACTGTCAGCTTGGAGTGAGGGGACAAAGTTCCCCCTGTACACATACATTTGATCACTGAAGTGTTATCTGTGGATTGTTGGGCAAAGACAAACTAAATCACTTCACGTTTCCCCCACCACCACTATTTTGTGACACTGAAGGACAGCGATTTGCCAATTCAAATCATGAACTCCCATAAAAATAATAAACGTATTATGAAGCAAGTTGTCCCAAGCTAGCTTAAGAAATGGCTTTCAGAGTGTTAGATAATAATCCTCAAGCCATTACAAAAAAAAAAAATTCAAAGCCGTTAAGATTCCACAATGGTTTCATTTCTGGGGATAGAGACATGCAGGAAATACATTCTGTAATAAACATAATCTGTTTTGGAAAGATAGACATGGGAGTGTTAGTAGCACAGTGCTAGCACAATGACGTCATTGATTGATCTGCCCACCTACAATCTATACCTACAGCACAGACAAGTTTAAAGAAGTTCAGAGGTTACGTAAGTGAAAGCAGGGATGCGCAAAATGCATCAGAGATCCCTGATGTCATTACATTTAGGTAGCAAAATAAAAGTGCTGGAGGGAAGAAGAAATCAATGCCAGGGTTCTAACTGCAATGTATCGCTCTACTTCCTCTTGTGCTCTTTTGGGGGCCAAGAATATAGTGAACATGGGATGATACATGATATTGGAGAAGAGTTAAAATATCATCATCCAAAATGCGAATAATTCCAAAAGAACTTCTATTGCTTGTTTGTGGGGTGGGTAGAAGGGTATTGTTGTAGACTACCAAAAAATCAGCCACTGCCTTCATCAGATCAGATGTACCTACTTGTCTGTCACAGACTTGTTGACTCTTTTCAGTATCTTACAGAAGAAGAGGGGGAGGGTGGCTGAGATATTTGTTTACAAGTTTGTCCTAATTGTATGTGGCCCCCTGTCTCAGAAAGTTTTAGAGTATTTTGATAGGGTAAGGTTAATTGATTGGATTTCCATCTATGCTGCTATGGAAAAGCATTATCCATGCTGAGTGAAGAGCTTCCAGTGGAGATGCTATGGGATCGTCCGTGTTTCTACCTGCCACCTCTAATCCATGCTCTGTGAACAAATACCGACACAGTCACTGGTTCCCCTAGGGTGAATTTGGTGAAATCTTTGCTTTTCCTTGGTTTGTTTCTGTCTCTATAGAAAAGGAAATACCTCAACCAGTGACCTTTGTAAATAAAGTCTATGCAGGTCTTCAAAAGTTGACAGACTGGCCTAGGCACCCACACATAGAAAGTCGATTAAGGAGCTGGAACTGGGATCCACCAGATCTTACTTCTAACCAGGTCTTGCTCTGACTCCTCTTCAACTCTACAATGTGGTCACATGTGTGCATTCATTTCTAAAAGCTTTCTTCAGATGAGTTCAGAGGTCAAGCTCAGATTTACTGGAGGAGCCCCAGTTGGGGGAACATCTTGTATCTCCATCTCGTCATGTCTAAATAACTCCCATCCCAGTCTAGGTTCTTCTGATCTTTCCAAAATAACAGATCAGGAAGTTGCCAGAGGTCCTCCTGGCACCGGTATAGCAAATGGGAAACACAGTCTTATCCAGGTTGTAACTCTACAGAGCAGACACTCTTAGCCGAAGACTAAGCAGATGCCTTCAGCTACAGGGCAGGTCTGTTCCCTGTGACTCCTAGACACAGCCGTCCTGATTCACATTAACGTGCTAGGATGCAAAGTCTGGAGTGGTTTAGGCAAAACGAAACCCACTCTTCTAATCATTGGGTTCCCTGGCTACAGGAAGTGTCCACACACTGCTATTATAGCCCACGGAGCTCCAGAGATCTGGACCATGGTTACCTATTGAACAAGCACCAATATTTATGTTATGCAGCCTCAGTTTTATTTCCCCAAATTAAATCATCAAATGTTGCAGCCATGTAGTAGTTTACTTCCTCATCTTTTTCTGCTTCGTTCTAACTCCTCCCATTCCCATCCCAGCATGCAACCCAGAAGTTTTGTTGAAGAAATAAGACATATACGTTCTCACTTCTGCTTTCCATACAACCCCTGTAAGAAGCCATTGTAAAAGCGATTTGAATTTCATGGGTTGTTGCATATGCACCTCCAAAAAGTTGGAAAGGGAAGCACCACAGGATACAGTGTCTTTTAAGAAGAGACTAATTCTGAGCTGTGCATGGGAGTACGTGTTTGTAATCTTAGCATTCAGGGGCTTGAGACTTAGGTTATCCTGGAGATAATAATAATGAGAAACTGCATTATCCCTGTTAAAAAAATGAAAGTTTTAAATCTAATTATTGCATCAGTTGATGGCATAAGATGCCAAACATGGAATAATGGCTTAGAAGAATCAATGTCACCTGCATGCTGTCTAAAACATTGCTAGCAATCCCCCCATTCAGTATCCTCTTTGATTTTGTTTCTAGCTGATCCTTACTCCACCTAATTGGCTGCTTGATTGAACACCAGCCCTCCACGGTTGTTCTAATGCCTGTCTTCCCAGCCCTTTTCTGGTTTCAGTGATTTCTATTCTGATACTCACCCAGTAGCCACCCCCACAAGTGCCCAGCTCCTGGCCATCTTTTGGGGTGAGTGTTATCTAGTCTGGAATGGATGCATTTACAGAATCATGTTAGTGGTTGTATCTGTCCTCCCTTGTTGACCTCACCTTCCTTCAGCACCTTCCTCTCTCTCAGCACTCTTTCACAGGCAAAGAATCTCAGGAGGTGTAATCAGCTTGTTTAAACAACTGCAAGTGATACAACTAGAACTGGAAAGCATGCCTTCATTCCTGCTCTTCTCCCAGCTAACTAGTGGGTTAATCTGTGGTGGACTACACTCTTTACACTGTAAATTATCGGGAGCTAGCGAGTACCAGCCTCAGCACCCTCTCAGGGTTCAGAACAGGACTTCTACAACAAGCGAAAACTGGCTTGTGAAGATCTGAGGGGTAGAACTGACTGATTCAGGCACATTTTTCCCTGCATGTTTCTTTATTCCTTGTGGGAAGATTCAAGATTCAAGATTCGAGAGAGAGAGAGAGAGAGAGAGAGAGAGAGAGAGAGAGAGAGAGAGAGAGAGAGAGAGAGAGAGAGAGAGGGTAAGGGCAAGGCATCAGGCATAAAGGTAAGGGTAAAGCAAAAGGGTAAAAATAGGTAAAAAGGGGGATTATCTCCACAAGCTTTCAGTTTATATAGGCATACAGATAAGTTGACAATCCCCTAAACTGTAACAATACTATCAAGCATGTCTTTACACAGAGTCACAGAAAAACCCAGTGGATCTGGCTAGGAGGCTTCTTACATCTTAAAGATGTGTGGCTCCCCTGTGGCTAGGAACACAGCATTGGTAGCTATACAGACCTGTGGGCTTGCTTTGCATTAGCATCTAGCTGGTTGACTTAAAAGGAATCTCTTCTGGGGAATCTCACCTGGGTGCCCAGGGGAGAATTTTTCTCACTGAAGCTAGTTTTAGCAACTCAGGCCTCTTTTCCTGTATAAACAGTTATTTTCCTGGACTATGCTCCTATGTTACGTGAAACCAAGGTGAAGGCTAATACAGAATATTAGTAGCCTGTTAAGTCACAGCAGACCAGTAGATTATACCTTCCTGCATCAGCTGTCAGAGCAGACATATCACCTCCTGTACGTGGCTCCTTTCTTATCAGTGACTACTGTCAGTAAAGAAAGTTTATGGGGAATTTTTTTTTTTTTGGTTTTTTCAAGACAGGGTTTCTCTGTGGTTTTGGAGCCTGTCCTGGAACTAGCTCTTGTAGACCAGGCTGGTCTCAAACTCACAGAGATCCGCCTGCCTCTGCCTCCCAAGTGCTGGGATTAAAGGCGTGTGCCACCACCGCCCGGCTTATGGGGAATTATTTTTATGTAGATTTTGGTTATGAATACAAAGGCTTGACTGAATCCTTTTCACACCATGGTTTCATGGTGTAAGGGAAGGTATCCAGTTGCCCTATAGGAAAAGTCAGGTTTATACACTGCTGGGGTACTATAGAAGGAAAACGTGCCATGATTTCACAAGATTTCTATAGAATTGACAGGTGTGCATGTAGCTCTGCGCAAACAGGTTCTCCATGTGGAGTGTACGTATACACTTTCTGTGGACAGTCCAACAGATTTGTCAGTTGTACATTTACTGTATAATATTTGCGTGCTCACCACAGTAAATATGTGTTACTCTCATTGGTTAATAAAAAAGTTGACTGGTCAATAGCTGAGCAGGTAGAGGTTAGGCGGGAGAGCCTAACCAAGAGGATGCTGGGAAGAAGGTCAGAGTCTCAGGAGTCTCCAGGAGATGGAGAGGAAGCAGAGGATGAAGCAGACATACTGAGAAAATATACCAAGCCATGTGACAGACCATAGATAAGACATATGGGTTAATTTAAGTTATAAGAGCTAGTTAGTGACAAGCTTAAATAATGGCCAAGTATTTATAATTAATAGGAAGTCTCTGTGTGGTTATTTGGGAGTCAATGGTCCTGATGATAACTCTGAATCTATTAATCTAGTGAAAAATTCATGAAAAAATCTCTTCTCTGCCTTAGGCATGGTCATCATCACCTGATAGCCCTTCCCTCTGTATGCTGTGATTACTGTTAATAAATAAAGAAACTGCTTTGAACTTATAGCAAGGCAGAACTTAGCTAGGCAGGGAATACTAAGCTGAATGCTGGAAGAAAGACGGGTGGAGTCCAGGAGAAGCCATGTAGCCCTGCCAGAGCCAGATGGAAGTTTAGCTGGTAAGCCACAACCATGTGGCAATACACAGATTACTAGAAATAGGTTAATATATAAGAGTTAGCCAATAAAAAGCTAGAACAGTGGACCAAGCACTTATTTAATTAATATGGTTTCTATGTTTCAGTCGGGACAAACAAGGGGCTTCCTTATTGCACAAAATTTTGTAAAACTGTTATGTGAATTGTCTATACCTCAAAATCTACAAGTTTATTGAGTATGGTTAAAAATCTGTAATATCTGTAACAGAAAAATTGACTTAAAACTCACGACACAGGAAGTTGATAGTTGAAATCTATCTAGAGGTAATCTTTTTTTTTTTTTTTGGTTTTTCGAGATAGGGTTTCTCTGTGTTTTTTTTTGGAACCTGTCCTGGAACTAGCTCTTGTAGACCAGGCTGGCCTCGAACTCACATAGATCCACCTGCCTCTGCCTCCTGAGTGCTGGGATTAAAGGCGTGCGCCACCACCGCCCAGCTCTAGAGGTAATCTTAAAGGAACCATGTGACACCATCTTGGGATATAAGCAACATGTGGCTTGCTGCCATCTTGGTTTCTGTCCCCCATAAAGATAGGGACAGCCACATGGCTGGCAGTCATCTTTGCTAAGACTGGAGAAGATGAATGTCATGGAACTTCAATGCCCATCTTTAGGCAGCCTTGTAGTTGGCAGCTATCTTTGCGAGGGTTGGAGGAGATTGATGTCGTTGACTTTACCACCATCTTGATTAAAGGTGACCACATGGTATAAACCAACTAAGGAGGCAGCATCAGGTGTCTAAGATATTTTGGATAAGGATGGACTTTATACAATAATTCCTGTTCTAAAAACAATCATAAAATCAAGGTTTATGATAGAATTTAAAAACAATGCTGCACTTCCATGCATTCGTATACAAGAATGCATTTCATGCTGGGGACTGAACTTTGTAATACCCAGATGGTATTGCTTTTAAAGGCATGAAGGGGTCATGAAGGCCCATGAAATTTGGCAATGTATGAAAAGACTGGAGATCCCAAAGAGAGCCCAGTTGCAGTGTGGGACCCAATCAGTTTTGGAGATGGTGGTGCCATGTGATAGCCACCAGAAATAGCAGCCACAATAGACTGGAGCTGGATGGGGGCTAGAAAACAGACTGTCTATGCTGCCAAGAGTGGAGCCAGAGAGAAGACCTGAGCCCCCTGGGGAAACCCAGAGGATTATGAATTCCAGATGTTGAGCATTGAGTTGTTTACACTGTTGTTTGGTTTTGCCTTGTTATGGTTGTGCCTTATTTATTCCCTTTTGAAAAAAGAAAGGAGGAATACTCTAAAAATGGTACTTTATTTTTGATATTGCAGAAGATACCCCTGACACATGAACAGTAAGCACAGGTCTGAGAGGCATCTTTCTCCATTGGCAGATACATGGCATCTCTCTGACTGTGTCCTCTCTCTCTCTCTCTCTCTCTCTCTCTCTCTCTCTCTCTCTCTCTCTCTCTCTCCATGTTTGTGTGTGTATGTGTGTATCCTCCAGGCTGGCTGTGTTCTGCCCTTCTATACGCCAAAAAAAAAAAACTTCTTTATTAACCAATGGTAATAAAACATGTTCACAGCATACAGAGGGGAACCCATATCAATTGCCAGTTCCACACCATGAGAAGATAGCACAAGGAAATGGGATAGACAGCTTGAGAGGCAGGATATATCCTGACCCAGTATGCCACTTGAGTATCTCTCCCACTTGCTTTGCCTTTTCTTTCTGTCAATTATGCTTTGATGAGCCTCAAGAGACACTGGGTACAGAGACCCTTGGAGACTACAGAAGACCATCTACATTCAAGAGTTAAGGGAATCTCAGCATCCTGATGACATGCATGAGACTCGGACTTATGACCAAGTCATGAAACATAGACTATTGTACTCGTTCTCAGAAGAGTAACATCTTAATTTAATGGAATTGAAATACATTTAAAACTTTCCAGCTAGAAACAAAAAGAAATATGTAAGAGAGTTTTCACATAGATGTGTAGGCCAGCCAAGATACCACATACACACAGGATAATGAACATTGTTATTTTAAAGGACTGTAATGATGGTTAATCTTGTTTGTTGACTTGACAATTTCTGGAGTCAACTAACATCTAAGTTGATGGGCACTCCTGTGAGTGCTTTCCTTGATTAGATTACTTAGAACAGGAAAACCCACCCAAAATCTAGGCTACATCTTCTGGAGGCATCCCAGATACAAAAACAGGGAAGAAGAAAACTATATTTTGCCTGCTTGCCCTCACTCTGTCTGGAAAGTTCATCTAGTCCATTGCTCAAGCATTCCTTTGCTGCTCTCAGAACCAGCACTTCTTTTGGGTTTCAATGTAGACCGGAAATCAGCAACTCTCCAGGAACCTGCCAGGATTCCAGCACCAGATTGGGACTGCTGAGACATCCCGTCTTTGGGACTGAACAGCAAGATTCTCAGCCAAATATAAAGCAGTTATTGTTGGACCTTCTAGCCTTCATCCTACAAGCCAACCTAATGAATATCCTTTTAATACACATATGTATGTATCTACACACACACACACACACACATATATATATGTCCTATAAGTTCTGTTCCTTTAGAAAACCCAGAGTAATGCAATAGTTACAATAGTCATTTGCAAGAAAGCAAATATCGCAACACAGACAATGAGTAAGAATAAATTTAATGATAATTTCTTCCCATAAACTGTATTTCAATTGCCTTCCCGTAAGAAAAACCCAATATCCCTGGTTGGTGACTCTTTTCCATTAATGGTTTATGTGACTTAAAATTAAATTGTTTTCATTCCATTGATACTATTGATGTTTGGGAAATATAATAAAAGTTCAAGAAGATTTAAAACCATTTAAAGCAAAATAGACCAGATAATCCCACTTTTGCTATGCTTGCAAATTATTTGTGAAATTCAAAAATATATTTTAGGACAAACCACAAGTTTAGAGCAATTAATTTTCTTAGACATAAAAAAGTGAGAATATAATCCATTTGTATTTTAAACTTTAAACATCATAGTTACTAAATAGGCGTTCTACAGCTAATCCAGGCTGGTTTTTAAGATCTGGCCTCACAGTTAATTCAGCTTCTGGTTCTCATCTTGGTCTATTTCTTCCCATTCTAAAACTTTCTATGACAAACAAGAGATTTACTGATTGCCATTAGTTTCTTAGATGAGTTTTGCTGAGGTGGCAAAAGCAAGGCTTGGGTTTGCCATTCACCAGCAACAAGTGTCAAAACTGTCAGAGCCCGGTAGGACATGTTCCTACTGGCTGTCTACCTGCCTTCCTACAAATACCAGCAAAAGGTCTATACCAGGCTAAGGAGGCACGTAAAGGGAACTGTAGCGCCCTTCATCTGTACCTTGTGCTCCTGGTTTCCACACTACTTTCTGCCCAAAGCAGCTCAAGCAAAGGCCACATAGGTGCCTATGGCGTGAGACACAGAGTCCGAGCAAACTGACTGAGCACTAGTTACAAGCGAGCACCGAGAGCGTGGCCTTCATCCGAATAAGAGCCCAGCTGTTTACTACATACAAGCCCAACCTTGCCTGCATTTGTTTCCTTCTGGTGCATCTCGTGGCTCATCCAGGTTTCAGGAGCATTTCTCGGACATTTATTTTATTTCTTATACGTAACTATGTGGAAGGGCGCCCGAGGCCAGTGCTTGCCGTGATGCACACGTAGAAGTTGGAAGACAGCTTGCAGGAGGCAGTTCTCTCCCTCCCCCCATGCGTGTCCTAGAGCTCAGACCTGTAGGCCTTAGTTGATGGAGGAAGGTCATTGGCTAATAAAGGAACTGCCTTGGCCCATTTTATTGGTTAGGACATAGGAGTAAACAGAACAGAATGCCGGGAGGAAGAGGAAGTGAGCTCAGACTCCACAGCTCTCCTCTCCGGAGCAGACGCCTCAGAGAGATGCCATGCCCCAGCTCTGACCCAGGATGGATTTAGGCTAGAATCTTCCCGGTAAGACCGGTGCTCACAGATTATTAGAGATGGGTTGATTGGGATATCAGAATTAGCCAGTAAGGGCTAGAGCTAAAGGGCCAAGCAGTGATTAAAAGAATACAGTGTCCGTGTAATTATTTTGGGGTAAAGCTAGCCGTGCAGGCGGCTGGGGTGCTGGGGACGCAGCCCCGCCACCCTTATTACTACACTTAGTCTCCTCCGAGTCCTCTTTGCCTGCCTTGGATTGCTTTATACAAAATATTTAAATATTACAAACAGGTCAGTATAACTGTGAGCTGAAGTTTGCTTGGTAAAGAAGTACTTGAATCTTAGGGTTTCTTTTTTCTCCTTCTTCTTTTTTTTTTTTTGGCAAAGCTTAAGGAAATCTTTCCCTATGCTGAGAGAAAAAAAAAAACCAACAAAAAACAGAAGCTGAACGTGGAAAAAGGAATGAAAACAAGCATGAACCAGGACATTCTGCTTCACCCATGCACTTCCCCACCATGAGCCTTGATGTCAGCTTTTGTGTTTACCTCATATATAAGACTAGTTTCCACACAGTTTCAAATATAAGACTAGTTCAACATCTCCCATGCCCTCTCCTATCAGCACCGGCCAGGTAAGCACACCTGCTCAGTCCTAATGTCTGCTTAGGGGAAGAGTTCTTAAAAGGGTTTGTTTTTTCCTTTCACTCATAGCATTAAGAGGACTCCACAGTGTTAGGAGGAGAATAATGAAAAAACAAAACAAAACGAAAAGGACCAACTTAGGAAATAACATATGAACATTGTTATCCTATGCTTTTGTGATCTACTTGGAGTCATATATGAAAGAAATTACATTATTGACAATATTAAATTTTTGTATAGACACTTGATAAAGCTTGTAGTCAGGAAAGGGTTCCAGGACTTCCTTGTTCAATTGGATCTGTAGGGAGAACACACTTACATAGCGTGTAAGTGTTATATACAAAAATGTTGTTGATTTTTATATGTGTGTGTGTTGGTGTTTTTTTTTCTGCATGTATGTCTGTGAAACAGTTGTGTACCTGGTACCTGAAAGGTCAGATGAGAATGGCAGGTCTCCTGGAGCTGGAGTTGCCACATGGGAGCTGGGAATCAGACCAGTCTTTTGCAAGAAAAACCAGTGCTCTTAAAGGCTGAGCCATCTATCCAGTCCCTGTTGTTTGTTTGATGTAAATTAGAGAATTTTGTGTTTAGGTTTTCTGTTTTGCTCTGTTTTGCTTTGTTTTGCGAGACAGGGTTTCTCTTTGTAGCCCTGGTTGTTCTGGAACTTGCTTTGTAGACCAACCAGACCTCAAACTCACAGAGATCCACCTGCCTCTGCCTCCCCAAGTCGTACGATTAAAGGTGTGTGCCACCACTGTCTGGTGAGAATCACATTTTATTACCAATATACTTACACTGACATTGAATGTTATTAAATCCTGAGGGATAAAGAAAGGGTATTATTTACATGACTCTGAATAGCATTTCCAGACACATATTTTAAAGAAAATTACATATGATATGCCCAGGTTAAAATTCAAAAGGTAAATACCCTTCAGCAATTTAAAAGAGTGACTTAGAAAACACAGGTTCAATCCCGAGCTGAAAGGACTGCTGGGTAAGTCTTAACTCCCTCAGGTTTCATTTGCAGCACACTTCCTCACTCAAGACAGACACGAAGAGCAATCAGGGTTCCCTGCCCTGTGGGAAGTCCAAGGAACCCCCACCTCCATCCAGGTCTAGTAAGTTGAGCATCCAAACTGCCTAGGCTCCCACAAAGCCAGTACGTGCAGTAGGATCAGAAACCCATTGCCATTGTTCTTGAGTTCTCAGTAGTCCTCAGGCTGATGGGGGGGGGACCTAATTGGGGGAGGGGGAGGGAAATGGGAGGCGGTGGGGGGGAAGAGACAGAAATCTTTAATAAATAAATAAATTAAATAAATTTAAAAAAAGATTACTAAACAAAAAAAGAAAATATACTAAATAAACTTGAACTGTATATATATATATATATAAAAAAAAAGACAGGCACGAATTCAGCCACCCTTAGTTAGCCACTCCCTAAGCCAGTACACCTCGCTGTGTTACAAACAATGAGAACCTTAAAGGGACACTTGAATATTGCAAGGACTCAATTCAATAATATAATAATAGTTATATGAGATCCATCACAGGCACACATCTGGGCATGGCAAATGCTTTACCAGCTCAATCGAATGTTTTACCAGCTCAAACAATTTATCTTACCAGTTGAAAGCAAAACCACACTTTAAGAATCTCCAGGGTAGCTGGTTGAAAGCCCTCTCTGATCTAGGTCTGCAACACTCTATTCCCTCCTCCACTCCATCCAGGCACTCTGTGACATGCCTCCTGTAAGAACATTCCTAACCCTGAGCCTTTGAATTTATTATTTTCGCCTACAAAGTTCACACTGCTTGTTCTCTGACATTCTTACTAGCTCACTGTATTTGAAAGGCTCTGCCGGGCCCTCTGACCTAAACCTGCATTTGCCTGACCCAGCAACTCTCTGTCCTTCAAGGCAATGTTCCAGCTAATACTTTGTTGCCGTGGCATTTCTGCTTCCTGTCCTCCTCTCCCTCTAGAATGTGGAGTCAGGGAACTGCACTCGTGGGTGGGGAAGTATTCGATGACGATGATGATGCTTTTTCTCTGAAAGATAAGAGTTGCACCATATTGAAGTGTGTTATAGAAGGAGACAGCAACAACACTCCCTCTATATGCACTAACCACCAACTGCATGAGTAGAGGCCCTTGAATTAATTGTGCCACTGACCCTTAGTGCCTGGCTTTCCTCATTTTTTCTTGTGTGTGTGTGTGTGTATGTTTAATTTTATTTGGCTTCAACACAGCTCATTTAAATGGAATGCGGAAAATAATTGCATTGCTTCTTGGTGTATGCCCCACCAAGCCACATCTAAGTGCTATTCCCTAATTTCTTGTCTATCAGGTTCAGTATATCTGATTTTATATTGAGGTCTTGGATACACTTGGGCTTGAATTTTATGCGGAGTGATAAATATGACTCTATTTACATTCTTCTACATGTTGACATCCAGTTTGACCAGCACCATTTGTGGGAGATGCTGTCTTTTTTCTAGTGTCTATTTCTGGGTTCTCTATCAAAAATCAGGTGTCTATAGGTGCGGATTTACATCTGGGTCTTTGATCTGACTCCATTAATCAATGTGTCTGTTTTTATGACAATGCCATGTGGTTTTTACTACTCTAGTTGTGTAATTACAGCTTAAAGTTGGGGATGGCGGGACAACCAGCTCTCCTGTTATTGTTCGGGAATGTTTTAACTATCCTGAGTTTTTAATTTTTCCATATAAAGTTGAGTATTGTCCATTCTAGGTCTGTAAAGAATTCTGTTGAGGTTTTGATGGGATTGCATTGAATCTGTAGATTGCTTTAGGTAAGATGGTTATTTTTATTATATTAATCCTACCAATCCATGAGCATGGGAGATCTTTCCATCTTCTAACATCATCTTCAATTTCTTTCTTCAAAAACTTGAAGTTTTTATGATATAAGTCTTCCACTTGCTTGGTTAGAGTTACCCAAGATAATCTGTATTGTTTGAGACTACTGTGAAAAGTGTTATTTCCCTGATCTCTTTTTCAGTTTGTCATTTGTATATAAGGAGAGACTGATTTTTTTTCTCATTAATCTTGTATCCAGCCACTTCACTGAAAGTGTTTATCAGTTGTAGGAGTTTCCTGGTGAAATTTTTAGGGTCACTTATGTACACCATCATATCATCTACAAATAAAGATACTTTGACTTCTTTTTGATTTTTACCCTCTTGTTCTCCTTCAGTTGTCTTATTACTCTGGTTAAAACTTCAAGTACTATATCACATAGATATGGAGAGAGTTGACAACCTTATCTTGTTCCTGATTTTAGTGGCTTTGATTTGAGTTTCTCTCCATTTAATTTGTTGACTATAAGCTTGCTGTAAATTGCCTTTATTATGTTTAGATATATCCCTTGTAGCCATAATGGTCTGTGGAATCCACAGGAGATGTGGGCGGGGGGCAAGGCAGGATATAACTGATGATCTTTTGCAACCCTAGGGAGGAGCCTCTCCACATCTGTTAATTAGAATTGACATATCATCCTCATACATTCACAGAAATTAACTTAAGGTAGGGATGTTCCTGACATTCAGTATGCACAAGTACATGTTCCCTGTTGTCATTAACTATTACTCCCCTGTGGGAATCATTTGAAAATGCAAAAGTTCTTAAGTGCACGATACCCCTTGTGGTAGGGACCAGACCTCACTTATAAAACAGCTGACTTTCTATCTGGGATTTCTGAACTACTGGAAGAGTATTATGCCACGCATAACTAGGCAAGACCTCTTCCTCAACATATTCTGCAAGGACCCTGTGCCATCCCCAGAATCCAAAGATGAAGATGGCCCTCCAGGACAGTGTTTCAGCTTTGGACACACAAGCTGCCTAGTTTCCTCTTGGGCAATCGGGGCAGTGACCAGGGACAAGGATTTTCAAGAAAGAAGCAGTTTTGGAAACAAAACAAATCAGGAAGATATTTGCAGGGAGGTGACCAGTGATGACTACAGGCATCATGATCCGGGTCCTGAAGACTCCTGAAGAGGATGGTACATCTTCAACATGGCCTTCCCTCTCCACGCCTTGCTTTCTAGCTAGCAGTTATTTTATTTGCCTCAGATGCCTTTCTTCAGTACTTTTCAGCATCATGCTAACAACCATTCTGGAGCAGCGATCAGTAAGTGTGTGTATTGCACCGAAGCAAAAATAAAGGCTCTTGCCAGTTATTAATGGTGCATCACTACAGAAACGAGTGCATATCTGATTTAAGGACTGGCCTTCAGAGTTCCTCCCAGGACATGCTCCTTTCCTAAGTGAGCACATATGACACCAGGTGCACACAGGGAATAAGAAGCAGCCCCTGTTTCTTTTATAATGATACAAACTACAAAACATCTATGTTTAACTTATTCCTTCTTCGGAGCACTTCTAATGAACTCCAAACCTGTATATTTCATATCCAAGCATCCATATTGTTCTTTGGCAATGAATAAAAATGAACTTCATTAGGCTGACTCATTGCTCAAGTCATAACTTGGGTCACAGTAACAATATGATTTAGTTATCAACAAATACCTACCCAACCTTGACTTGACCTTACTCCTCCCAGTCATATCTATAACCCCACTTGCTACCCTTGCACAGCTAGAGTTCAGAAATTCAAAAGCAAAATACAACAGGGAAGAATGGGGGAGTGGGAGCGTCATTTCCTCTAATGCACAAGGCAATTGGTCCATATTCTGTTACCTGAAAGATTACTCACTCTAAGGCCTCCTCTTCAGCTCAACATCTCAGCCCATTGCAATGAGGTAACCATTTCAACTAGTTCCAAATCATTTCCCTGCTGTCCCAAATACCTGTTAACTCCAAAACACCATTGTTGCCTTCTGCCCTTGTTCCCCTCCAGGGGTGTCTCTTGGTCTTTTCTGATCTGTCAGTAAACCTCCCCTTTTCTTTCCCACTTCCCTCTACAGCCCACCCATGACTGCCACTGCTGTCCCAACTTGCCATACTCCACTCCTAGCTTCCCTTCATCTCAGATGCTTGTGGGGTGAGTTGCCTACTCTTGCTTTAAGGGCATTCCGAATCTCTCTGGGTTGACTTTGCAGAATTGCTCCTTGCATAGTCCTGCCCAGCCTAAGCCCACTCCTTCCAATGCCTTGATTCTTATTTGTTGTGGAATAGAGTAATTGTTTAACTATGTAAAGCTGTGTTGCATTTGTTTGTGTTGCAGAACAATTGTTTAACTATGTAAAGATGTGTTGCATTTGTTAATTCTGCATTGGTTTAACTGTGTGAAGATGTGCTGCTATTTCACCTTGCCTACCTAAGGCACCTTATTGGTCTAATGAAAAGCTGAATGATCAATAGCTAGGCAGAGGAGGGATCGACAGGGCTGGTGGGCAAGAGAAAAGGGGAGTCAGCCAGCCAGGAACTAATCATCAGACATAGAGGAAGCAGGAAAGCGGAGGGACAGTATTTAGATGAGGTAAATGAGCCTCAGGCAGCCGATAGATGAATAGAAATGGGTTAAGTTAAGAAGGGGAGGGGCCAGTTCAAAAGAAGCCTAAGCTGAGGCAGAGCATTCATAATTAATCAGGAGTCTCTGTGTCATGATTCAGCGGCTAGCAGTCCAAAAAAAGTCTGCTACTCTTATTTTCCCTGACATGTACCTGGGCTCATGGGGAAGAGGAAATGTACAGAGAACTATAGGCATTCTTCTCAAACATTTTCTCCATATATCTATAGGCAGTGAGAATCACGTATTGGTGGTAGTTACATGGGGAGAAAGATAATTGAGTGGAGGAAACCAAATCTACATGAGACGAATGATGAGAACAACAACGAAAGCAGCTCCTGGCAGCTTGATCTGAACATTTGCTGTGTGCCAGGTTCCCTACGTGTGCCACCAGCCTTTACATAAAGCTGTGTTTAAATGCATAGCACTTTTGCATGTATCCAATTTGCATGCAACTCTCTAAGTGCTTTCTATAAATTTGCTCATTGATTTTTCATGATTAGTAGTATCCGAAGCTGAGACCAGTAGGTTTCTGTGTAAAAGCCACCACTACCATCTATCACCCTCTCCGGGTAAGTCCGGAGCATGATTTCACATCCGACGTCTAGCTCCAGCTTCCTGTCTTAAGCATGCCTTTGCAGCTACAAATAGTTCAATCTGAAGGAGTTGATGACTGATTGATCTGTAGGTGGGCGGGAGGGCCTAAGAGGCCAGGGCCTCCATGCGGGAATTTCCAGCAGACAGTGAGGCATGTATTTACTGTAGAGACAGGGACAGGGAAATCAAGGTGGGAAGACCTTGGATCTGGAAGCAGTGAGCAGTGCGTCTCAGCCTTTCACAGTATAGGGCAACGCTTCTCAACCTGTGGGTTGTGACCCCTTTGAGGGTCAAATGACTCCTCCATAGGGGTCTCCTAAGACAATCAGAAAACACAAATATTTACGTTACGACTCATAACAGTAGAAAATTACAGCTATGAAGTTGCATTGAAAATAATTTTCTGATGGGGGGGGGGGTCACCAGAACAAGAGGAACTGTATCAGAGGGTAGCAGAATAGGAAGGGTGAGAACTACTTGTAATGGGGGATACTTTTCTTAATACCCGACACTGGGAGCCTGCCCTTCCACCGAGGTTCTGATTAACTGGCTGAGGCTGAGGCTTGGACATTAGAACTTAAAAACAAACGAAAAACAGGTTCCAATTTGCAGCCAGCATTTAGATTCCCTAACGTATATCCATTGTAACCACAACTCTTATCCCCAAATGCATACCCAGGGTTATTTAACTTCAGTTCCTCCAAGAATAACTGTACGTTCTCTCCCTAGCTGGTAGTCGTTACCCTAGATTCCACCTCAGAAGCCCCAAGGTATATATGAACTCCTTGTACTCATTTAGGGGCATGCTTTGAAGGATTTACCCCACTGCCAAATCTGAGAACTGACTCAGCTCCTTCAAGCCGAGGGTACATGTCCTTGCTTTTCATCCGGATTGTCTAACGTGAAACAGTGAGGCGAGAATTCTCTTGCTGTGAACTGGACATTTCCTCATGATGTATTTGGTCATTTAACAGGATAATTAAACCCTGACAAGAGCTACAATCCCTTGAATTGTCCACGTTGGAGCCAAGGCGACCTAAAATTTGTGAATGTCTGTAACTAAAAGGTTAAAATACGGCAGAACATTCCATTCACGTCTGCAAAGCCACTAAGCCGGTAGTAATAGAAACACCATCTATCAGTGGAATCCCCAAAGCCGGCCTGCATTTCAGTCACGCTCCCAGCTGCCCCTGCCAAGTAACACCCTGTCTGCAGGGAGAAACACACACATGAAGACACCTTAAATGTCTCCTTCCTTGAGGGACATTGGAAAGACAACACACTCAAAGTCAACACCTTTGACCTAGCTTCCCAGTAAGCCCTTCGTTTTGTGCCTTCGTTTGACACACTCTGAAGTGAAATTACTTTCAGTACACCCTATGTGATTTACATAAAGCAGGACAAAAGAATAAAAGTAGTCCCTGTGTCTTGAGAGAAGCCGGAGAGACCCAGGGAGAGGCTCGGAAGATGACACAGTGGTCAAGAGTGTTGGCTGCTCTGTCTTGAGGGCAGTACTGTGGGTGCTTAGTCATGCTACATTCCCAGGCTCTTGTTTGGAGGTTCACAGCTACTCATACATGCTTGACTAAAGAATGGCCCTCTGTCTGGAAAAGTTGTTCCTGCCCAGAGAGCCTGGAACTATGCAAGAGAAGACAGAGTGATGAGGTAAGAAGCCGACACTTGCCCAGCTAGCCAGGTCAAAACAACCCTGAAGATTAGTGGGAGCCAGATTGCTCCCACACCCTCATGTGGCTTTCTTAGGCAAAGCAATTGATGGGTTTAATCATGATATGTCCACCATGTTCTTGAGGCCCCGATCCCTAAATAGGAGACTGAACCTATCTGTCAGAGGTCCAGCTTCACTCCACTGCATTCCAGCAGGCTTTAGGGGCCCAGGACAATTCCTCTTGCTTAGCTCTGCAGAAATCGAACATTCTCTTCTGAGGAAAGCCCGGAACAGATGCTGTAAATGAGTTTAAAAGGGGCCTCTGGTGACCTTCCTCTACATCGTGTGTCAGCCTACATTACTTTACTCCTGAGCTGTATGTCTCAAATATACATGTCCTCAAACAGCTCCCCGAACAAGGACAAGTCCTGTATTCTTTCGTCTGTTTGAGAAATGCCGAGTGCTCGAACCCAAGGTTTCACGATTTGTACCATGGAGCTGAGACCCAAAAGATGAATGGGAGAGCAGGACGATAGCCACTTACGAGATAAAAGCATTAGTGCATATCACTTTGTATGGTCTCCCCACAGCCCTTAGTGGGCACTCTCCTGCCCTCTTCCCTCAGTCATTGCCTACTCTCGTGCCCTCTCCCCCATCACTGCTCACTGTCTTGACCTCTCACCTCTATCGCTGCTCTGTCTCGTGCCCTCTCCCCATCACTGCTCACCCTCCTTATTGCATGTGTCACCCTTCGATTTATCCTAAGGAGCTCTTTAGATACTCGACTTGTAAACAGAAAAGGCATTTTTGTAGTTTTCAATCCAATATAGGTTTGCTTTTTCTTAGGAGAATATTGTGTTAGGATCACTTGCAGGAACAATTCCCCTCATCTTCAGCCATCCAGCAAAAAGGTATCGTTTCTGTTCCCACAGGCAAGGGCAACTTCCAATGACCTCCCGGATTCCCTTGGGCTCCCTGTCTTAATAGGGCTTCATAGGCAACAAACCTTTACCACATGAACTTTGGGGAACATTCAAAACCAAATGAGAATATATCATATTAGACTTCATTTAGATTTCGTTTCACTTCAGCCATGACTTGATTATAATATCTGTTGGCTTTATTTGGTATATATGGCTATAACCCCCATGCAACGCAAAACGTAAACATTTTCTTTGCATCTACAAAGGTATTCCTGAAGCCGGCCTGTTGTATAATTTGCAGCTGAGTATTTTATGGTCCACCATCGAACTTTTTAAATCTCTTCCGGTGGAATTGGATCTTAGATAAATTGGGGGCCGAAAGCTGATAGACATGATGTAGCACTCATAGCTGCTATTAATGTTGTCAGCAACTTTATTTCTAGTGAGAGCGACTGAGTCGCCAGTTTTCTAAATCGTGTTCCTTTCAAGTCTGTGGCCATCTGGGAATACCATCAGTTGTGCCCACGAATCCATGTGCAATTTCATGTCTAGCCACGTTGACTTCTGAAGAGAGCGCAGGGACAGGTGCATTGCCCCAGCTTCTTCCCATGGTAAAGATGCTCCTTCCTCACTGTCCTTCAGCAATGCCCCGCTGCACAGGCTGTAGCTGCCTGCTTTGGGGAGGTGTCTGTGTGATGTGCAGAACCATCTGGAGATCAGGCCCAGATGGGCTCTTTATCCACCATCTGATCATAGCATACTCCCTAAGAAGCTGTAGTTGCAGATTGGCAAAGAGAAGGCATACAGCGGGAGGAGGTACCATGGGTTCATGCGTGCCCTTTGCATCCAGTTTTCCTTTGCCTTCAAGACCTGCAATTGCTTCAGCATACATGTATGTCTTCATGTTGATGACATAGCATTTCTGTCAATGTCCAGCTTTTGGCCAGGTAGGTCAGAGAGCACCTCGCTTATGGTAGACAGTTCTGGTTACATGGTGACTTGGCGGTCCATGATCTCATAGTTTTTTTTTCTTCCCGTTTTCCCCAGTGTTAGAACTGCACCACTGAGCTGCACCCGTCTTCCTAGGTGGACGCAACTCTACTGGCTTCCTTTTGCCTTTCTCACCACGACTGTCCTCGCTCCACGGCTTTGGGAACCAATATGGCGATTCTATCAGTTGCTGGCTATATTGAGTCCAATTCCGTATTCTGAAACAGGATAGGACCTGGGACTGACTTCACCCGCTGTTAGTTGCCCCTAAGGAAGGTGGTAGGATGGGCAAATGAGGAGAATTGCCAATGTCTTGATTGGAGGTTGCCTAAGGAGAGGCTATTTTTCTCACCTGCAGAGGTGGACAGGCTGTAACCATTAGGTTAGCTATTTCTTGCTATGACAAATGACTGAGAAAAATCACTTACATCCTTGAGAGGATTTTCAATTTGGATGATGCAAACACCACGCAAAGTTATTAGTTTTAACAAATGTACCACTCTGGAGGATGGGAGAGACCTTGTAAGCAGGGTAAAGGAATATACAAAAAAAAAAACAAACAAACAAACCCATACCTTCTTCTTAATTTTGATATGAACCTCCCCAAAGTATTTTTAAAAATTTTATTATGACATTTTTAATTGAACATAAATTTTTTAACACAATGTATTCTGATTACTGTTTCCTCTTCCCCCAACTCCTCCCAGATCCTCCCCACCTATGCAAATCCACCTTCTTTTTGCTCTCTTTCTCATTAGAAAACAAACACGCACCTAAAATAATAAAGTAAAATAATATAAAAACAAACTAGAATAGAAAAAAACAAACATTAAAAAGAGCCAAAGACAAAGAATAAGAAAAACATACACACAGAGATGCATACATTCTTAACACAGAGAAAAACCATAAAAACACAAAACCAGAGACCATAATAAGAAAGCATTACAGGTAGCTCTTATTTCAAATCTCTTAGTTCAAAAAGATATTGTTCCCTCATTTTTTATTTTGCTGTATGTATCTATCAATCCTATGTCTATTTCACGAACGTCATCCTTGAACAGAGTCTTTGAAAGTTGCTCCGGGGATCGGGATGAGCTATCCTTAGTTTTCTGGTTAGTGTGGCCTTTCTGTGTCATATCCTAACAGTCTTCTTTAAGTTGTCACATTTTGAAACTCAGGTTGTACACCACAGCCATACGATAACTAATTTTTCCCTGTAGAATCAGACCCGGGGATTCCGTTTGTCTTCTGCAGTGCTGGCGAAGAACCCAGGGGTTCCTGCATTCCTGGCAAGTGCTCTGCTCACTGGGCCACACCGTCAGCACATCCCCTTATTGCTTTGTTTATTGAGATGGGTTCTGCTGTACTGCCTGGGCTGGCTTCCAATTCATGAGTTCAAGCTTCTTATTTTTCTGAGGAGTTAGAACTATGAACAAGTAAGTTTGTGTACAGTTAGCATGAGGACGCTTTCCTTTTTTAGCAAGCAGAATAAGTCCTTGAGATGCCCATACAGGCGGCAAACCCTTTATATCCCACAGACCTTGCTTGGGTAGCAATCAAAGGATTTTTTCACTCTGGTCTGATCTCAGCCTGAGCCCTGTGGCCATGCAAGAATACCGCCGAAAGGCTGGAAGTGGCTCTGCAGTAGAATGATATGGATGCCAGCGTTTCATTGGACCTGCAAGTGCTCTTGTTTTTAAATTGTAAGATAGATAATTCAAATATACAGAACAGCATGGACAATAGTGTAATAAAACCCCACAAACCTACCACACAGTCTAACAATCCGATCGTGTTGCCGTATTTATCACAGACTTTTATTAAAGTCATAAAACATCACAGATGTAACAGAAACCCCTTGGGTGCCCTTCCTCTCTCTTCACCAATCCTTTCCTCTCTCGGGCTAACAACTGGATTTAGGGTTTACCATTTTAAATCCATATTTCACTAAATATGTATCCATTCAAACATTGTACTTAATATTATTTTTAAACACCATATATATATACATATATATATATGTATATCAGAATTTGTATGGTATTTTATAAACTTGGACAAGTATTTAAAAACTGGGAAGTTTCACACAGAATCATTTCTTGGCTTCTCTTGGAACAACGTGAAGTTCTGGCAATATTGGACTGGCTTTCTGGCATGACAGTGCGGGGTGCTGAGCCAGCATCTTTGGCATGATGTGGTCCCTCTGCTCTCTCACTGTGAAGACATATGCGCATGCACCTGGATGGCTCCTTGGATACGGGCCTGGCCGCCGGCTCTCAGTCTTCTGTCAGAGTTCTTCCTGTTCTCCAGGGTCGTTTCTGCTCTCCTCTGGTCAAATGCTCGCAGCTCTTGATGGGGAGCTAGCTGCCTCTCCTGCTGTCACCCTCACCCCAGCTTCAACTTCAGTTTTTATTTTTTTGGTAGTGCTAGAACGACAGCCCAGGCCCTCATGTACCTCTGAGCAACCCCAGCCCTCCTTTCTTTTCTTGCTATTCCTGCAATTTCTCTTGGAAATATTGACTTTTCGCTAGAAGAAAACAATTTTTTATTGTTTTTCCTCATCTATCTATCTATCTATCTATCTATCTATCTATCTATCTATCTATCTATCTATCTACACACACACACACACAGAGAGAGAGAGAGAGAGAGAGAGAGAGAGAGAGAGAGACAGAGAGAGAGAGAGAGACAGAGAGAGAGAGAGAGAGAGAGAGAGAGAGAGAGAGAGAGACAGAGAGAGAGAGAGAGAGAGAGGCTTAGAAATTGCGAAATTGCTCAGCAGTTTAAGAGCGTTCATTGCTTTCCAGAGGACCCGAGTTTGGTTCTCAGCACCCACGCCAGGCAGCTCACCACGGCCTATTTTTCCAGGTCCGGAGAATCTGACACCCTCTTTTGGTCTTCATCAGCACCCACACACACATGCACATGCACGCAAGTCTTTTTATAAAGATTTTGGCAGTCAGTAGTAAAAGCAATTATTTATTTGGATGGCAGATGGCCTAATAATATTACCCTTCAATGCAGGCTTTGGTTATGTAATCCAGACCTGCTTTGAGCTCAGGGGCATCTCAAGTGCAAGGGTTATAGGTGTGAGTTTTTGTTTCTTTTCCAGACTTATCTCTTAAAAACACTTTCTATTGTTTTTTTTTATATTATACATCTACCCGGCATTTACTTATTCTTGAACATGTTTTTCCAAATGGACATGTGACCTATGGTTTTAATTATTATTTTTCCTAACTTACGTATTGTTTAGATATTCTAGCAGCTTTTAAGGGGTTTCCAGAATTCCAGAGGTATGAACACTGAGTAAAGTGAATCAAATTGTCTCATTTTATTCTTTTGCTTTGCTTTTGGTACAGGATCTCACTACATAGCTCTGGCTCTCCTGGAACTACTCTGGCTAGCCAGGCTTGCTTCAGTCTCTGGGATTGAAGATGTGCAGTACTGTATCCAGAAATCCTTTAATTCTTAAGAGCTGAACCAGCTTTTTCTTCTGTTTTCCCATGGCAGCTAGCAAAACCACTTAGACTTCCATAGTTCTGAGAAGCATATTTACTGAATGAGCAGCAGAGGCTATAACTCAGTGGTAGAGTGCTTGCCTGGAATCTATGATGCCCTGGGATTTGGTCCTCAGCATTCCTTGTCAAAAGGATGTTGTTCAGTTCAAACGTGTTTTATTTCATCTCCCTCCTCATAAGCGAGTTCAATCCTTAGCCTACATGCAACCCACGCTGCCTCTCCCAGTGATTGCCAGGTCCAAATGAAACTCCATGCTCTCTCAGCATTGGAAATACCTGTTATAGAGTCCACGCTGGCGTCATGGCTCTTCTCGACCTGACCCCTACGTTTCCAACGCATGGGCTTTCCTTCCCCAAGTTTCTCATTTCTATACAGCCCTGCCGGGTTGACCATGAGCTCTTTTGGTCCACCTTTCCCTTGATTTTCTGCTCCTTGTTTTCTATCTTTTGCCCCCTCTCCCTTCTCAAGTTCTAGTTTACTCTAGTTAGTTTACTACTTTCTCTCCCTGCTCTGGATTCTTCCAGATGCTTCTGGCTGTACTCTCTCCCATATCTACAATTAGAACCTTCTCCTCAACCATACCTTGGAGTGGTCACGTCCTCACTTTATACAACGATGAGCTGAGATCCTTGCAGGGAAGTCAGAACTGTAATGACAGACAAAAGTTAATCAAGGTCGGCCAGCACCTTTTTTTTTGTGTGTGTGTGAAAGTATTTTTGAGTAGAGGTGAAGTAAAGGCCTTGGGATGTCTTCAGCATTTGGAAGATTCTTAAGATGGGACGACTAGGCCACACAGCTTGAGAAAGCACTATTTCAGACTTAATGAATGGACTCGTGGTTTTGGTTCTCCAGAGAGGCAGCAGTAAGCAATCAAGTCTCCCAACTACATTTGGGTGTTGTTCCGCACGGGATGACGAGGTTCTAGGTAGATGGCATAATAAAAGTAATATGTATGTCCTACTCTTGTGTTTCAGCAGACAGCCCTGTTGCTAACTACAACTGCTGGTACAGCTTCTAGGGAGCTCACTATACTAGAACCTAAATTATGCCCAGAAACTTCTGTGATTAATGAGGAGGCATTAATTGTCACCTGAGCGATTTTGCGTATAATATAAAACCCACTAGAAAGTTGATTTCAGCAGCTATTTGGAAAACAAGCGAGAACGCATGCCTTGAAGCTATAATCCACATACATTTGTTTTCATAAATTACACGCGATGAATTGAAAAGTCAATGTCTTTGTAATAAATCAGCTTAAAATATGCTGAAGCCTCTTTCCAGTTATTATTGGGAAACAAGCACTCAGACACCTTAATACTACAGTGAGTTAAGCCTAAAAATCAAATCATACCTGCTTTGGACTTGGGGCAACCGTCAGCAGCAGGTGGCCTGTGAGAAGCAGGGACACTTCTGTCACTATGTTAATTGCAAGGTGGCTTGGCCTTCACAGCTGTTTGTTCCTGCGTTTGTTTTCTTCTCTGAGACAGGGTCTTACCGTGTAGCCCAGGCTTGCCTCTTGCTTCAGCCCCACAAGTCCTGGGGTTACAGGTGAGCACGAGCAAGCTCAGCTTTCATCCCTTCACAAATTCAACCTAAATGTCAGTTCTACCTTGGAGCTTCATTCAGATACTATGTTTGTGTTTATAGGGTTTTGTTTTTCATTTAAAATAATACTAAGTGTCCAGAGATGAGGCTCAGTGACAGAGCACAGGATTAACATACTGATTGATTGAAACTTTAACGCCACCAATAAAAAAAATAAAAACACACATGTAAAATGATACTGAAAACAAGCATATGAAATTTGGACTTCGGTACAGTTGTGGAGCTAAAATAAAGCCACGGGTCATTTTCATTAGCACATACTGCTAAAGCCAGTCCAATTAAATCGCAGCTGGCTCAGTTTGTCCGGTAGCTCTTTCTTTGATTTGAAGAGAAAAAGTAGAAAGCCTCAGGAAGCGAAGGAAACTTACAAGGTCCTGGAGGCTCAGAAAGCGAATTATATGTTAGTCCGGGGCCAAGTGGCCATCTCTCATGATGAGAGAACTCCTGAGTATCGATGTATGTCTAAAACATTATGTAAATTGTGTTGCATAGTGTGTTTTATCTAATGTACTGGGCCAATTTGGTCTTTAAAGTTCTCCTCCCTATATATCCCAGGCTGGTCTCCGATGTCATCTACCCTCCTTGTCATTCTCTGCAAAGGTGGCTGAGCTCACATCAACATTTCTCTAACGTGAGTGTGGCCCTGGCGTCCCAGTCGGTATTTTCTACCTCCAGCATTCTTGTCAGAGCCTTCCTTGACACTGATTTATTCTGATTCTTAAAGGATGTTTTTGTGAATTCTTTCTGGAAGCAGGGACTTTGTGTAGCCAGCCACAGCAGGCCTCGGGTTCTCTGTCCTCTTGACGAGTGCTGTGATTACCCACGGCTACACAATCCCTGGCTTCTACATCTTAAAAGTATTGCAAGGATGGGGAATGGTACAACCCTTGCCTAGCATGTGCAGAGACTTTGACTGGATCCACTCCACTGCAAATAAACTAACAGTTTCGAATAAAAGAGGATGGAAAATGTTACCACCATTTACCTAATAATTACTGCTTGTGCTGTGTGCCAGATGTCAGTTTTGGCCTGGGCACCTATCGACATATGAAAGGAACAAAAATTCTTGTCCTTTGGGAGCTTATCTCTGTCATCATCACCAATGCAAGCATCTTTACTGCAATCTTGGCAGGTATGCTAGTAACGGTGGTGGCATCTGTCTTAGTCAGTGTTCTATTGCTGTGAACAGACACCATGACCGCAGCAACTCTTATAAAGGAAAGCGTTTCATTAGGGTGGCTTACATTTTCAGAGGTTTAGTCCATTATTGTCATAGTGCGACATGGTGGTGTGCAGGCAGACATGGTGCTGGAGAAGGAACTGGGAATCCTACATGCTGACATGCAGGCAAGAGGAAGTGGTCTGAGACACAGGGCAGTATTTTGAGCAGATATGAGACCTCAAAGCCCACCCTATAGGGACACACTTCCTCCAGCAAGGCCAGACCTACTTCAACAAAGCCATGCCTCCTAATAGTATCACTTCCTTTGGGGCCATTTTCTTTCAAACCACCACAGTATTTAAAGTTCTTTTTTTTAGCATCTACTATGAATCTGTCATTATACAAATTACACCCAACAACTTGCATAGAAGGTTTTACCAGGCTTCCTCTACTCATGAGGGAACTGAAACTCAGATAGTTTTTTAAATTCCAAAATCAGAGATTCAAAAAACTATTGTATGCAAAATTTGAATCGACTGCATTTTGTCAAGGCTAGGGTCTGAGATTACCCATCCTTTCTTATGAATAAAGGACTGAACTTATAGACACTCTTTGCAAATAGACAAACACTATAGTCTGTGCTTTCTTAGTTTACATAAGCAATGGGACACTTAGTAATCGTTGGAGACATTTCTGATAATCATATCAGGGACATTACGGATGAGGAGTGGATAAAGGCCAGAATCCCTTGACCTACTAACATTGCTGAAATGACTTAGACCGGGTGGCTTATAACAGTAGAAATTTATTCCTCGCTGTTGCGGATGCTTGACAGTCCAAATATGGGAGCTAGAAAATTGTGTTTCTTGTAAAAACTCAACTTCTACAGCTACTTCCTTCTAGTTTCTTACTTGAAGCTGGGAGTATGGCTCAGTGGCAGATAGAAACATGCGTTCTAAGATTTGATTTCCAAGTCTATACACGCACACGCTCACAACACACACACACACACACACACACACACACACACACACAGGCAGGAGCTCACAGACATTGGGGATGTCTTTCTTTTTGAAACAAGGTCTCCCTGATATAACCCAGACTGCCCTCAAACTAGCTATCCTTCTGCCTCAGCTTCCCAAGTACTGGAATTGCAGGTGTGTGCCACCATGCTTGGTTTTTCAGGTCTCTTTTATGGGGACTTTAATCCTTTAAAACAGGGACCTCTTTCTAAAGAAGCCATACCTGTTCATCTCTTCAAAAGCTGCTCCCATTCTCTGGAACTTTTCAGGAGAAAGAAAAAAATGATTAAATATATATGACCCATATTTTGTCAGATGAATTTATATTATTACTTCCAATCCATGGACTGAGATTTGTATGCCAGAGATGTTGAGGAGACAGGAGAGACAAATATGGAGTTGTTGAGATCAATCACAGGCTTGAATCAGACACAGATCATTTAGTTACCCACAAAGAATGACTGTTCCTGTCACAGACCAGCTGTCTGTCTCCTCCGGGGGCTTTCCTAAGGGTTTGCCAGAATGACAACATGCAAGAGTGGTCAGGGACCTACTACTTCCACAGGTCAGTAAGCTTAAAGAAATCTAGTCTTAGGGGCCTTTGTCACCAGGCTTAAATATGAGGAAGGGTGATGGTTTTTTAAAATTATATAAAAAAAAACCCATGAGATTAAACTTGTAAGTTAATGTTTCCGTAAATAACCAAGGAAATAGTGCTTGTACTTAACACTTGGGAATATAGGTATTTAAGAAACATTTGATTTTGCCTGGGAATTGATCACTAAATTGAAATTGTGTTTCTGGTCAAAGATGCCATGAAAATACAAACAAATCCTTTTTTAATGCGTGTAGGATCCATTTATTCAGATACTTGAAAGCAGAAAGGGAAGCTAAGAAGGGCCCATTGTTTTCTCTTCACATTTGCCTCCTTCTACTCCAGGGTTTTTGAACCTCAGTCCTGCTTTGGGCCAGATGATGTTTGCTTGTTTGTTTGTTTGTATGTTTGTTTCTTTTGTGGTAAAGGTCCTTTTCCCGGCCATGATGTTGGAGCCTCAGTTTCGTCTTGTAACCTAATCTTCAGTTTAAAAGCATTAGTAGCCCTGAGCTTATGACCAGATACCTGGTCTCTGACTAGGAAGCAGTTCTTTGTGTTTGACTCAGCTCTGGGAATCATGTTTTCCTATCCTGTCTTAAAGGCTTCCCTCAGCCAAAGTGAAGATATAACTTTGTACAACAAAGCGGGGGGGGGGGGGGGGGGGGGCATGTTCATTTGCTCTTTCTTATTTTCCTTTAAAAGCAGTCCTCAAAAGTTCTTAGGATAGAATGGGAGCACCTCATGCCGTGGTAAACAGGGCAGGGATGGCTTGGGATAATGAACACCCCTGTTCGTCAGAGGCCTAGAGTTTGTTTATGAAGCTGATTTCTTGGACAAGATTAAAATGAATATATTTGCTTTTTAATAATAATATATCTGCATAAAATGAAGTACACGTTCTTAGTTGATCGTGTGAGTAGCTGTCTCCTAACTGATCCACACATACTGTTCTAAGGGGTTTAAGTAAATTCACCCATCAGTTTGCATCACTGTTTTCCCTAGACAACTGGTTTTTCTCCAAGCAAAAGTCTACGTTTCTCCCGAATTATCTTTTTAAAAGTTTAAGATCTTTACTCCTTTAAGCGTTTGATGGCGTTTTACACGTGCGTTGTTCTTTCTCCAACCGTGCTGTGGTGACTTGAGACCCCATCAGCCTAATGTTGGCCACAGAACCAATCCCGCTATTGAGTCACAGGAGCCCTCCAGCCCCAGGAAAGGGTCATTTATTTAATCGTGGTCACCTCCGTGAGGGAACAGAGCTGCACATTCAAACGTGACACCTGCAATTAGAAAGATCTCTGGTTTTACCACAGCTATTTTAAAGATGAGGTAATTTGGGGAGCGTCGAAAAGGCAGCATTTACTTAAAACTTTCCATTGCAGTTAATTTATGCCCCAGGAAGTTTCTTAGGTGCAGTCAAAGAAACTTGCTGTCTGACCTCAGGGTCTTAAAGGGTTAATGTGACTGCCGATGTATTTATTTGCACTTGGTATCGAACCTAGGAAGTTTATTAGGCAGGTACTATACCACTGAGCAGGGTATTAAGCACATCAAAGCTGCTGGTGGGGGGTGGGGTGGGGTGGGGTGTAGAACCAGGAACCTTACTGATCAGGCTAGGCCAGCGCTCCGGTCTCAGAGTTACACTCCAAGCCCCTCTCCATTCCGTGTAACTTCACAGTCCCTGACATCACCTTTCTGGGATCCGAGTGGGCATTGAACAAAAGAGAAAGCCAGGGGACTTAGGGAGTCGGGTTTCATTTGAGAGCAGCAGCGGCGATTACTTTCGGCAAGGTGCGAAAGGGATACTGCCAGGTAAAGCACCGGAAAGTTACAAGCCGGGTTATTTTTTAACCGGCGTCCTACAAAACCGACGCCGTGGAGGTGTCTCCCTCGCTAACTCGCAAAAAGAACTCCGGGTTCTTGAGCCGGGCGGGGAGAGTTAGCCGGCCGAGAACCTGGCAGCCGTTCAACGACCCCGCCCTCGGAGTCCCAGGGGGGCTTCTTCTGCAGAGCGCGATTGTCTAGGGCGGAGGCGCCCGGAGAGCAGGAAGGGAGCGGGGTGAGCCCCGAAAGCACCCCCGAAGCCGCTCGGCTCCACGCGCCTGGAAACTTCCCCGGCTGAGGGGGCGGCGGTTCCCCTCAGCGCCGAGAGCACCGCGCGCGCGAGGTTCGGGGCGCGCGGCGGGCGCGGCGGCCGCCGCCTCCTCCCGTCCCCGCCTCCGCCGCGTAGCCTCCTCCCTCCGCCCGGCTCGGCCTCCGGGCTCCCTCCCCTCGTGGCAGGCTCCGGCGGCGGCTGCGGCGGACGGGGAGGGCGTGCGCCGGCCGAGAGGTGTGGGCGACGAGGCTAGGGAAGTTTCAAGTGGAAGGTCGTCCGTCGGCCCGCCGGCGCGTCCCCTCACTCTCCTCCCGCAGCATCATGGCGGAGCCGAGCGGCTCGCCCGTGCACGTCCAGCTTCCTCAGCAGGCGGCCCCGGTGACAGCGGCGGCGGCCCCGGCGGCCGCGACATCAGCACCGGCCCCGGCTCCGGCGGCGCCCGCAGCTCCGGCCCCGGCTCCAGCTACGGCTCCAGCCTCGGCCCCGGCAGCTCAGGCGGTCGGCTGGCCCATCTGCAGAGACGCGTACGAGCTTCAGGAGGTTATTGGTCAGTGCGGAGGGTGCTGCGGGGCCGGTCCAGGCCGGGCGCCGAGACTGGGCGGGAGTGGGTGCGGGATGCGGTTTTTCCTGCCTGCCTGCACGCCCGGAGGCAGAGCGGCCGGCTTCGGGGCCTACCGGCTCTAACAGTTATTTTATTGTATTTTTTTAATTTTTAATTTATCCCTTCCTTCCCTGAGCGCGGCTGCTGCAGGAGGAGGTGGCGCGGCGGATGTGACTCGCACTGCAGACGAGCTGCATGCTGCAAACTTTTATCTCCGGGATCGCCGGGTTGGCGGAGCTGGGACCCGGTAACGCCGCATCCTCCTCCCTCCCCCGCCCGACCAGCGCGGGGGCCGCAGCCCGTGGCGGGTGACCACGCGGATGGGCTGCCGGGGCGGGGTTGGGGATGCGGGGGTGCCGCCCTGGGCTTCCTCGCCCCCGCGCCGCGCCGGGTGCAACGGGTCCTGACAGACCCTGTGGGCGCAGCCGCGCCTGTGCCTCCTGCCGTGACCTCTCGGTGGGGAACCGGCCCACGTAGTAGCGGCGGAGGCCCAGGCTCCTGCCCAGGCCAGGGAGGATGCTGGCCTTCTTCTGACAGCCGCCGCACGCCCGCCCTGCGACCCGGCTCTGTGCGCTCTGCGCCCCGGGTACCTGACTCCCTCCGAGCCGGCGCGCCGCCTGCCGCTAGCCCCGGGGCGGATCAGCGGGCGGGAGCGCTGGCCTTCTGCCCTGCGTCGGGCGGATTTACTGGGTGAAACTCGAGGCTGTCCGCGATCCTCGCCCAGCCTTTCGGTGTCTCTAGGCAGCTCACTAATATCATCTTATCTTACATTTTTAAATACCTGGCAATGTCGAAAGGCAAGAAGCCGGAGTTCATTTCTTTGAGCCAAGCACTTGAAGGGCCAGGGGGATTGTGCTGTCCTCTAGTTTAGAACCTTACCTACAAGATCATTCAGTTAAAAGTTTGGTCCCTGAGCCATGCTGCCAGGCAAAGTGGGACCCCCCCCCCATCATATGAACTCTGCACTCAGGCTGTTGTTGCCACATAGTCCGGTATCTATGGATGGAGGGGGGAGGGGATTCAAGTTATCTTAATTTTTTCTTTCACTTTAAAAGATTTCTCGATTTTTTTTCTCCTTGAAAAAAATTACGATTAATGTAATTTCACAGGGCACTCAGAGGAGCCCTTTTTATCCTCTCTGTGAGTGAGGCTGCCCGCAATGCGTACACATACACGTGTGTATACATACATACATAATATATATGTGTGTGTGTGTGTGTTTCACAGTCAGAAATGTGCGTGTGTGTGCTCGTGTGTGTAGTGATAGTGTGGGTTGGTGTGCAAAAGCTGCAAGTAGTCTTTATAGACGTTTGTAGCCAAAATTCTTGTAGTATACTTCATAACTTTTAGCAAAAGACTCTTTAGGAGTGAACCTTCACGACACTGTCAGGATTTAACAACCCCCCGGTGCTTTCCAAGCCCAGAGTCCTCAGTGAAAACTGTTCTTGCTTGGCATATGAGCCTCTTCAGCCAGAACTTCTTTGATACCTCCCGTGGTCCTATATTCTCCCAGCGTTTATACTGGGTCCCTGCTGTCCTGCAAAGGCTCCGGTGTCCACCTGCCACCTTAGCACGCTCTTTCCTTTGAAATCCCACCACACACACACACACACACACACACACACACATTTGCACACATAGTATGTATTGATGCTGAGAACCGACTCAGGGACATTGCTGCTGAGGT
Organism: Microtus pennsylvanicus; assembly: GCF_037038515.1. Classification (NCBI taxonomy): domain Eukaryota; kingdom Metazoa; phylum Chordata; class Mammalia; order Rodentia; family Cricetidae; genus Microtus; species Microtus pennsylvanicus. The sequence continues at coordinate 13,951,115 of NC_134587.1, forward strand.
AAGGCCTCTTGCCACAGGGGTCTTCTTTGCCTGGAGAGCCTGTTCCACTTCCAAGGCCAAAGTGTCTTCTGTGAAGCTTTGCTCTTCTCCCTGGACATAGTTTGGTGGCCCCTTTTGCCCCTTTTTATATATTTTCTAGTAGCTAACCTCATCATTTTTAATCGCTCATCGAGGTCTTAAGGCCTTCCAAGTTCCCTGCATTTTGGTGGCTAGTAGCAATACAAGGATAAATAAACAATGGTCCCTGTCCTTACATACTTCATGAGTTAGGAGACAAGGGTGAACGATCCTGTAGGATGTGCTGAGTGAGTGTTCCGGGGTGAAGAGGCAGATGCTCTTCAGGGGAGAAACTGATTAGCTTTGTGTACTGGTTTGAAGAGTTTGTTTAGGTGCTTACTTATTTAGATCTCTGCTTTCCCTAAGCAACGGTGGATTCCCGTTAAACCTCTGAGCTGGTTGGTCTCTTCTACCACACAGATTTCCTAAGGAGGCAGAACAATTTACATACCACCAATTTATATTCTTATGTTGTTAGTCATGAGGGTTAAAGTGTAAGCTGTGACTCTGGAAACAATATTTTGAGTTGGCCTCTTTTGTGAACTAAGGAACAATATCTTTATAGTTTAAGTAGGATTAGTTGCAAGGCCTTCTCTGCTTGTGGTAACGATGCTAATTTTGGTTGTTCGATTTTTAGTGAAGACGAAAGAGGAAAGAAAAGGGAATTTACCTGAGGAGTTCAAGAGATGAATTCCCTGCTTATTCCGTGTTGGTTTTACACATTTATGTTGTGAGAGGGCTTTTCTATGCTGAGTATTGATCTCATATTTTCCTATCTAAGAGATGGCTGTTTGGAAACCCCTATTCTTGAAAAATTGCTGGAAAAGGGTTTTTCAATGGCTTAATGTTTACGAAGAAAGACAAACCCATTCCCAGTTAGCCTTTCCTGCCGGTTGAGTGATTCTGAGTGAGTTTGTGGTTGCGCACTTTGCCGTAAACATTATATTCAAGAGGTTAGCCTTACAAACGCCCAAGTCAGTTTGGCAGTCGCTGCCTCTCCCTGCCCTCCAGCAGGTGGCCTGTGCTGTGCCTCCAACAGTGTGAGCCACCACCAGCAGGAGGCTCAGACATGCCAGAGCCTAAAGCCCAGGAGGGAGGCAGGGTGGTTTAACTTCCAGCGTGGCACAAGGCACAAGCACTGTTTCTTCTGTTTCTTTCTGGGCACAGGACCGGGCCTCCTCGGCGTTATGGGAGGCTGAGTGTTCTAAAATCCAAACAGACCAGGGTCATTTATTTAAGCCCTCCTGTTGTAGAGGAACAAACACAGGACTCGCCAACCCTAAACATAAAGTTTTGTGTCTGTGGCACTGCCGTTCCGTTGTAAGAGGCATGGAGGAACTATAATGCTATTAGGGAGTAATCTGGTTCAGAAGTTCAGGCATGACCTAGAAATAATGTCAGCGCTCTCGGAGGGAGCTTTGTCGTTAAACAGCAGCGAGACCAGTGGAGCCATTGAGTTCCCGTGTCAGGGCATTCGGGATCACTCCGTGTTCTGTACACACAGCCGTCCTCTGGAGAGAGTTCCAGCTCTGTTTATCATCTCCAGCTTTATTCATCGCACCTCACCCTAGAGTTCCTTCCTCAGAAGCATGAAGGGCACCTCGGCGTCGCCAGCTGAAAGCCGAGCGTGTTGGCGGTATTCACAGGCGCTCCTTGACTCTTTAAACAAAGAATAAAAGATGAGTTGTGTAAACATTGACTTGGACATCCGTCCTAGAACGGACAGCCTCGGTGAACTCTCCTTGACAGAGGTGCAGTCCTGGCAGGATCAGTTTCCGACCGGGGTTCAGGTAATTCCAGCAGCGCTCTTATCTCCCCTCCTTTTCCACCGGGGAGCCATAAATAGATCGCTGCTTTAGAATGTTTGGTCGTCTTCATTGTGGGAGGGGGGCTGTGGTGATCAGGAAAAACCCTTTTTCTTCCTTTTCTTTTTTTTAATTTTGTGTTTGATTTCTTCATGCTGCTTCATATTTTTACCCATGGAGGTCCTTGAGAGTGGTCTAAAAGGAACACTCTCCTGCCATCCGAGGCAACAGAAGAGAAATGGACCATTTTGACAGCGGGTCCCCCTGCTCATCTGGTTCCTCTTTTATGTGGCTTTGTTTGTCTGTCTAGGTAGGTCCACAGGCCTTTTGCCAAGACCTAGGTAACAAGGCTGCAGTCACTTGTAGGATCCTTAGCTTCTCCTAAATTGAGATCTGCAAACAGCCTAGGGTGTTCTCCCAGCTTCTGGGAGGTTCCAGGGTTTGGGGATTAGCACTAGGTTGGTGATAGCCTGGCCTAGAGGTAGTTGAGGACAATGGGTAGATCCCCTGTGTGTTTCTTGGGGGAGCTGAAGCACTGAGCATATCCTGATCTCTTGGCCTTCCTGCCAGACCTGTTGGCATTTCCCATTGACTTCAGTTAGTTAGGCTTCCCCCATCTACCTCCTTCCTTCCCTCTCTTTCTTCTGTCTTTCCCTCCATCTCTCCCTCTCTTCCCCTCCCCCTTTCTCTCTCTTCCTATAATAAAGAGGCCTGGGATAACCCAGTTGAGGCTGGCCCTTTGATTTGTAACTGCTTCACTTTTTTAAAATACCAAGAAAAATATACACAAAAACATTCACGTTGTGACAATTCTGCTAAGTGATACATAGACATTTTCCCAGGTTAGCCTGTGGAGTGTGTGTGTGTATGTGACCTGATAGAAGGGCCCTCTGTCTCTAAGGTTCACCTCCAGCCTTTAGGCTTCTTAGTGCAGTTCCGTGGCATTGACTGTATTCCCAAGGAAAGAGTTCTTTTAACTCTGCTCATGAGATTAAGTGGAAAAGATCCCAAGGTTAAAAGAAACTTACAGAAGAGAGACTGCAATCTTTGCTTTTTTTTGTTGTATTTGATTCATGACCAATAATGTGCACCTTCCCCCCCCCAACCCCGTCTGACTCTTACATCTTATCTTAACTGCATTTTGGATGGGGTTTAAAAATAAACATCAGCCATTCCGTCTCTAGAGTCAGAAATCCTGGGCCGTGTGTTCTGTGTCCTGCTATGGTAGTCACTGGCAGTTGTGACTGAGAACAAATTGCTTAGATGTGTTTGCACTCAGTTTCCACATTGGTAGCCTGAACAAAAGTAGGTCTGTGAGCGTGTAAAACACTTAGGACGGTGCTTGGCACAGGGTACACTCAATTAGTTTCAGCCATAACTTCTATAAACTTTCTTTGCTAATCTGATTCAAGTTATCAGGACAGAACACAGCCCTGGCGTCTCGAGCCTTTGAAGTGGCTTCAAGAGTTATTCCACTTGGTTTCTGCCAAGGAAGGGTGTAAAGGAGCGAGGTCACCCTCAGACCTTCTTCTGGAAGCCATCTGGAAGGTGGCATGCAGTGGAAATCAAAAGCCCAGGTAGGCTGGCTTGGCCTAGGCCTAGGCAACTCCACACCCTTGAGACTTCATGGAGGAAGCTGGGGAGACCTGTGGAGCTCCTGGCGGTTTGGACAGCTCAGGGGTTTAGGTGCCAGATGGCTCTCTGACAAGCGGTGAGAGCATCCTGTGGGAAGGTGGCCGGGAGGAAGAGCGTCTACTGCACTTTTCGTCTACCTCTGAGTCGGCCTTTGGAGGCTGCCATGCTGGCCGGAAGTGCTGCTGACTTCAAAGAAGTAGTCCCTGCTTCTCGGAGACTGGGAAAACAGGGCCCTCTGTTTTCAGATAGTCATCTCTTCTGTTTCTTTCCTCCCTCCTTCTCTCCTTCCCTCCCTCCTTCCTTTCTTCCCTCCCTCTCTCCCTCCTTCCCTCCTTCCCTCTTTCCCTCCCTTCCTCAGCTTAAAAATAGTGAAGTCTTTCTCATCTTTTCCTTGTGTAGTGCTGTAGGTTGGGCCTCAGGTTGTCCACAACTGATCTACACCCCTGTTCCTCTCAACCTTTGTTTGTGGTGGTGGTAGTGGTTATTTAAGAACAGAGCCTCAAGTGGTCCAGGCTGGTATTGAGCTCACTGTGGTGGCAGAGGCTTGAACTCTTCTGCCCCTGCCTTTCAAGGGCTGAGTTCCAGGCTGGTCCCTCATGTACAGTTGTTCTTGTCTTTCCTGTCCCTTCCTCCTGTCCCAGCAGAGCTGACAAGAGAACCGCCCACTTCCTCTTTGCCTACTGTAATCTGGCTTCTGCTGTCTCTCAAAAACCAGATTCTGGTCTCTAAAGTTGCCTTTGTCCATCTGTGGACAGAAGCCATTGGCACTGTGGGTTGTCTCAGTCTTCCCTGGCAGACAGGTTTGGACCCATTTTTCAGTTTACAGTCTGGAATGGCCGTGACCTGGGCTTCTGTTTCCCTGCCTGCCACTACTTTATGGTCTGCATCTCCATGGCTGACCTAGAAATGCAGAGAGAGACCTTTCCTGACTTTGAACTAGTATTTGGATGACCTTTCTTCTTCCTTTGTGGTGCTGGGGTTCATGCCCAGGGCCTCGTCTATATCAGGCAAGAGTCCACGTCCGGGCACCTCCCAGTTCTTCTGGAGCTTCCTAGTCCTTCATTAAGAATGTTGCTCCTTCCCTGTTCTCCGTCTGAAAATCCCCAGTGCAAAACATGCTGATTATGCTGCTATCCCACCTTACCGGCCTTCCGCAGTTCCAAGATCAGCAAGTCCCAAGTGTTCTATCTGCATCATATGTGTATAATAGATATCACATTATCGTATATGTGTCTCTGAGTCTGAGTTTCTGACTCTTTTGGTCCTGGTCAGTGTTTTTGGAGATTATAGTAACATTTTTGTTTCTTGCTCTAGTAGGCTATGGTACCAAAATTGATACTGCTATATCAGAATGTCTGTTGCACTCCGAGGCATACCTCTATATCAGAATGTCTGTGGTGCTCCCAGGCCTACTGCTATATCAGAATGTCTGTGGTGCTCCCAGGCCTACTGCTATATCAGAATGTCTGTGGTGCTCCCAGGCCTACTGCTATATCAGAATGTCTGTGGTGCTCCCAGGCCTACCTCTATATCAGAATGTCTGTGGTGCTCCCAGGCCCACCTCTATATCAGAATGTCTGTGGTGCTCCCAGGCCTACTGCTATATCAGAATGTCTGTGGTGCTCCCAGGCCTACTGCTATATCAGAATGTCTGTGGTGCTCCCAGGCCTACCTCTATATCAGAATGTCTGTGGTGCTCCCAGGCCTACTGCTATATCAGAATGTCTGTGGTGCTCCCAGGCCTACTGCTATATCAGAATGTCTGTGGTGCTCCCAGGCCTACCTCTATATCAGAATGTCTGTGGTGCTCCCAGGCCTACTGCTATATCAGAATGTCTGTGGTGCTCCCAGGCCTACTGCTATATCAGAATGTCTGTGGTGCTCCCAGGCCTACTGCTATATCAGAATGTCTGTGGTGCTCCCAGGCCTACCTCTATATCAGAATGTCTGTGGTGCTCCCAGGCCTACCTCTATATCAGAATGTCTGTGGTGCTCCCAGGCCCACCTCTATATCAGAATGTCTGTGGTGCTCCCAGGCCTACCTCTATATCAGAATGTCTGTGGTGCTCCCAGGCCCACCTCTATATCAGAATGTCTGTGGTGCTCCCAGGCCCACCTCTATATCAGAATGTCTGTGGTGCTGTCAGGCTGTTTGGCTGCCCTTAGTCATTCTCAGGGTTCCTTCAAAACACAACATTTAAAGCTCTTGCTTCCCTTTTCTGCTCTGTCTCTGCATTTCAATCTGCAGGATGGCATCGCCAGCCGGGGGGAACCTTGCACACATGTGGAAAGGCTTCTCTCCTCCCTCGCCTGTACTGTGAAGTTTTCCTGTTTGGCACACCATTCTGCCAGCTTCAGTTTGCCTCTGTACCATAGTCCTTTGCGTCTCTATTTTAGTTGTATTCATTTACAGTACAACATGCATGTTGAAAGTGTACCTATGCACTGAACACACTCAAAAGCTGTGCATGTGTAAGACATACGTATGTTGGCACATGTTCCTACATTGACTAAACCCATTAACCACCACTCTGTTGTTTTTATACATGTTAACTCTGTTCTGGGTGCTTTTGAAATCTGGACTAAAGGATTTTTCTTCCCAGAAACAGTTTCTGTCCTTAGCTCTTCCGGCTCCCTTCTGCTCATCCTGTGGTGCCCTTCACTGCGTTGCCCTCAGGAGGATGGTTTTCTGTGCGTCCATCCTGGCCCAGGATGGCCAGAGCTTCTTTGAGGACCCTTTCCCGTTTCCATGCTTCCCACTTCTTATTCAGTATTTGATCATTGTGACAAATGTGAGTCTGAATTCGAGGGATGAATGAATGTCAGTCGCCTGATATCTGAGTTTGTCTTTTTTGATCCCAAGGGTTTGATCTTGCCTTTGATGAGTCGTACTGAGTTGACTTTGGGCCCGTCAGCTCCAACGGCTCTGTATATCTCAACTCAGCCCTGCAGACCACTGGGGAGCACTTTCAGTGCTTCTGCCTGCCCCTGTTGGGGAGCACATCGGAGGCTTCCCCTCCTGGATTCATGGAACTTGAACTTGGAAATGGCCCACTGGGTCTGAGGGCTTGAGAGCTGCCTGCTGTGGTTCTCCACCCTGTGCTTGGGCATCGTAGGAGATGTAAGGATATCTGTGCTGCTCCCTTTAGCATCCCCAGTACTTAACCCGCACTTTTGGACACACCAGCGATCTCTTGCTGTGCGTGTGTTCAGGTATAACCTTCACCTTGAAGCTCTTTGAAGTTGCTTACCGTGTAGAAATCAGAAACACTGCAGATCAGAGTCGGATGAAACCCAGGAGCAGGACTGCAGGGCGGTGAGATTCCAGAGTTTGTTATGCAGACAGGAGTTGCACTCTTATAAATTATAATGGACAGAGAGTGATGGGGTGGGAGTGGTCCATGCCAAGACCGTAGCGACTGTAGCACTCGACCTGACTTTTTAAGTAAAATCTCATCTAATGCATGTTATAGCTCTTCTGTGGTACATCCTTTGTTTTCTCATTAAAGTAAAATTCCCCAAGTCATCATATGAGGATCTACATTCTCTTTCAGGACACTTCTGTTTAAGTTATACCAGATAGCCCCAAGATACTTGAAGAGATGTAAGCGTTCCAAGGTTTCTTTTTTCAAATCTGCTACTCACTGGTGGAATTTCTGGGACTAGAGAAGAATTCAGTGTCTTAATTAAAAAGGCATTTCAGACTTGGCTTCACTGGAAAGCAGGAGGAAGAGAAATAGACCTCTCCGACGATAGCCTGGCACGGCTTTCTCTCTAGAATTGATCGAGATACACACGTTGGAACCCAAGTGCGAGCCAGTGACGAAGTATTTCAAGTCTCTTCTCCTTTGCCAAACAGTTACTTGAGAATAAACTCGGGCATAGCTGTGAGAAACGTCTTGGGTACTGAGGGAATAAGTGATGGATGCTCTGAGCTGATTGTGTGTTTATATATATGAAAATGCCTTTTAAGGTGGAGCTCACAGAGACCTCAACAAACATTGTATCTCCGCGTTCTTGGAGGCAGTTGACATTTAATATAATTTTTCAGAAGCCGAGAATCAGGAATGCTCTGTGTAGTTATCCTTCTCAGGTAGATATGGAAAATGTGGTGACATTTATGGGGTTTTAGGTGTCCAGCTTTAGTTGCTGTTGGAACTGTTGGCCAGCCTAACTGGATGGACACAGAGACGGATGCCTGCTGGGATAGCTGGGTCTTCCATGGGAGGACTTTGGAAGCCGCTGACCTGTGACGGGTAGAGACCCACTCATAATTGCTCCGCTGATGGTGAAGGTCTTCGCTGAGTGGATGCTCTTGCTTTGAGCGGGAAGCATCCGTTTGTACCTGGTTTGTAATGAGGGGCACCACACTCGCTCTCGTTCCTGACGTGTTTAGTTTGGCTCTTATGTTGTCAGGGTGGTCTTTGTTGCCATCTCTCCCTGCTCCTCTCACTGGCTCTCTACCCTCCTCCCCTCCTCCCCTCCCTGCTCACTCCTTTCCTGTCCCCCTTTCCTCTCTTCTCTATTGTCTTCCTTCCCTTTGCCACTGTCTACTTTTGACTGAAACACCAGAAGGGGGTTCTTCTAGGGAAGGAGGTGCAGGTCACCACCAACTGCGATCCGTTCCCAAGTGAGAGATGGCATGAACATGTGAGGAGAATAAGGAAATTGACTTTGGGAGGCGCTGAAGAAAAATCCACCCCAACACCTTTGCTCTATCACTCAAGACCCCAGAAGTCTAAGTGCATCATCACCTGCAGTCCTTTTCGTCCTTAGGTACCCGGGCTCGTGAGTCCTAGGACCCGATGGATTTCAGCTGTCTTCGTATACCTAGTGTTTTGTAGTCGATTCTATTGAGTCCTTGGCTGTAACCTGTCAGTGTGGTGGCCTGGCCTGTGTGTGTATAAAACACAAGTTCAAGAGCAGCAAGTATCTGGAATAGCTCAGCTTTCAGCTTACGGGTTGAGTCAAGTGGGCACGTTGTAGTTATTAGAGTAGCAGCAACATTCTAGGAGACAGATATGGCCACGGACTCCGTGTGACATTTTCACTGACCTTAAATCAAGCTAAGGAAGGAAGCACAGAGTGGTCTGTGTGACTTCTGCATCACCATGACCCAGGTCTCACAGAGATGGCTGAAGGGAGGAAAAGTTTAGTTCATGCTTTCAGATGTCCAAGGAGGCAGTGAGGGTGTGGCCAGGCTCGTGGAGCAAGAGTGTGTGTCTATGGCTTCTCATGTGTCTGTGGACCAGGAAACAGAGACAGCAAGGCTGGGCTTGGGGCACGTGTAACTAACCTTCACAGGCCTACTCCGGCGACCTTCTTCTGCTTGCCAGATCTTACCTCTTTAAGGCTCCATGGACTTCAAAATTGTACCACAAGTTGAATACCCAGCGTTCAAAACATGCGCCTTTGTGGGCATTTCAGACTCAACCATGACACAGCACTTCAGTTACACTTCACATTTCAGAATCTCAGTAGCCAGTCATGGCTGGCGACTGCTTCATTGGATAGTACAAGTCTGGGTGATATCACCATCAGGCATTTTGACAGGTGTGTTGGATGGTGTATTACCGCTTTCCTGTTGCTTTCCTCCCTGTTATGACCAAATATCTGACAGGAAGCAAAAGGCAGGTTTCATTTTGGCCCACATTTAAGGATATAGCCCAACCTGGTACGGAAGGCTTGGCACTGGGAGACTGTCTGCTCACACCTGGGCTGATCACGGAGCAGGCGGTGAATGCCGGCACTCACTTTGGCTTGTCCCTTCTTACTCAGGCTGGGACTGTACCACCATGTGGACTATAGTCTGTGTGTCTTCTCGCCTCTGTTAGCCTTTTTGGAAACATACTCACAGACACAACTGGAGGTTTGTCTCGGAGGCGAGTTTCAGTCCAGTCTAGGTTGACAGTGGCCTTGAATCATCTTAGATGGTGGTTTCTTGGAACTGTGCTGCGACTGGTTTGCTGTCGTTATGATGTCTCTGGCAGTGTAAGAGCAATTTCTAAGAGGCTGGTTGAGGTTCCACCCTGACTTACAAGTACAAAAGAAAGGCAAGCATCATGAGTTTATTGTGTATCGACATCTTTGACTTCCTTCAACACGTTTTGGAAGGTAGACCTCATATTTTGAGGAGAACCGTTTGCATCTTTGTGGTGAGATCTCTGCTGACTTGAGGTAATTTTAAGGTTTAACGTTTTTTGTTTGTTTGGTTAGTTGTTTTGAGACAGTCTCTCTAGGTATCCCTGGCTGTCCTGGAACTAACTATGTTGTCCAGGCTGACCTGGAACTCACAGAGATCCGCCTGCCTCTGCCTCTCTAGTGCTGGGATTAAAGGCGTGCTTTACCATGCTTGGCTAAGGTGTAACCTGTTATCTTGCCTCTCTTAACTAATTTTGGATGTGTTCCCATGATTCTGTAAACACCGAAAGAAATGGTTTTGGGAAGTATTACTTTATTTGGAGAGAAGTATATGTCTGAGAGTCAGGCTTGGTTATGAGGGACTGAATTGCTTCGTTTGGTTTCCTTTTGTCATGGAGAGAGGACTGACTGGTCTGTTTATTTAATCATCTGTTTATTTTTTGGTAGGTACTAGCAGATATTACTAAATTTAGAATTAGAGTTTCTGAAATTAACCCCCCCCTGAAGAAAATAATACCTTTGCTTATCTTTGATGCTTATTGGGAATTATAATCATAGTTTCTTTTCTTTTAATTTAGAAACATTTTTGGACGGGGGGTGGCTGGAGATGCACTAATGACAAAAAGTTTTGGTGGTTAAAGGTTAGCGGCTTAGCCTCTGTTCTAGATCACAAAGCAAATGACACCCACTGTCACCCCCACAGGACAAATTCATATTCTCTGTCTCTTGTGTGGGGAGGGCACTTTCCTTGTTAGGAAAAGGGATTAGTGTGTGGGGTGTCAGAAGTCGGTGCAGGCAGGTGAAGGTTTAATTTGAGCTCACAGGAGTAATCTGTGGTTCCTTCGGATAGTGTCCCTTCAAGTGACCACGTCTGGGAAAGAGGACGTTTTTCTCCGTAATCATTATCGTTATTATATTTTTTTCCTAGCAATGCCCTTTCAAGTTTGTGGATTGCGAACCCCAGTGCCTGGCCTTTACTAACAACTGCTGTGGCAACATTTTTCACACAGCTGCTTTCCTGCGTAGTGTGGAGGCCGGACTAGGGCGTGTTCTGTGTAGCTTCACATGGTGCTCATCAGCATGGGTTTAAGACCAGGGCTGCTTTGGGCATAAGTCAGGATGGGGTAAATACCCCTAGGCTGTTGAAAAAGGGACACTGTGATACTCAGCTTCAACTGCTGTTTGCTGTCACAGAAAAAGCAAATATATATTTTTTCTTTTTGGTTTTTCAAGACAGGGTTTCTCTGTGTAACAGCCCTAGCTGTCCTGGAACTTGATCTGTAGACCAGGCTGGCCTCAAACTCACAGAGATCCGCCTGCCTCTGCCCCCGAGTGCCGGGATTAAAGGCTTGTACCACCAACGCCCTGGCGAAAAAGCAAGATTTTATCAGAAGCCTTTATGTTCTGTTCTTTTAGGCAGGGTCTCCTGTAGTAGCCAGGATGGCTGTGGCTAGCTGTTTCCTCCTGCCTCTGTTTCCCGGGTGCTGGGGTTACAGATGTGCCCCGTCCTCCCAGCCTCTAACATCCTGTTCTTTAAGAAACCGTACAGGCAGCTTTGTGACTGTGTGCCAGTTTAAAGTGTTCTAAAGGAGAAGTGGGCATCAGAGTTCCAGGCACAAGGAGGGTAAAAGTTCAGTGCATTTTGTCTAGTGCTTCTGTCATTCATATTGAAGATAAAATTGGACTGGAGGACGACTCAGTGATTAAGAGCACTGACTGATCCTGCAGAAGAGCCTCTTACAACCATCAACAACTCCAGTTCCAGGGGATCCAGTGCCTTCTTCTGTCTTCCTCTAGCCCCAGGCATATACGTATCTACAGACTTGCAAGCAAAATCTCATATAAAAACTAAAAATAGATAAGTCTTAGATACATTGTTTACATTGTTTGGATTTATATTTGTCTTAATCTAAATATCAAGTTCTCCTTCAGGGTTTTTTGTTTTGCCTAGAAGAGAGAAACCAAAATACGAAAGATGAGCTTTATGTATTATTAAGATCATTCACGCCACGCTCTTTGTGTATACGAAGTGTTGCACGCAAGTGGACCTGAGGGGAGGTGCCCACTGGCTCTCTAGTTCTCGATTGTTTTAAGCAGCACAACTTTTATCTGAATAGCATTTTATTGTGAATTACAGTTTTAGTTATTTTACTTCTTGTTGTTTATAGTGCTAGGAATGAAGGCTGGACACCACTTCACAGAGACTGATGACTAGGCACAAAGCTCCTGCACGAAAAACTCCCCAGCCTTAACTTTTATTCCTTCCTGGTGGGAGAGGTCTCTGTATAAACTGACCACACGACTGCTCTGTGGTTAAGGGGAAGGTTCTTTTTATTGTAGATAGGAGAGAGAGAGAGAGAGAGAGAGAGAGAGAGAGAGAGAGAGAGAGAGAGAGAGAGAAGAGCCAGAGGCATCTGGAAGAGTCCAGAGCAGAGCGAGAGAGGGAGACGGAACATGGCCAGCGGACTGAGAGAGGGGAGAATAGCCGGGAAGGAGGGGTAGAGTTTAGAGAGCAGTGAGAGGCACAGGAGAGGGAGGGGCGAGGAAGAGAATGAACATGGATATGAATATGGAGCAACTGTGTGTGGGGGGAGTTTAGGGGTAGCTGTGGGGGGGAACATAGGGGGAGAAAGAAGGGGAGGAGGAGAGCAGGGGAGGAAGGGAGGAGTGCTCAGGTGCCGGCCTGAATTTTGAAATGTGGCTCAGGTCCTTGTGATGCCGAAGGAGCCAGGCTCCACAGGTGCAATCGGATTTTTTTTTTTGGACCACCAGCTCACAAATAACAACAAGGAGACTTGTTATTAATTATGAAAGCTCGGCCTGAGCTTAGGCTTGTTCCACTAGCTCTTATAACTTTAATTAATCTGCTTTTATTAATCTACGTTGTACCATGTGGCTTTTACCTTTCTTTCATTCTGCATGCCTGACTGCCTCCCTGTCTCTGGCGTCTCCTCCTGCGTCCTCTCTCTGCCCAGAAGCCCTGCCTGTACCTCCTGCCTAGCTGTTGGCGGGTCAGCTCTTTTTTTACAGCAGTCACAGCAGCTCATTTTCATGGTGTACAAATATCCCACAGCACACAGACAGCCATGGGCCCCTTAGGCCATAGGTAAGGGAAGTGGAGGGGAGTCAGCTTCACAAACTCCTGAGGAATGCTGTCGCTTGTCTGTCACTCAGAAATCCTACCAGAGTCCGGGTTGGGCTGCCTTTTGAGATTTGGGGAAAAGGTATTTCATTTTGCCTTGACAGTCACCAGCTACTTGACCATACTCTCCCTGGTGCTATAGCCTTGGTGAATATAGGTTTTAGAGACTATTTGCTGTGTAACTAACGATCAGGGTGATTTTTCTAATAAAAGTAACTTTAGGAATACATGATTTGCTAAAATAAACAGGCTTCTAGTGTGGCTTGTGTGAGCACGTGTGAACACATGCATTCGTCTGTGTGTGTGTGTGTGCGTGTGTTGTGTGTGCATGTGTGTGCGTGTGTGTGCATGTGTGTGTGCGTGTGTGTGCGTGTGTACGTGTGTGTGCGTGTGTGTGTGTGTGCGCGTGTGTGTGCGTGTGTACTGGTCTCTTTTTTACCTTTCAGTGTTTCGTTCTGCAAATTGAACAGCACATTAAACATATAGGTTATTTACGTGCACCTGCAGTCACTCCTCCTGCCACCCGGAAGTCAGCGAGCTCCGGTTATCACAGCTCTAAAAATAAACATGCCATCTACACTTCGCTTCATTTCAAGGCGAATCGCTGCTTAGATAATGAAGGACGTGCCTTTACTTTGAAGCCTCTCCAGAAGTATTTTATTGCTTGGTTTGTAAAAGGGGCAGCCAGCCATCAGGTTCCAAAGCCTGGAAGCCTAGGCTATCCGGGCATTTTGGCAGTGACATCTGTTACGGGGCCAGTTTGGCTGATCTGGCTAGGCACCTGTCCCCTTCCTCAGCACTCCACGCGTCTGCCTCTCTCTGTCTTGGAGCTGAGGCCTGTCAGAGAGGAAGATCTTCCAGGAGAGAGGACGACCTGTCTTCCGTCAAGGTTACACAAGCAGCTGCTCTCACCCCTCCTGGCTGGAACTTGCAAACAAGCTCTTAAGATTAGAAAAGTAGAAGTAGTTATTAATAGAATTTGTCCAATGTGCTTCCTTTATTGTGTGCCAGTGGCAGAGATAGGAGACGGAGAGTTTGATCTTTCATAGAATTTCAAGATTTTCCTTGTGAAAGACCGTCTCCTAAAGCATCATGTGTTTTTAGATGGGGGAAGAGGGCTCAGTGTCATATTTATTAACTTAGAGACTTCAGTGCTGAGTGACTTCTCTTACAGAGAACAGATAGATCTAGCGTGGGGTTGGAATTGTGGGAGAGCCCTTCCTGGGCTGGTCCAGTTGCCCCTTTCCCACAGAAGGAGAAAGCTATGAGAAAAGGATATTTCCTGGGTCTCTGAGGCTATAAATAACTCCAAGTCAATTTTTTTAAACGCCCGGAATACTCTCCTGGTCTCCATAGACGATCATTATGGAAACTTTGTATAACACAGATGAGCAAAAGTGCAGAACAGTCACCGGTCCCGTATCGCCCCAGACTAGAGGGGGCTGCTTGAGTTTTGGCGTTGGCAAGAGAGGTTCAGATCAAATACTGAAACTGGAAAAAGTATGAATTGGTATTTTTAGGAATTGCTATTTTTTTCCCCACTTTTAGAACTATCGCAAATAATTTGTTTAGAGAGCAAAAAGAAAAGAAAGAAAATTAAATCAGTTTTAGAGCAACACTTTATTGGTCAAAGTGATTTGTTCTTTGAGCGCTCAGTGCACACTGAGCCAGGTACACTTTGTTACCACTGAAGTCAGGGTGGAAATGTATTTTTTTTCCCCCCGTTCAAAACTGTTTTCAGGGTCATGGGATGTACTGGCTGTAACCTTACGTTGATGTTATAATTTAATGTTTCTCAATTACTTGTTACAAACTTAGATTTTTGGCCTCTGTGTACCAGTGGAGAATCCTTTTCGGACACTTGCTCCTTTGCTTAATGAGAGTTAAACAGTTTACAAGGGTGGCTTAGAGAAAAGTGAAGGGCGGGGTAACTTTTCGGGTTGCTGATGTAGCTAGGTGGTAGAGCACTTGGCGAGCTTGCACGAGACTTCCTCTGTATTTGAACTCAAGTGCCACCCCCTCCCCCGACACTCAGCCCCAGCCCCTATACGTGAATAGATAAAAAAGATTGTCTGAACTGAGTAGGAAGTTTTGATTTCCCCACTGGCCTTTTGTCTAAACCTAGAAGTGCCATTTTTCTTTCTAGATTGGTTAAATATGTGGGTTTTTTGTTTTGTTTTGTTTTGTTTGAATTCGCTATCTGGTTTTGTGGCCATGAAGAAAGAAAAAAAGTGGATCTCTGAGAATTTAATGACATTATTGTTGAGTATTTTTGTCTTTTAAATTTCAAGGATTTTACGAAAGAATAAAATAGAAATAGCTATTGCCATGGTTAACCTTTACATTATTTAAAATAAGATTTAGGTTGTAGTGGTGTAGACTACCTCAGTATTTAATCAACAAAAATACTCCTTGATTTTCGTTCCCATAGATAGCCTCTATGGCTAGTTTTGTGGGTATTGTTTTTCTCTTTCTTGGTGAGCATATAGACATACACTTCCAAAATACTGATGGTGTGTGTAGCAGAGTGACTATACTTACTGTTAGACAGCTTAGAAGCTTTGCTTTTATAAAGTTACATCCACACGTATATGTGGATATATACATACAGCTCCTTCTGCTATTTTCTCTGTGTATCTGCACCAAAGCATGCAGACTACAAATATTGACAATGATCATTCTAGGTCATTCTTTGTTGATCCATGTCTTCTTAAGTTACTTCCTATTCAAGAATCAGTTTTGTGCTAATAGACACACCTCAATTTATTCAGCCAGTTCCTTGATTGCTGAACTCACTTGACTGGTTCCAGGCTTTTAGGATTTCATGGGGGTATGTATCCAGAATTGGGGTTTATACTTTGGATAGTGCTATGAAATTTCTCTGCATTTTTTTTGGTAATAATTGCCTGCTTATTTGCCAATTACTGGCTTTTCAAGTTCTAAGGGCGCTCGAATGAAAGACATCCTGCTTTAATTCCTACTTTACTCTTAAGAGGGGGTCCACCTCTCCAGCCCCGGCCCCAAACCTTGGCCCTCTCCTTAGATGCCCGTCTCCACATGGGTGGTTAGTGCTTCAGCATTGCCTTGCGTCCCTGTTCATCCGTCTATAGCATGAAGTTTGGGAGATGGAAGTGGCACAGGGACTCAGCGCTTCCTTCTCTGTGGAGAGAAGTGCCAGGCAGGGTGGTGGCACATTAGAAAAGACGAATATTGTCCCCTGAGGTTAGAGAGTGAAAGTTAGATACTTTTTTGGACTGAAAAGGAAATGTCACGAAAGCCATTTTTATGGAGAAATTTATGGAAAGTTTTTCTGAGTTGTTGGGAAATCTGGATTACAGAATAAAAAAATTGACTAACCTTTTGATTGAGGAGGAGTAGAGACATATTGAAATTTCCCAAGTGCTAGTATAGTCTTTATGAGGACAGACGGGAGAATAGCCAGCTAAGGCTACCACTCTCTGCCCCAGGCTTTTCAGGAGTCCAGGAAAAACTGAGCTTCTATTGGAGGCTGTGGGAATGGAATGCAGATGTTCGAGGTGGCCATGACCCCAGCTGCGGGAGTTCTGACATCTCCTCCCTTCTGGATTCCGTTTCTTACCAACTCTAAACTGAGCAGCCAGGACAAGTGTGCTTGCCCTTGCTCCTGCTGATCGCTCCTGCCACCGTCCTCTTCTCTGGTACAACGTATCCTCTCAGTGCAAGCCTTGACTCATTTGAGGCCCCATAGGGTGACTCGGTTTCCCCATTTGTTTTCCACTGAAGCCACATTAATAGTTGCTGGAGTTTCTTACCATTTCCCAGTCCTGTTCCCAGAGAAAAAGAGTCTGAGGGTTTTTGTTTGTTTGTTTGTGACTTTGATTTTTGGAGATAGGATTTTTCTGTATAGTCCTGGCTGTTCTGGAACAGCTTTGTGGACCAGACTGGCCTTGAACTCACGGAAATGCACCTACCTCTGCCTTGAGCTGGACTAAAGGCATGCACCACCACTGCCCGGCTAAGTCTGACAGTTTTCACCAATCATTTTGTGAGACATCTGACTGTCATAAATGCAGACATGCCCCTCCCTGCTTGGATAATGGTATAGCATCAGAAACCTCTGGCTGGTCAGGGACCTCAGGTACATCAGGTACCTCATCTTAGGAATTTACATCACCTTAGGTGACTAGACTAACAGATTGTCTATTTGAATTGGCTCTGAGGAATGGAGGGGGAAGGAAAGGATAGGGTGAGGGGAGAGACTGATATTACATGTAATCCACAAGATGTCATCCTGATCTAAGGCCCCCTTTGGATAAGAAGGTCTGTGTGCTTATGATATGCTTAAAGATTATATTTTATTTATTTTTTGAATTCTCTTTGTCACTAAATACTTTCCTTGGGATTAGCCTCCCCTTCTCTTTCCCATAAGGAGTATAAATCTGGGAAATGTTCGCTCTACCTCAGTTGTGAACCATCTGAAACTCAGACGTTCTGGTACCCAAATCCCCACGTACCATTTGCCTTTTCTGCTTGGTTTGAGAGAGTACGCAGTAGCTCATCCTGTATGTGGAAGGACAGCGAGGTTCTGAAAGTGAATCCAGAACCCGATACTCTTGGAAGCACCCATTTTCTGTGTCGGTCGTTCATCTGAGCCGTGTCTTCCCCACGGATATTGGGAGGAGAATCTGATACTTGCCAGTGTGGTGCTGACTCTGGTGATCTGGCCCGTGGTCGGGGATGAAAGCTTGTTAAATGCTTTGGAAGAGTTCGCCTTCTCTTCTCGAGGGTCACTATCAAGCATCCCTTTCTCTTTCTATTCTCCTCCTCCTCCTTCACTTTGAAGCCATAGTCAATACTGGTCATTGGAATGTTCCAGTCAGCAACCTTGTTCTTTTTTTTTTTTTTTTTTTTTTTTTTTGGTTTTTCGAGACAGGGTTTCTCTGTGGCTTTGGAGCCTGTCCTGGAACTAGCTCTGTAGACCAGGCTGGTCTCGAACTCACAGAGATCCACCTGCCTCTGCCTCCCGAGTGCTGGGATTAAAGGCGTGCGCCACCATTGCCCGGCAGCAACCTTGTTCTTGACCTTGATGTGTACCACTTAGGACCCGAGGGCAGCCTCCCTGTCAGTTCTTTGAGTGAGAACGAAGTTCATTAAATGCTGTTTTAGCTTGGTTTAGGATCACTTGAAATGTAATCTGATCTGAGAGGCAGCATTTAAGCTCCTGTTTATGGAAAGATTGTTTTGATAATCATTTGGTGGGGATTTTTGTTAGGTAAAATAAAGGCAATGTCAGCCCTACTTGGAAAGGAAAATTAAATGGTCTGATGGCGTTTTAGAATGTTCCCCCTGGTCGTTTAAATGCCTTTGAAAATCTGCTTTAACATGCAATTTTAGTTCATGAACAGAATTAAGCATTATTACTTTAATTAAAGATTTTGCAATGCTGCTTATTATTTAGGGAAAAAAGCCTTTGGAATCATTTTTGGTAAGAACAGGGGCGATTTCAAGCTTTCCTTAGCTGTAGGTATGTTAATCCACATTTGATTGCCTCGCAGAGAGTTGACGGTCACCAGGAGCCCGGTTTAGAGTCTGTGTGTAAATGAGCTTCCTTTTAGTTATTATTTGGTGAAGACATAAGGAACTTTCCTACTGTTTTATTGTACATTTGACATTTGGTGTCTGTCCCTAGTTTACTGGTCCCTAGTGGCCAGTTCCCTTGTTAGCAAATAGCGTATATGCAGATTGCTCTTCGTCAGTTCCCTTAGAGTTACTCATCCAAAGAATATTCCATTATTTCTTATTTTGGATTTAATTTTCCTTATACTCTCCTTTTCTCCTTCAAAGGGCCCCAAGCGTGCATGAATGTGATTATGTAGAATATATGACTGGGTATTATCTTCGCTTCAATGGTGCGGAGGTAAAAGACATATTCGTACATGTATATAAAATCACACAGTAGAAAGAAAACTGGGCATGTGACCTGACTCTTGTAGGACGTCATATTTTGTAATACAATCAAGAAAATAGGCAGTAGATATTTGTCTGCCCCAGGACTTTTGAGAGAGATTGAAGCTGGCAAACTCATACCATCATCCTCCTCCTCATCACTATCATCATTATCGAGTCAGGGTCTTGCTATGTAGTCTGCTGTCATCTTCCGTTGTCCTTCTTTTCCCTCGGCTTCCAGAAGACCGATCCTCCAGTCAGGGATGATTCTGACAGATATTTGGGGAGCCCCCCAGTGCCCCAGACAGGACCAAGCCCTCACCATCCCTATGTCTGATGATGCTCACTCACCTAGGTCTTTCTGAGGGCTGTAGGAGTGTCCTGATTTTGTAAATTGTGAGCCCGACTCTGGTGGGCTGAGGAAGGTCACACAGCTGGATGTGAACTCAGCTCAGTCTGGACCTTTGCTTTCATTCTCATCTGCTTTCCGAATTCTCAGATACTCAGAGCAAAACGTGACTTTATGGAAGCAAGGTCCTTATCAGTGTCGTTATTCGTTTTGAGACAGGGTCTTACTGTGTAGTTCTGGCTAACCTGGAACTCACAGTATAGACCAGGTTGTCCTCAAACTCACACCTTTTGCCTCTGTCTAGCAAGACCTGGGATTAAAGACATGTACCACCATGCCAAGCAGGCCATTAATTTAAACTGCTATCCATGAGTATTCTCTCCGCGCTTTATGTTTTAATATCTTTTAACATATTTACCTCATATTTTAATACATTTTTTGAGGAGGCAGAAAGAATCTTATGATAATTCAATAGATTAAATGTGTCGTGAATAAAAACAGCGAGAATAGAATTGCCTAAATTTCGGACTAATTTTTATATGACGTCAAGATAATTAAGCTACTACATTGGTGGTAAGAAACCTGACTATGATATGAGAAGGTACGCGATCTTTAAAAAGTATTCCCTCCTGTATGTCTCCCCTTCTTTTTGCTGTCATTCTAAGTTGGTAAATAATTTGCATAAAGCAGAAGCCCCCTGCCCTGTCATTTGCCTGAATCGTGATGGAGACATTGGGAAGTTTAATAAAAAAAACCACAAAAGAAATGTTAGGATTAATATGAGAGTGTTGACAACTTTAAAGAATTCAGAACTTGGCAGTGGGTGTAAAGTTCATTTTAGAAGGGACTCTCTGCTCAGGTGAAGACGCCTTAGGGAACAGGTAGTTCCCAGCACTGAAACCGAGCTAAAGTCAGCACAGGCAGCAGACTGTTAAAAACCTAAAAGGAAGGAAAATCAAAGATGCAGACCCATCCCTCTATAAATCTGCCTGTCGTCTCCTGGCAGACAGTCCAGGATGCTGGCTGGGTTGAGAAGCTTCTGCCTTACATTTTCAAGAAAGTGCAATCACGTTTCCCAAATCATGAAATGAGTCTGGGAAAGTGGTTTGCTTTTTTTTAGAATGACCTGCGCAGGAGGGGACCAACTGAGGGGCAGAGATGTGGGTTATCCTTCATTGGTTTATTGGCTCTTCCTTCAGGTATTTCATCCCAATGATGTGAAGGAGTAGTTCTCTTTGGGTTCTGACCTTGAAAAACTCGGAAAGTGTGAAGGAGGGAAACAGGCAGGGAGGTTCCAGGCTGGTGAGGTCATTCTCTAGTAGAGGTGTGTAACATTCAGAGCCAGACACCCATCTCAAAGTCCTTCTGTTTTCCCTGGACAACATGCCCTATGACTACTGTCCTGTCCTAAAGGAAGGGATTTCTAATCCACTTTGCAAAATCCTAGCCACTGTGTAAAAAGTTTGTACCAAGACAAAATTAGTGTGTGGGGCAGGACTGTTTCTTAAGCTTGGCAATTCTAAAAAAAAAAAAAAAAAATCCTGAAGTTCTGTGCTTCCTGTACAAATGCATACAGCTCTCAGAGTGTGTGCATCTGTCTTTTGACATGTGTGGATAATACCAGCATGCTTTTATCTTATAAGCAAACCCTGAACTCTGAGACCATCATTGTTTAAACCTTCAACAAGGAAGAGCCATGATGAAAAGAAACAATGTTTTTGTGTTGTGCTCCTAGTCACTAAATTTGCCATTGTTCTAAGAAACTCAACAAATGACCACAGGATGTGAAGTTAATGGGCTTGTGCATTTGAACAAAGGTATGTTAGTTGTAGTGGAATTTTTCATTTCCCTTTATCCTGCTCAGTGGTGACTTTCCTGCCTGGGCAGAAATCAATAGCAACTCATTATGATTTAATGAGGTAAATAATTCCAATGCAAAAGAAACAGACCCAGGAAGCAAAAGGCTTTACATTATTTCTGACTCTCTCTTCTAGACCGGTATTTGAAGTCAACCATTCTTAACTTTTATTAGAAAAACAACATGCAAGGTCGTTTTCCTTTTTATCTTCTTTGGAATGCTAGAGAACAACACCTAGCGCTTCAGCAGATACTAGGCAAGCACATTAGCACAGACCTTCATCTCCTGCCCAGGTAGCATGGGAAAAAGAAACCTCAACGTGTATTGCAGCTTGGCTTCAGTGTGCACATGCATGCCTACTGCATAAGCGGCAGGGAAGCTGTGTGTGCACTCTTACTAAATGCCGCGTGTGACACGTGGAATTCCATCATGTTGTTGTGTTAATACAATACAGCAGAGAACTGGTGGGAACCAGAGTTTTCCTCGGAAATACCGTCTGCCGTCATTTATGTACTCATTTAGGATTGTTTTGCTTTGGTCAAGTTGGAGTGGCTCACCTCGCCTTTGTGTTTGACTAACACAACATTTACTTGGTGGAAAAAGTGCTGTGAATCTGCAGATGGAACCAAGGGCCTTGAACTTGGGAGACAAATGTTTACCCTTGAGCTGCAACTCCTGCCCTAGCCTCATGTTATTAATACACAAACCGAGCCAGTGAGGAAAAGGAAGCCCACAGTTTAGCAAAAGTGGCTAGGGTCGGATTGGATTTGCGTTTCTTTCTCCTAAGTCCCTGTGGCTTCTGTCTGTATGAACTGTCTTTCTATCTGTTTATCCATCCACCCATCATCCATCCATCCATCCATCCATCATCCAGCCACCCAGCCTGTCTCCTGTCTGCCTGACTGTTTGCCTACCTATTTACCTATCTAGAGATCCTCTTGTCTCTGCCCAGTGTGAAGACTGCAGGTAAACACTGTTGCCCTGGGCCCTAAGTCTTTTCCTAACCATTTTTGCTGTACTGCTTTGAGTTTTCTTTATTCTAGGAGACTCTGCACTCTGTAAGCCAACAGTGTCCCAGTGCTGTTTGGCATATACTGTCTTTTTCATTGAGATACTTGGAACCTTCATTGGTGGCTCCTGGTGCCTCACTGGTGCCCGTTCTTACCGTAATGTTCGGAAGGAAGACCCACTGAGTTTCTTTTACCTGATTTTTTAATTTTTTTCTTCCATTGCTAGGAATTGAACCCAGGGCCCCACACAGCTAGCTACATGGGTGCTAGGGTAGCCGCTAACCACCGATTCTGCTAATCTGCTTCACAGATTTACTTTAAATTTTATCGTTCAAAGACTATTTGCTTATCTCTCTGTGGGCTGAATCTCCACCCATAGCAGTATTGTCAGCGGTGTCGGGGAGACACTGTCTAGTACTTCTGCCAGCAGAGAGAACGAGTTCTTTTCCCCCTTAGGGGTATCCACTCAGGTGAAACTGGGTTCTTAACTGCTGCAGAAAAGAATTTCCCGGACAGCTAGAGTGAACCAAAGCTAGTGAACTTACTAATATGGGGGAAAGTAAATACTTAATCATGCAGAGAGGATGGACGTGGAAGGGCGGGGAAGGAAGGGAGCTCTGATTTCACAGTATGTGTTTTAGATACATTCAGACTTCTCAAAGGCTCTGAGGTGCCTTTATAGTGACCGTATGTGTATGATCCTGTATCTAAGTTATGTCAAGGGATGTCACTGATAACAAAGTTTGAAGATTTAAACAAGCTTAAACTTTTAAATAAATCTTAAAATGGTAAGTAGAACTATATGTCTGGCTTTTACCTTTAAAACTTTTAATTTTCATTAAAGTTTATTATTAAAAACCTTGAAAATGAACAAAAAAGTCACATACCAAAATTAACTGTATTCCAAGTCTATATAACGCAGGGAACTTCTGCACAGTTAGAATGGGCGTTCTGGAGCAGAAGCTGTAGGCTTCCCTTGTACTTTACATTTGCAATGTTTTCATGCATTTATGTACTTAGCTGCCACCCAAACCAAACAGTCCATGGCACAGTTAGAACTAGGAAAACAATCAGCTTTGTATTCTCTTTAATAATCCATGTCCATCACCTGTGTCTAGTCCTTCCTCCTCCCTCAGTGTTTACCCTTGTGTTCTCTTTGCTCCGTGTTACACTATATCTCCTCACGTGTTTGCTGCCATATACAGATATTGGCTGGATTCCACATATGAGAGGGAACATGTTTTGTTTTTGGTTTTCTTTCTGAGATTGTGTGAGACCTCACTCATTTTTCTACAAAAAAAAAAATAGCTTCATTTCACTTCAAAATTTCCTTCTGGAGATGAAATGTTAGGTGGTTCTGGGGTGTATTGTTTAGATTTAGGGCCGAGGGGAACACTAATATAGTAAAACAGAGGTAAATGCTGGCTCTAAGTAAAGCATTTACTTCGCATTTATCTAGCATGTGTGAGGTCCTGGGTTCGATTCTTAGCTCAGGAATAAGAAAGACTGCAAAAAAAATAATAATAATTTGTTGCTTTTATCAGTCTTGCTTGAGATGTCTTTAGGAAAATACTCTTTTTCTTTTGTTGTTTTGGTTTCCTCTGTGTAGACTTGGCTATCCTGGAACTCACTCTATAGACCAGGCTGGCCTTGAACTCACAGATAACTGCCTGTCTTTGCAGAAAAAGACATATTTTTATCTGTGGGGATTTTTAGCTTTAGGAGTTGTGTTAAGTTTCTTGACTCAGCAAGAAAGGCAAATTTGATTCCAGTGTAGAGGGAGGTCTTTGTCCCCTCCCTGTGCCCCCTTAACTCTCCCTGGTTTCACTGGTTGCCTCAGTGTGCTCTCCCATTCTCTGAGGATGAGGAGGAGTTCCTCATGTTCAGGCTGATTATATTGCTTTCTCACGTTAAATTTCGCTAACTAAGAGTTTACGTGGTTTATCATTTTTTGGGTGTATTGTTCTTTTAAGTGCAGATGCTAATCAGTGGCTTTCGAGTGTAAGCTTGGACCTGTAGACACCAGAGGGGTTGCCAGGCATGCATCTTTGAGAGATGCTCTTTTGCACGAAGACATTTGATTGCTTTGCTGCATTACATTTGGAAAGAAGGTCAGTTGAGGAGGCCAGTTTTCTTAGCTAAGGGCCTCTGCCTGGCTGGCGTGGGTGTGAGCAGTGTGGGCAGGATGGGGACCTACAAACGACTCTGTGATTTAGTAGGAGGGAAGTAAAAGCCTTTCCCTCCTCCAGAAAGGGAGCTGAGCTGGAGACCTTCGAGCTTGTCCCCGAAGCTGCTGGTTTATCTGTTCTCTGCAAGACAGAGTGAGAAGTGCGAAAGTGCTCCTTGACCAAGACAGGGTTATGTACTAATTAACCTATCACGATGCATGTAGTGACCTCAGCCTGCTCTACCTCATGGTCTAGCTACCCGGTGCAATGTGGCCTTGCTTGCCACCCTCATGATCACATGACCTTCTGGAAGCCAGGCTTTCCGCTACCGTCT
Organism: Microtus pennsylvanicus; assembly: GCF_037038515.1. Lineage (NCBI taxonomy): Eukaryota > Metazoa > Chordata > Mammalia > Rodentia > Cricetidae > Microtus > Microtus pennsylvanicus. Next base: position 13,975,539 of record NC_134587.1, read on the forward strand.
AGCATTACAAGAAGGTACCGCGTATTGCTAGAGATAAGGGATGAAATAGAAATTCAAAAAAATTGAGGCTGGAGAGATGGTTCAGTGGTTAATGCTCTGGTTGCTCTTTGATAGGACCCTGGTTCAATCCCCAGCACTCACAAGGGCAGCTCACAACTGTCTGTGACTCCAGTTCCAGGTGATCTGGTGCCTTCTGGAATGTACAGGCACTGCATAGACATGATACGCAGACATACATGCAGGCAAAACACCCACATAGAATAAAATAAATAAATGAAGAAATTTAAGAAATTGCACAGTTTCTGATGTGTAGCTATCACTTTGACTGTAACAAAATAGGAAGATTGTCAAGTCTAGCCACTTAAGTGATGGGCTATGTATATGGAAAGTCCTCGAACCTGCCTAAGACATTTCCTCACCTTCCCATTAGATATAAAAGACATGTCTGGGGCCGCTCAGAGATGTAAGATTCTGCTTGGATAATTTCATAGTTACTGCAGTGGCGTGCTGTATCACTGTCCTCAAATCTGCAGTTGCTGCTCATCTGGGAGACCATTGGGACCCTTCTCTCCCAAGTCAGGTACATTAATGGAAAAGGAGCAGGGAAGATCACCCCAGATGTCACGCTGTTCAATCACCTTTGCAATAAATAGGAAATCCCTGAGAAGGGCAGTCCTTGTTTGGCTTTTATCTCCTGGTAGGGACTGTATCCTGTAGTCTTCCTTTGTCCGCGTGCTTACATACTTATGGAAAAACAGGGAACTCTTACTTTTGATGCCTAGCCTTTCACATCCGCAGTCAGGAGTCTCCCTGTGGACGTCGTTCACACCTTGGGCAGCAGAGGAGCAGGTCCCTGTGTCCTTTGCCTGTTGCACGCCATGCTCCTGTGCCCACCTCTACTCCGATGGTTGGACTTCCTTTCCCGGAAAAGCCTGGTGGTTTTCGTGAAAGGGAAATTTCTCAATATCCCGCTTTGGAATTTTTCTCGGCATTTGTGGTTGTTTACGGTTCTTTCTGCCATGGACATCCACATTCGGCTGCTAGTCCCTGCATATGGATGAGACAGTAGCTGCTGTCATCCTCCAGACCTCATGCAAGGGACAACAGCAGCAATCACTGACCGCTGAGGATTCAGAAGGGAAGCTTTGCCACGCAGAACACAGGGCCAGCAGTGATGTCCTCTTCCCGTCTGTGTGGTCCTCTGCATCAGGATTCCTGTGGGCAGATTCTTGTTGGTGACTTCCATGCCCTTAATGGCAGTGTGGCAGGTGTGGTGGTGGCAGGTGTTTATTTGGCCCCCTATACCGAGAAGAGAGTTTAGGGGCAGGAGAGATGGCTCAGCAGTTAAAAGAGCATTAGCTGTTCTTCCAGAGGATCCAGGTTCCATTCCCAGCACCCTCATGGTCGCACCCCGCTGTCTGAAACTCCAGTTCTAGGGGATCCAAGCCTTACAAATGCAACAGTGCACAGAAAAATTTAAAGATAAATATTTTTCTTAAAAGAGGAGAGTTTAAAGGTTTGCTGCTAGTAAGCTATCTCCATCTAAATCATATGAACATGGATGCTACCTTGATATAAGTAGTTAGGTCTCCCCAGCTGGCTTTGATATATACAACACACACACACACACACACACACACACACACACACACACACACACACACACACTTATATTTTGTGGTCAATAAGGCAAGGAAAAGGATAAGCTCTGCTCTTCATCCCAGAGGAATTTTTGAAATGTGAGTTTATATGACCTTGGATTATTTCTCTGGATCTGAGTTTCTGCTGCTTAGGAAGGTGGTAGCGATCTGTATAGTGAGTTAGAGTAACCAAGCTGTCCCCTGCAGGGCAGGAACTCAGGCTGGACAGGATCCTGGAGGCAGGAGCTGATGCCCTGGTCATGGGGCACTTCTGTGAACTGGCTCGTTTCCTATGACTTGCTCAACCTGTTCTTTTATAGAACCCAGGACCACCAGCCCAGGGATGGCACCATTGATAATGCACTTGGCCCTCCCCTATCAATCACTAATTAAGGAAATGCCCTACAGGCTTGCCCACATTTCGATCTTATGAAGACATTTTCTTAGTTGAGGTTCCCTCCCCTTGTATGACTTTGGCTTATGTCAAGTTGACATAAATGTTGCCAGCACAGCAAGAATGTGGGACTAGTGGACCAGTGAGAGGAGGCATTGCCTGTGTAGTACAGCAATGGAACTCACTGCTTGTCGGGGATCCACCATCCCTCTTCAGAGACTTGGGAGAGCGGGATGGCTTTCAAGACAAGAAGAGCCGCACTGAGCACATCATTACTGATTTGGATTCTGTGAGCTTATTCGGATGTTTTAGGTACTTTTTTATGTGGAAATGCTGCCTGGCTGGCCTGGGAGGAGTGACTTTACCTGACAAAGGCTTCCGGTTGCCAGTGCGAGCTCAACCAGCCTTGTTCCTCACGTGCCACAGCTGATATGTGCCTTGGTCTGTCTCCCCCTCCCCTCCCGCTCCCTTCCTTCTTTTCTGTGTGTGTTTGGGGTCGGTCAAATCCGGAGTCTCATACAGAGGCAGTCACTACCAGCTGATGGACACCTCTAGCTTTGCTGACTTTGGCAAAGTTTGCTGGTCAAGGCCTCACTTCCCTGTACCATGAGGCATGCTGGTCCTTACCAAGTCTGGGGATGTGTGGGGCTGACGTTGGCCTTCTGGGGAGATCAGAGTCCTAGGCTATTCCTGGAGTTATCTGGCCCCAAGGGGCCTGATGGGATCTGTGTGCCTTTGGAACACAGAGGCACACGAATGAATGATGGATTCTTTTGAAGGTGGCTTGTAGCACCCACTTCGAAGGTGGTGATTCACCATTTTATTAGATGCCTCGCTTCACTGAAAAAGAAGGCATTTTGCCCTATTCTTTTGGACTACCAGACCTAGAAATTTCCTGTAGGAATTCCAAAGAGATCTTGAGACAGCCAAGCTCTGCTTTTGGTGTGCAGGCACACGTCTGTTTCTGTCAAAATAAATTAGGCCAGTAAGTTATAAATTAGGAAAATATTTCGTGGCTCGTGTTTAGTATTTAACAAACAGAATAAGCAGCTGGCCACAAACAGCATTAAGTACGAGGAAAACAGAGATAAAAGCCAGGCCATCCCTGAGCCGCTGACAGAAGAATGCACCTTCTCTGGGTGGCTGAGCCCTCACCACTCGCAGTGACCCAGCTTTACCTACCCATCTGGTTGCGTCCCTTTCCTCCTCTGTCCAGCAAATTGGCTCCAGGAAGAAGGAAGACCTTGGAAGCCATCTCCATATCAGAGCCCTGTTCCCCCTGTTCCTCCTCTGGACAAAGTCTCCGCCCACTTTGCTGATTTGATCCACTCTGAATGATCCTCTTTGTCAGGCTTATTGGAATTCCCTGTGGGTGGGATGCTGTGCAGAATAGCAAAATAATAAATAATGGATGTAGTAGTAGTAGTAACAAATAGTAGTAGTAGTAGTAATAGTAGTAGCAATAATAATAATTGTGCTTCATAACTGCCCAGTTCTTAGAGGCACCAAGGTACAGGGGAAGTACGTGGAGAGTGTACTCTGTCCCCACCCAGCTCTGTGGTCGCGACCCATAACTCCACTGTGACAAAAGCCTTGTTTTAGGTTTCTAAACTATATGTGAGTCCTTGCTTTGCTTAGAAGGGAGTGCTTCCCTGAACCCCCAGTCCACTCCCCCGTGGGATCCTTTCCAGCTGCTCTTTCTCCACAAATGTCAGGTTTGCCTCCTCTGTCACCTCAAGGCAACTGACATTCGTGACGAATTATTTAAAAAGGGCAGCCTTTAATCCCTGAGAGCTCAGTTAGGTACACTGCACTCGAGCAGGTGACATGTTGGTGTTCGGGGCTTGGAAAACAGACCCAGAAAAGTAGGGCTTTTAGCATGGTAGCTGGAAGCAGCCAGGAGCGTGAGGCCAGCCTCATGGGCTTATAATACCGGTACTGTGTGTGGGTCCTCTGAACCGACTCCAGCTCTTTAAACTTGATCCAGGCAGCCAAGCCAGGTGGTCACAGGGCCTAGGGAATGTTCATCGTGATACAATGAACTCTTATCCAGCTAAATTTTTCCCCCTCCTGGTAAAAGTCAAGTTGTATAAACTCCAGTTTAGAGGATGTAGAGGTGGCATGAATATGTGCAGGAGTGTGTGTGTGTTTGTGTATGAATGATTTGGTATTTTTAGTGATTTGTGTGAAAGGTTTGGCTATGAGCGATTTATATATAAACAATAAACCTGTTTTAGTCTGGGGTTTTATTTTGGTGTAGATGATTGTGTAATGTTCTGGTCATTATGAAATCTTTATGAACTGTCATATTGTGCGTATAGATAAGTGTGGAACGTATAGGGAAGGAAGTTGAAAATGCGGATGCTGGGGCTTCCTCGGGGCTGCAGGGCGGTCTGATTGAGGATGCTCTGTGCTGTGAATGAGGAGCGCGCCATGTGTACTCAGCAGTGATGTATACATTCAGGGGCAAGCTGAAGGGTGGCGTTGAGTGGTACACACGTTTCTTTCCTTTTTCAGGGCACTAAGCAGCAGCAGTTCCTTAGTCCTCCAGGCTGGAGAGTTCTAGCAGCTACTGGCTACTTCATGGCTCACAGTTAACGGGCTGGTCAAGGCCCTTCTCAGACTTACAAGGAGACTTTTGGCTTTGTGACTTACTTTCCTTACTTCTTTCCCCTCTAGCCAACTATTTGCTGGTCTGTGTCCTTTGGTCTGTATTATATATGCACTCTTATGACACATGTTGCTTTACATGTATTTTTGCCTGAGGCAAAATCCACAGTAAAATTGTTCTTGTTCGATGGGACATCTGCGTGGCAGGTAGTACATTCGCATGTTGTGTGACCACTACACCTCTGTCCTTCCCAAACATTTGTTGCCCTGCCCACCCATGCCTAGCAAACAATTTCTCACTCTGCCTTCCTCTGCCAGAGTTTGGCAGTCACTTGTCTGCTTCTTGCTTCTGAGGATTGACCTCTTCCAGATATTTCATAGGAATAGACGCATACAGTAGTATATCCGTCTGGGTGTGCGTGTTTTTATCTTCAAGGCATTGTGTGTGTGTGTGTGTGTGTGTGTGTGTGTGTGTGTGTGTGTGTGTGTGTGATGCAGGTGCATATCTATGTGCCTGGATCGTGTGTGAATACACGTGTGCACGTGCAGGTGGGTACCTCAGGTGGACTCTTCCTTGATCCCTCTCCCACCTGATTCCTTTTGAGACAGGATCTTTTCATCAAACCGAGAGCAGGCTGATACTAGCCTTGCTTCCTAGCTTGCTCTGGGGATCCCATGTCTCTCCTCCTTAATATAGGACTCTAGGTGGGCTGCAGTGCTCATCTAATGCTTTTGTGGGTTGGGAATTCCAATCTTTTTTTTTGTTTGTTTGTTTTTACAGCAACTGTTTTAACTGCTGAGCCTTTTCCCCAGCCTGCACGCATATGTTTTAAAGTTAACTTGCTTAAGAAATAATTTATACAGATAAAACATATTCATTTTTATGTACATGTGTTTATGTATATGGGTGCATGTGTACGTTCATGTACTTGTCCAAATGCGTATGGAGGGCACAGGAATACCACTGTTTTAAGTTATCTGCCACGTGGATTTTGTTTTTCTGTCTTACTGTTATTGTTGGCTTTTTAAAAGATTTATTTATTTTTAGTTTAAAAATTGTGGTTGGGGTGTGAGCACACACATGTTATGTGCAAGGCACGGCTGTGTGCGGGAGTGTGCACACATGACTGCAAGTGCCTGCAGAGTGAAGAGAGGGTGCTAGAGCCCTAGAGCTGGAGTTATAGGCAGTTGTGAGCTCTCTAAGATGGGTGCTGGGAACCGAACTCGGATTCTCTGCAAGAGCAGTGTATACTTTTAACAGTCTTAACCTCTGAGCCATCTCCAGTGCCACCCTGCCACCTCCTCCTTGTTTTATTTCTTTAGACAAGGTTTCTCTGTATAGCCTGGAACTTATCAAAGAGCTAGGCTGGCTGGTCAGTGATCACCAAAGATCCTCATGTATTTATTACCACACCAGGCTTAAAAACCAAAACCCAACAACATTGTGCCCTGGGATTGAACTCAGGCCCCTGTGCTTTCAAAGCAAGTGCTTACCCCACCTTACTGTGTCTGTCCCCAGTTCCCCACTCACTGTTTTCGCGGACCCCACGAACGAATGTTTCTTTTTTCTGTTTGTATGAAATGGCAGAGCTTTTAAGGCCAGTTTACAGTTGACGGAAGGTGGACTGGCTCCTGATGCATGCTGCTTGGCCTCGTCCTCGTGGCTTCTTTGTTTGTTGCATGTGTAGTTTTGGTTCCTGCTTCCCCATATGACAGTGTGCTGTTTTCCTACCCGAAGGAAAATGGCTGCAGAATATTCTCTCACCTGTGCCATAATGCAGTTTTCAGATCAACTTCCCCACCTGGTATCTTCCCTCCCACTCTTCCCTTGTTTTTTCTCTTCATGAAATCATTCTCCCTGAGAGTGAGGACCACACCCCAAACTTTTCACTCAGAACTATATGCTGAAGGACTTGCCTGTTTACTGCAGTTATGCGAACATTTATTATTGCCGTGGTTTTTTTTTTTCCCCAGTTCCCACACAGCATTATAGAGAACATTCCTACATATGCCACCCTACATGGGATTTATTTACCCTCTCACAGGAGCGATGGCACATGGGGTGTTGTATAAACTTATCTCACTCCTGGTGGAGGCAGATCTTATCCAGAATGGCTGCACTGGAATCTTTACTCCTATGAATACCTAGAAAAACAAAAACAAAAACCAACAAGGCAAAGAAAAAAGCTGTACGTTACACTGGTGAGACCGAGACCATCTTCAAGCTGACCAGGCTAGGATGAGGGCCAGAGGGCACTTGAGCCCCAGCAGTCACGGTAAGATGTATTAGAAGGACAAGGGCTTCCCATGCAGTTTGTCATTTTCAGAGCCCTCCCTGTGAGGCTCAGGGATCTATGTAGGAAGACAGAGAGACTGTAAGAGCCAGAGGTGGAGGAGATGACTCCAAGGTGACAGTGTCTCCCAGACACAGAAAGGATAAACTCACAGAGACTGTGAAAGCATGACAGAATCCCAGCAACAAAAAGGGTAAGGGAAGAGACAGTCCCACCCCTAACCTGGAAGCTGTTTGCTGTTGTTACCTACTAAGAAACAGAATATCAGTTTTCTTCAGTGGATATACCAACCACACTCGAGAGCAGGACCCAAGTCTAGGAATAGTTGGCTAACAGACACCATGGTTTGATTGTGGCAGTGGTATGAACACACATACGCCTTTTTTTTTGGTGGGGGGCTTATCGACGTCCTTGTTTAAATTTATGTTTGTTTTTTCCCCCATTTGTTTGTTGTGTGTGTCAGGACGAGGGGGGGGAGAATTCATGAGAGCATAAGAGAACAAACATGAAGTTGGGTGGGTAGGGAGTTGGGGATGACCTGGGAGAAACCGGAGGGGGAAATAACAGAATCTGTTGTAGGAAACAAGAGAACAAGAGAACAAGTCTTTGGCCCGAGGAGATGACTCTGTGTAGCAGTGCTTGCTGTACAGGTGCTGGGACCCGAGTGTGAATACCCAGAACCCACATAAAAGTCAGATGCTATGGTTTAGGTGTGTCTAAGGAGAGATGGGAAGTAGAGATAGAACCCTTGGGAGCTTATGGGCTAGTTAGCCTGGCGTATGCAGCATGCAGCTAAAAACACCCAAAAGATACCCTGTCCCAAACACAGTAGAAGGCTAATGTTCTCTGACTGCTACCCGGGCACCATGGTGTGCACGCATGCGCACGCACACAGAAACACAAGCACACACACTGTCTGGAAGCACGTCCTCTGTATGTTTGCAGTGGTGGTGCATAGCTTCCTTTTATCCATGGTGCCCGTGTGGGATGAGTTCTTCTGAAGCTCTGGGTACTCTGTGGGGACCCTCCATCTGAGTGGTTACCACAAGTACTGCAGGTAACCCTGGCTGCGCATTCAACCTGCGTCCGTCTCGTCTAGATGGCTTGCAGAGGTTAAGTGCTTTTCTCTGTGGAGCTGTGTCAGGAGAATTGGCCCCTGGGGACGCCGAGACGGACAGCAGAGTGGAGAGCTGGCTGATTAGAGTATTAGAGCTACAGAGATCAGTATTGTCTTTTCCTCTTCTTATTTTTAAAAATGTTTCAAAGTAAGCCACTTTCCCCCAACTGTGACTGGTGATTTCTCATTCTGAGTCCTCTGCCCGACTCTCTCCAGCCTTTCACTTACGCCAGCACAGTCTTCTTCTCTTTGGGGGTTCCTCCTTGGTGAGAAGATCTCCCGATCGAGGACGGTTCAAAGCTTGACTGCTGCTTCCGGTTTGATTTTTAAAACAATTCCGCTGGTTGTCATTTATGGAGCTGTTGGGAAATTAGGTTTTTCTTTAACTGCATTACATTTGTTTTTTAAAGTTCTTGGTCTGTTTATTCTGTGTGTGTGTAATGGAGACTCTGTGTGTGTGTGTGTGTGTGTGTGTGAGAGAGAGAGAGAGAGAGAGAGAGAGAGAGAGAGAGAGAGAGAGAGAGAGCGAGCACATGTGCCCTGCTTGCCGGTGTTGGAGGTAGGATAATGGCATGGTGTGTGTGGGAATCATAGGGGGTACAGCCTGAAAGAATTGTTTATGTCTACTACATTTTTTTTCGTCTTGAATAATGTACTTCATTATGTATTCATGTCGTCAAACCTTGCTTATATTCACCCCCTTGCTACTTTGCCTCTTCCCCTCCTCCTCCTCCCTTGCTGGTTTCTTTAGTGTTGGGTAAGATGTCAGCGCAGTCATCTGTGTTTGCGGTGGAGGAGGTATGCCTGGGGATGGTTTTAGTGACTTCCTTAGGCAAACATTGCCTGGAATGAATGGGTTAGTTCCCCGTGTTTCCCGAGCACAGTTATAGTGGTACTTCTCATCCTACAAGCTGCTTCTCGTCCTGTGAAAGCAAAGTGTGTGGTGGTCAGGTCATGCCTGAGCTTCCTTCTTTCAGCTCTGAGAAAGAAAAAAAAAAGGTCCAATCTGAACTGTGTAATCTTTGTCAGTACTAGTTTCAGTGTGATGGCTTCTTCCTCTGGATCCCAGAGGAGCAGCCGTCACTCAATCTTCTGAAGTAACTTCAGGAGCAGGCCCCAGAGTGGGAGTTCTCCCGTCTCCAGTCTTCTCTTTGCATCGCCTTGATTGCGGTGTCGCTGAGAGTAGCTCCGAGCCTGCTGCAGCAGCTGAGTGCAGGAACACATAGCAGCAAAGGCAGAGGTGTTTGCGTTCAGACAGCACAGTGGGTTATTTTCCATTCCCGTACAGTGATGAGTACAGGTTTCCTTTGATGAGCTACTTGAAGGCAGAAGACAGGAAGTTCACAAACCTTTATGAAGTAGGCACATGTTTGCCACTCACAGTGAAGTAAAGTTAAATCACAAAAAAATAAGAAAGAAAAAAAGAATCGACTGGGAAGCAGCTGCCAATATTAAGTCACATCTGGAAGGCACAAATAGTTCCTATCCCCAGATGTTATTCAGAAATCACTGGCTGGGAGGTTAAAGATGACTTAGAGGGCAGAACCTCCGGCCTCCCTCGCTGTTCCCAGGGTTGGTGAACTTTGCATAAATTAGAACAGAAGTGACTCTTGCTGACGGGTGTACTTGTGTGCTACGTGCGCAGTGGATGCGTGCTGACGAATAAACACTCAATGCTGGTTCCTCTCGACTCAGGTGACTGGAAGGAAGCACAGTCGCTGGCATGTAGACTGGAGTCTAGCGGGAGTGTTGAGCAATCTTACCATATTTAGTAACACTCTTGGGATGAGATAGGCAGGGTGGTAGAGATAATAATGCTTTGCTTTTGAATGAATTTAAATAAAAATGTTTTTATTGTAGTTATATGGCTACTCAATAATTGATTTTTTTCTTGGTCATAGCATATCGAAGATGTGAGAGTTTTAAGTTGATGTAGAGGTACCAAAGTTTTAGTTTGTTCAGTGTGGTTGCAAGAATAAAGAAAATGGGTTAACACTTTGAGGATGTTTCTGCCTGACTCTAGAGAAAGACTGGCAGGCATTGTGTCATAGTGTCTTTGCGTAGCTGTCTTTCAGGTGGTAACCCTTCCTTTGCGTTCCCACAGGAGACAAAAGGGAGATTAGAGGTGTCCAAGTTAGATTTCAGATCCGTTATTTGAAGTGTGACATTTTGCTTAACTGATATATAAATAAATCCGAGTGCATGCTTCCTTGTGCGCAGCCTGTGTGTTCTGGGGCGCTGGCAGTGAAATAGCAGCACTGTAAGCCAGCGGGACCCAATAAAAGCAGTCTTTTCTTTCGTAGCTGTTTCCTGAGGTGGTACCTGTAGGCCCCTTTCCTGGAAGGGTTAGAAAGAAAAGGTTGCCGGTGACCTTTGAGATGTGCTTTTGCTATTTGCATTATAATCCTCTGGGCTTATGCTTTTAACTTTTAAATTCACTGGTGATATTTGTGAAGAGTTCTAGTTTCCATTTTATTCCTGAGTAGTGGCAGTATGACCCTTTACAAGACGAAAAGCAGGTGTGCACGCCCATGCCGGCCACTCCGATGCCTTCGGAGTTAGAGCGTTCCTTTCTCAGGATGGCTGGGATTTGAGACACCCCTCCCCTTCTCCAGTTTCATTAGTTATTCATCATAAGAGGAAGGCTTCAAAGTTGAATACCCAAGTCAATATTCGGTTTCATGAATAAGTTATTTCCCCCCTCTCAGGATGCTTTTTCTGGCGGTCTTTTTATGAATTCCTACAACTCTTTAAAAGTCTAACTTACTGGTAAATCTGTTTGACTTTTGCTTGGGACTTGCATCATATAAATGACAAGTCATTCATACATATCAGTGCATTGCTTCACATGGGCCTGGGGATGCAAAAAGGGGGTGAGCAGAACCCAAGATACAGAGGTTAATGAAAATAGCCTGTAGCTAGTCCCCTTTAGATTTAGGTGGAAGAAAGTGGAGGTGGCCTTAGATGCAGTTGTGATGTGCCTGGGATGGCCACTAAGCCTGTTGTGCTGGCCAGGATAGGTCGTTTGCAGCGTGGTAGCAAATAGCCCTCTGTCACAGGTGGTAAGCGGACACAGGTCTGTGGACCTGGGAGACGTCCTTCCTGCAGCCACTGAGACTGCTTCCCTCTGGTCTGTTGGCTTTCTGCTGACTCTCAGGACAGGACTAGTTGGGGCACTGGACAGAGGAATGTACTCATTGCTCCTGTGTCATCAGCCAGAACCAGACACATGCCTCTGTACACAGGACAGAGATGCTGGCGAGGTCCAGTCATGCCTTCTCCATGTTCTGTTTGCTCCGATGTTGGCGATTGGCACACAAGATTCACGTTGCTGGTCTCCCAAAGTGCATGTGCACTTCATCATTTGAGGGTGGTACCGAGCTGTAAGTTAGCTGACTCTCAGGTCTTAACAATGATGGGTGGGGTTGGCCAGAGCTAGGGTGGTAGGTGAACAGACCAAATGCGAATTTTTTATAACAAGGGATTAGGTGGAGTTTGCTTATACGTTTCTCCATATCAAACATCCCAAAGATCTGTCGTCTCTTTTTAAAAGTATTTGTGCGTGTAATATATGCATGATGTATGTGTGCATGTGTGTGGGTGTATGTGATACAAAGAAGAACTCTGTGAAGTCCGCTCCTTCTTTCCCCCTTCTGTGGGTTCTGGGGTTCGAACACAAGTCACCAGGCTTGCATGGCGAGCGCTTTTATTCCCTGAGCCATAGCCCTGGCTGCACTGTCTTTTTCCAGAATGCTCGGTCACTTGTCCTTGACATCAGAGCAGATGTGGGTTTGCTGCCCTCCGAGGCACATCTGCAGAGACGAGACCTGCTGGGCCCTAGGCCAGGCCGGATTCTGTAGTGTTTGCAGCCTTGCTTCTTCTGTTCCTGCTATCTCACCGCTTCTTCCTCTTCCCTGGACTCTGCTGCTAAGGCGCAGCCTTTGGGGACAGGCCGGTTTTGGATCACATTCCTCGGGGCAGTTGTTTGAGACACAGGGCAATTCTTTCTTCAAGCTTTTGTTCTTATCTGTAATGTGGGGCTCAGAAGTTATCACAGGGTTTTTAGTACTGGCTGTGTATTCCTTATCTGAAACCTGTGGGAACAGAAGTGTTTCAGATGTTGAAATATTTGTGTAGCGTGTACCAGTCGAGTAAAGCTAATCTAGAGACCTATTTGGATGAAGTAACTCAGTAGCGACTTTTGCCAAACTTAGTAATGTATGCAAACCACTCCATACAGTAGTAGCTGGTGAGTTTTCACCGCTCAGTCAGTGTTAATTGCGATCGATGTCCTTGCCTTGACTATTTTCTCACCAAATTCTTTTATGAAAGTTTGCTGTTGTTTCTTTTCTTATGGAACTAGGAGTCAAATTAGGGGCTTTGCACACGCTGCACACTTCAGTATCCATCTTTGTGGGTGTGAGGAGCGGTGGGAGGGAGCTCTGGATTTGAGTTCAACAATGCATTTTTTTAAAAATCATACAGTTTTTGGATGCTAAAGCAACAAATGCTCATTAAAAAGATTAAAAATTTATAAATGCATGAAAAACAAAACTCACCTGTTATCCCACTTTCAAAAGATAATATTTTGATGTTTATTATAGTCTCACAAATTTTTATATGTTCATAATAATTTATAACCTGTTATTTTTGTTTAATTAATATATATTTTCCTTGTGTACCATTCTAGGATAGAGTAATGCATGGTGGTGTACACCTTTAATTCCAGCACTGGGGAGGCAGAAGTAGGTGGATCCCTGAGTTGGTGGCCAGCCTGGTCTACAGAGGGAGTTCCAGAAGGCTATGTAGAGAAGCCCTATCTCAAAAACAAAACAAACAAACAAACAAACAAAAAAACCAAGCAGACAAAACCCACAAAACCCCCCAATTTTGCTTCCAACATTTTTATATGGAAAATTCCAAATATGTGGTAAAATTGAAATAATGTAGATGTCTGTCATCTATATCGTTTTTTTCTTTTTGTGATGCCAGGGATTAAAAACTATGTCCCTATCTCCTAGACCCAAGGGCGCCTCCTGGGTCTCAGCTTCCCAAGTAGCAGGGACTGCAAGCACAGGCTGCTTGTCCAGCTCCTTCAGAGTCTTACCGCTTGGTGAAAGGGGTTGTGGCCTGGCTTCACAGTGTAGGTGCTAGGCGCTCTTTCCATCCGCCTGTGGCTGGGCAGTTGAATGCTGACTGTTGCTTGGGCTTGAGTTCCACCTTTCTTGCCTGCTTTCGCCTCTGGCTTCCCAGACAAAGGAATGAGGAACTTTAGCTCTTCTCTGAAACTTCCCACTCATTTCTGGTGTCAAGGAACTTCCTGCCAGTTTACCTGGTCCTCTTGTTTGAATGACAGGTTCTTTACCTTAGTTTGGTCGTAATTGATAGAGGGCAGGAGGCAGTGTGGGGCAGGCAACCTTGGGGGACACCAAAAGTATCTCGGGCTTGTATCACTCCAGTGCCAGTTTCAAAAGTTGCCTCAAGGCGCCTGCCTTGACCTCACTCAACAGGGTGAGGTAAGGTGTGGCAGCCTTGCTTTGTATACAGTTCCCAGCACGTCACCTGGGCCGTGCCCGTGGTCAAATGGACTGTGCTTGTTAAACCCTCAGAACCTCCCGGCTGCTTCTACTCTTTGAGCACCTGGTCCCTTTCCCAAGCCTTTTCAGCACACACATCTGGCCTGCACTCTTTATGGCCTTTCACTATGCTTCATGTGGCAGGAGGCCCCCGGTATAGAAGAGGCCCAGTGTTTTCAGTCTTCTCTCCCCACAGCTCGCATTCCCGGGTGTTTTGTCTCAGTATCACGTCAGCACAGTGATAGTGGCTCCGTCTGACACAGTTGACATCTCTGGCATGTTCTTTCTCATAGACTCAGCTTTGGACAAGCCAGGAGGCAAGGCTTTAGCTTTATATATAGCTGGGCCTCACAGGGCCAAACACCAGTTTAAATCCTTTTTTTCCTGCATCTTTTTTTGTTGTTGTCCTGAGTACTTTTGATTCTTAGCCACCTCAGGCAGCTGATCCAAGGTCTGGCTCATCCACAGTTGAATTTACCCCTCCAGTAATTTCAGTTTTCAGTGGCCGAGGCAGCTAGAATGTCTCATCATCTCTCTCCATTGCATCCCATTCCTTTTTCTCCTCCGTCTTTTGGGGAGCACTGCTAACCCCATGACCCCTGGCCCACAGTTGGAAGGGCATTTGTCCTGCCTGTTTTCCGCTCACTCCTGGTACCTTTCTCCATTTCAGGAGACACTTTTGGTTGTCACAAGGTGTCAGCAGCGAACCTGCTGCTGGCCTCTAGAGATAGAAACCAGTTGCCGTTATACATTTTCTAACACCCAGTGCAGTGCCCTACCATGACAAATTACCCATCTCATATGGCGGTAAGCCGGGTTGGTAAACTCACACTCCAGGTGATGGTCCCTTTGTGAAAGTCTTCCTGGAAGTAGCATAACATCACACACGAACCAGTGCCGCATGGCTCCATCTCAGAAGGGCCATCAGCGTGGCCAGCCGAGAACCCATGCTCTCAGTGAGCTGTTTGGAAGCACGTATGGAAATGTGTGCTCACCGTCTTCTGTGTATGACAATACGCTCCTGGCTTCATCTTGGTTAACTAGATTTGCCTCCCAGCCTCTTCTCTCTTTTCTGTTGCTGTGTGCTGCAGGTGTTGATGCCAGGTCTTGCATTGCTGTCTAGACTGTTCCAAGTAATCCTTCTGCCTGAACTTCTCAAGTAGGTAGACTAGTAAACCTGCGTAGCTATGGGTAGGTTACTTTTTCTTTTCAGATCTCTAAATGTTTCTCCAAGTTTTTAGGTACCGTGTCTCTTAAGAGCTTAGTAACCCAGTCCATAGTCGTCAGTCTTGTAGTCTAGGACCAGGGTAGGTGAGAGCGTCATTGAGGTGACACTGGGGGCATCATGGTGGCTGAAGGGAGATGGATGCTAGGAGAACAAAGAGGCAATTACTTCTCTTTTTAGAGCGGGTCACATGGAAGGAGGCCTTTTCCATGCTCCAGAGGAACCCAGATACAACTTTTTCCTAGGCCACCTATGAAGAGTCTAAACTTTGGCCTCGTTCTGTCCGGAGTCCTAGGGTGGATGACTGGGCAAGAATGTGCATCAGATCGAGTCTAGACCTGGTGTTTTCATTTGACTTCTGATGACGATAGCGATGACTTTGAGTGACGGCAGTATTTCTGTCTGTGTTGGATGGACGGGCCTCTGGGAGCTTGTTAAAATGCAAGTTGCTCTGACTCTAGTAAGACTCCCGAGAGCAAGTTTTGTCCTTCTTGGAACATGTCCCTTCCTCACTGAAATCATAAAGCTATCAGCCAGTGACCAAGGCCAGGTTTCCTTGTGCCGGCTGGATCCGCAGAGACTGTTTGGGAAGTTCTGCTGAGACTGAAATGGGTTTTTCTCAGAAAGGCTGGTGGTCTTGGTGCAGGCGATCCACAGCTAACGAAGATGGACCAGAAGCCTAGCTCCCTGGCTCCCCAGCTGGTCAGGCAGCCTTGCCTCTTACTAGTTTGTTTTCTGTTTCTTTGCAGTCATCGACAGAGGAATTTTTAGAGCTGTTGTTGCAAGCATAAAAAGCCTGCTGTTTGTTTTTGCTTTTACCATCTTGAGATTTCTTACGATTGGTCTGCCTTGAATATAGTTTTGACTTTGTATCCTAAGGAAGCCTTTCCAGAATCAGAGCAGGAAGCCCAACTAGTTAAAGGTCCTCGTTCACTGGCTTGCCGGCCTTGTGATTGGGGGTGAGGAAGCACAGGTTGCCAGGAGGTGAGCTAGAAGCGAGCCCTGGGCAGGATTTCTCTCGGCTCCCAGCTGCATTCCTTTAGGACGACAGTGAAAGCGCTTATAGACCACACACTGGTAAAACGTTTGCGTGCGGTTTGTCTCGTCCTTCCCTGAGTTACGCCCGCCGACCTAAGGATCTAAAACTGTCACAGACGGAGCGTCTCGAGAAGTCCTCTTTCACGTTTGTGGCTTACGGGCTGCAAGACTGGCTTTCTGAGTGGACCCTTGATGACCAGAGCTTGCTGACTCTGAAATGAATGTTTGTAACTCCCTGACATAAGGACAAAATAAACAGCCCAGGCTTGCCTATAAATACACACCAGTGCCTCTCTGTGCTAGAACTCTGGGCCTCTGTGTGTCCTCAGAGGTCTCTTTTCATGGGACGTGTCCCGCCCACAGCTCTCTGTTAGACATGGCGTCTCCCTGCCAGCTACATCTTGGCCTCTGCAGTGCGGGCTGTGAGTCAAAAATATTTAAAGAGATACTCTAGGAAGGAGTGTCCGTCATGCAGTTAAGAAATTAAAAATCGACTGGGAAATGTAGTGCAAAACATAAACCATAGAAAGGGACTTTTAAATTTTAGCATCTTGTTGAACCCCTCCCCCTTCCCCACAGACTCTCTTTGAAGTCCCCCATTGGCTGACTTTAGTGAATTTTAAGCTGTTGAATACAAATCATAGAAATCTTAGTAAAATGTGTCCCCTGAAAGGGCACATACTGGGTTGGTATTTGTTTTGACCCTTACATTTAAGGTGTCTGTCAGGTAATTCTTAGTTTATCTGACTTAATAAGAGATGTTCTGTCTGCTAATGCTAGGGGCCCGAGCTCTTTGAGTTTTGTAATAACAGTAAAGCCAAGGAAAGGTCGTAAAATTCAATGGAAGCTGGTACCAGAAGACAGATGTTTAGTTTCAGTGATCATGAGCCAGAAGCATCTGTTTAACCGACTGGACTCTTTACTGCACTAAACTCACACATCCTTTGAGGATGTTAGTTTTACAGTTAAGAGTGAGTGGAGACGGTTCTACAGGATATACATGTTTAATGCGTTTAACGTGTGCTCATCCCTAGGGCTAATGGCTGATACACTATGGCCGTCACCATCCATTCCTACTTGATAGATATTTTGATGTGTAGCTTTTGGTTCATGGATTTATGTGTTTATTTTTCAGCGCTGGGGACCGATCCCAGGGCCTTCCCCTGGCTAGATAAGACATCTCTCACTGGCTTCAGGCATATTTCTGTATGTATATTTTATGTGAAAATGCTAACATTCACCAGGGAAACAAAGGGGGATGTAAAATGGGACATTATTCTGTTGGTCCCTTTTGGTGTTGTGGTTCTTGCTGAAGATGGCTAGAAATAAATATGACTCAGGTCAGATACTGTCGTGGAATTGACGATGACATTCAAATGCCCTTGTAGCCTAGCCTTGCCCAAGGCTCCGTTTATAGTTTAGTTATTTCTAAGGTTTCATACGGCAGGATTCTAGCTTTCTGAAGATTTTAATGTCCTTCGAGTTACTTGTTTCATGTAAGTCTTGTCAGAAGATGCGAAAATTGGAACCATCTTAAAATTAAAAAATGGGTTTCCATTTCCTGTTGTGCTGGGTGCCATCACTGCCCTCCTTTAGCATGGCACCTCCTCCAGTGGCTTTGAAATGAATACAGTGTGCCAAGGAGCAGAACACAGCTCATCTGCCCGGGATAGAATCCGGGTCCTTCCGTGGTAGCAGCTGACTTGTTGATACCACTGTGTTCCCCTCCAGATGTTCTCCAGAAATAGCCTGACTCCCAGGTTCAGATGAGCAGAGGCAAAGCAAGGGAGAGGTGACTTCCCAGGCTGCCTGCTGCTGTAGGCTTCCTTTCAAAGCTGGGAGCAGATGCCAAAGGTGTTCATTTCACATTCCCCGAGCGGTAGATCTCCTCGCATTGCCAAGGCATTGAGAGGTGTAGCAAGTTTCTCTGCTGCGTTCCATATTGCCCAGAACCCAGTGCCACAGAGAAGAATTTGGATGCTCCTGGGAAACCTAGGGACTAATGGAGCATGTGATTTGCAGGTGTGCCCTGAGGAGCTCAGAGACCTTGAAGGTCTCTACCAGTGACATTTACTTGTGTGTTTTATATACAGTGCTGAGTTTATAAACCACGTGTTGGCATATCAGGAGCTAATCCAGACCTGTAGACTCTCACTGGCATCTGGTGAATGTAGGCCGTGATGGAGTGACAGCCTTAGAGAACGAGGACTCCGTTCTCGGTTTGTGTCCCAACCTCCCACTAAAAAAAAAAAAAAAAAAAAAAAAAAAAAAAAAAAGGTGCATGATGTTTTCTGGTGACAGCAGGACTTCCTGCTGTGCTTCGTGAGTTATCGTCGGCTCCCTGGTGAATAATCTCTAAACAAAATTGACTGCCTTCTCTGTACTCACTTGGTTTGGCAAATCATTGACAGAGAAATGATTTTACAAGTGACTTGGTGACTCACCCAATGAGGCAACTGTGCAAAAGCCTTGAAACGCATACACTCGGCACTGTTTGAGAATTTATTTGCATCAAAGGTGGGTTATCCCCTTTGCAGCATGATGTCACTGAGATAAAGGAGACTTCAAGGGCGCGCGGCAACAGTTTATGGCTTGAGAGCACGTTGGGATGTTGCCCCTCAGCATATATAATTGCAGACACACATGACAAACATGGAAAGTGTGACCTAGCGACAATCGCAGAAGACAGACTCATAATTGTGAATATGTGTGTGAGTCTAGTCTAAGAGTATGTGCATCCATGAGTCAGTAAGTATAGGCAAATAATACATCACCTTGATGGGTTTTGGTCAATGAGATTTAAAAAAAAAGATGTAGTAACTGTCATCGCTTAATACAGTTTTCTTTTAGCAAAGGAAGGGAAGAAATGGCTTCCACTAACTATTTCCTTAAGGCATCACAAAGCAATCAATGGAAAAACACCTATACATCCAGAATATTTACATTTCATCTTTTGGCCTTCTGAAGGTTTCTTCTGAAGGCAGAGCACCTGTCTGAACACCTGTAGGAAAGATAAAGTGGTTTTCGCTGCAGGGACTCCTTGCTGTGTGGAAACGCCTCCTTCTCTGCGCCCCTCTTCTTATACCCTACTTGGGAGAGATTGGCAGCCTGGGTCCCAGAGAGACTCCTTCCTGCAACCTGCAGACTTTCCTTTTCTTTCTCTTTTTTGGATGTGGTGTTGGAGGTTGAGCAAACAGTGTGGGTAGCTAGTCCTTTAAGACTGTCCCATGGAATAGGCTAGCCGTATTTTGTTGCATGGGCCAGCATTGGTGCAGTTTGGGGAAGGCTGAAGAGAATAATGGATATTTGTACACCTAAAATACAGCGGTAGCCCGTAGAAGCAGTGATTCTATGTTTTGTTTGAATCTCTGAGTGCTTTTGTCCTGCCATTGCCTTCGAGTCCAGCATCAGCAAGTGCCGTGACTCTAGATACAGATACATTGGCAGTCCAGCCACGCTCTTCTGCCGGGCTGCCTGCACTCACGCTGTCGCCAACCTGTGTTTGCACGTATGTAGCAACTCCTTAGCATGCTTCATCATGCTCCATCAGCTGTATCATGTACAACTTTACCTCCACACAGGACGCCTGAGTGACTGTTGTACACCAGACCCTGCAGTTCCCTTTATATAATGTCCCAAAGCATTCGTCTTTGTTTATGCGGCGCCGTGTGTGTTGTGTCCTGCCTACCCGCATGGCCATCTTTTCCTCTTTGTCCTTTCCACCAAGAAGCTCCACACCACCTGAAATTTCCAAACTTTTGTTTGCTGCAGACGAAGTCCTTGAGGATGCTCGTTCTGTACTCTCCTTTTGGTATACTCTGCTTGTATATTTTGGGGCAGTGATTCCTTTTAACCTTAGGTTACAAGCTCAAGACAGCTTGCCTGAGCACCGTAAGTAGTTTAATGTTAACTGCAGTTAAAGTCTGTTATCACACTTAACTGCAGTCTAAAATTAATCTTGTTCGTGAATTTTGAAATCCTCATCACCTCCCACATTAAAATGTAAACTCTGGGAGGGCAGAAACTATATTCTGTGCTTCCTTCCCAGCCGCTTAAATAGTGCTTGATGCCTCATGGACACCCCATGCAATTTATTGCCTAAATAAACAAGCACAGGGTCTCTGTTATTTTTGTGTGAGATGTAAATTAAAGCTCTTTTCAACTCCAAGATAGAGTTCTTCCTTGTATTGTTAAAGTATTGTTGTGACCGCTATACACAGTCAATAGGGGACATGCTTTCGATCACTTTTCTGCTTTTGCCTCTTGTAATGAGGCCGGATTTGTCATAGCTGCTCATCACTTATATCGATCCCTCATGTCACTGGGACTGGATGCACTGAAGCTCTAGCTTTGCCACTTAACAAAGTGAAACGAATTATAACATCAGGGTGCTCGATCTGTATCTTGAGTTTTTCTAGGATTTGGGTCCATATCCTATGTTACTAGTTCATAGTTGAGAACCCAGAACTAAGAGCTTGCCCAAAGGCCTTTTGGGGTTGTCATGGTAGCAGGGTAAGTCACAGAGTAGTTACCGTCTTGAAAGCACTTGAAATTCAAGGTAGAAACATGCGTTAACAGAAAACCTGGCAGGCAGTGAGGACAAAAATCTTCAAAAGCTAAATACTTCTTTCTAAGTAGAATAAATGAAACGTAAAGGAAATACAGAAGTTTACCTATTATAAGGTCAATTTAACAAGTACTTATCAATCTAAATCAACATAGCTATTAGAAATAGTAGTAAATGAATAACTACCTGGTCATTGGAACCCATCTCATCCTAACATCTCTTGACAGAACACAGCTGACTGCGTCTAGCTTAGAGGTACGCCACCACACATCTGGTACCGGGATGTACACTGTTAGAGTGGAGGGCTGGGGAGATGGCCCAGTCTGTAAAGTACTTGCCATCTAGCCCTGAGAGCAGGAGTTCAGATCCCCAGCACCCATATAAGAATCAGGGTATGGGTGCTGGAGAGCTGGAGAGCTGGAGGGTGGCTCGGCAGTTAAGAGTGTTAGGCGCTGCTGCAGAGACCTGAGTTTGTTCCCAGCACCTACACAGCACATGTGAAGTACCAGTGTCGATGATCTCTTCTGGCCTCTGTGATACCAGGCACACTCAAGGTGCACATATATACTTAAAAACATTCATATTCATAAAATTGAATAAGTTAAGCTTGAAAAGCTGTAATCCCAGTGCTGAGAGGCAGAGAAAGGAAGAACCAAAGGCTCTCTGTCCAGTTAGGGAGCCCCAGTTTTAGTGACAGACACTGTCCTTTAAAACAAGGGCTCTTCTGGTTTCCCATGCACGTACACACAGATGCACCCACAACCATACATGCACAAACACACGGAAATGCATTCATATGCACATGTCCAGAAGTAGTTTCAATAAAATGTTTTTGTAGTGACATATTTTCTTAGACTACTGGGTAATTTACATATGTTGAACTTAGGCAACATTGCTATTAGGAAATTTATTTAATGTGTGTGTTACTGAGGGCTTAGTATATACTGAACAAAAGCAAATACGATTCTACCATCTTTACTGTGTAGCCTTAGATATTCATACTATTTGAGGCCCCATATTTTCTAGATCAATAGAATAATTTCCAGAGAACAGCTGTATCCATTGGTTTTTCCCTTGCAGCTTAGAGAAGGAAGGCTTGTTTAGGTTCATGGTTCCCCAAGAGTAAGAGCCGTCATGGACGGGATCACGCATGGCAACAAGTAGGCTAGAGCAGGACGCTGAAGGTTCGCATCTTGTACCACAAGCCAGAAGCAGAATGAGTACACTGGGGATGGTGCCTGTCTTTGAACCCTTAAGGTCACCTTTTGTGACCTTCTTCCTCCAGCAAGGCCACACCTCCCAAGTCTTCCAAGTAGCCACTGTCCACTAGAGACCAAGTGTTCAAATGCCTGAAACGATGAAGGACATTTCTCTCTCGCACCATCACAGAAGCCCAACTTCCAAGTTGCTTGAAATAATTCTAAAGTTTTAACTATATTTGGTCCACTGAGACAGGAAGTAGATCTGTTTTTATCTTTTATCTATAGCTAGTTTCTCAAATTGCAACAGAAAATCAAGTCCTAAATGTCTGTAGGATAATGCAGAGTGAATAACTTTATAAAGCTCACTATGCATAAAAAGATCCTTAAATATGATTCTTCATAGTGAATAATTTTTCTTACTGCGTTCTTTTTTGTTTGTTTGTTTTTCAAGACAGCGTTTCTCTGTTTAGCTTTGATGTCTGTCCTGGAACTAGCCCTGTAGACCATAGCTGGCCTCAAACTCACAGAGATCCGCCTACCTCTGGCTCCTGAGTGCTCAGATTAAGGTGTGAGCCATTATTCTTAAAAGCAAGAGAGCCTTTCTATCTTGGTTGGCCATAGAAGCCAGGAGGTTGGCTAGTAGTCTCTAGGTTCTTTGCTTTCTTGGAAGGAAGTGAATGTCTGGAACTTTTGTGTTTATATAAAACTGGTGGTCCATGGACCAATAGCATCCTATCACTGAGGGCAATATAGGAAAGTACAGCATAGACCCCACAGATTCTCCTGCACACCTTCATAGAAAGACATCCAGGTGACTCCTACAGCCATTGTGCAGACCCTTCACACCTGAGGCAGGACTGTGGGAAGAAGCAGTCTTCCCATCTCATGCCAGGCTTTCACAGAGGTGACTGTGGGACCTGAGTCTGGCTTCCATCATGAGGAAACTGAGGTTGGGACCAGTGGACAAAGGGATTACAGCATGCTACTGCTTTGCCCAGGACGAATCTTGTTGTCCTGGGCTCCTCCCCTAGGAGTTTCTCCTCTTTATTCCTGCTCAGCTGTGCTCTCAGCCTTCCAGGCTGTCTGTGGGACATTGCTGTCCACTGCAGTGTCATTTGCAACCTTTGTCCCTTAGAGCTCTGCTCAGCAATCATCTCAGTTACCTGGTTTCCTGCTCTTGTTTGGAACTTTGGGGAGAAACTCAGCTTGTCAAGGGAGACCAGATAAGCAGCAGTTTACTCTGATGCTGGGGTAAGGAAGGGTGAAGACAGCTTTAGAATGAGTGAACTTCTCTTAAAAACAACAACAGCAAAGAAACAAAAAAACCCAAAACAAACAAACAAACAAAAATTTCAGCTCTGTCCTTGAGCTGGGAGGAAACTTGGGTTCCTAGCTGCTTTCATGGCTGAAGTAGCTAGGGATGTTTAGTTATCTGAGAATTGGACATATTTTATTTTGGACAATGAATCTTTTCTTCACAAAGAAAGTTTTCTGTGTAACAATTACTGTGTGGTCATCATAATATTTGTTTTCAGGGTCATCTACCAGCGATAGGATTCACAGAGGGGCTATTAAAAGGAAACGAACAGGAAGTGGGCCCTGGGGTGGGGGGCAGAATCAGAGGTGATTAAGTGTTGTAAAGGCACTTTCTCAGGATGTAGTATTTGCCACCCCTTTCCTCTCGGCTCCCCGGCCATTCCTTGGTCAGGACTGAGGATGTCTGCGGTCAGGTTGCTCTAAGCACGTTTGTGGCTGCACCTGACTCTTCAATTATAAAAGACAAGCAAAAGACAGTAGTTACCCACCTCTCTGCAAGGCTCTCAGTACTGACTGTCCTCATACATTCAAGGGTAATAATATAAACATTTGGGTTGGACGCATACTTTTTAAACAGTGTCCAGACTGTTGCTGTTACTGTGATTCTACTAGACACTTGGATGAAGGTTATGGGCACACCCATGACCTTTGGAAAGAAGGCCTCCAGCGTTGAGCATTGTGCTTAGAGGCCGATGGTGAAATCCAGGCTTAGCCTATAGGGTCCAATGCAATCAGCTGGGAAAATGATCCCCATCCCCCATTATCCACTTTTGAGACCCTGCATTCCCAACATTGTGTCCAGTCAGAGAGATGGTTTCTTCCTCTGAATACAAAACCAGCATGCGTGGAAGTGAGTACTCTTTTCATATGCGCACCCTTCCCATTTCCAGATGGCTTGATGTTGGAACGGTACATGGAACTGGAGGTCACCGCCATGCTGTGCACATTCAAAGTGGGACACTGGTGCCTTCTGGCTGTTGCCAGTGGGTGTATCTGTTTATCTGTGCGAATAGTAGTGGACATTCGTCTGTGGAATGTTGGCTTCCATTTGGCCGATTTAATCAGGAGAACAAGTGGGTCTTGCTGGGAGGAGCTCCTGCCCCCTCAGAGCAGAACAGGGGCATTTTCAGTCTTGCCAGAGGTGGGTGAGGACTTCACAATGACCCTTTGCTGAGTGGAAAAGTCAGACTTTTCTCTGTGGACTATTTCTCTGTAGTACCTGCACATTTTGTGGTTCAGGGCCTGATACAATATATCCTGAGGCAGGAATGGAGGGAGGGTTGTCATGGCCTTCTGCCAGCCACCAGCTTCCCATTAGGCGTTTTCTACAGAAGTCTCTTGTTTATACTAATCTGACAGATTTTGTATGGTTCTCCCCTGCCGCATACTGGATCCATCTTTAAAGCGGGAGGTTCCCAGCCAATTCTGACAGAACCTGGCTCCTCAACGTAAGCTGCACCATGACTCCAGAACTGCAGATGAGAAGTGCTTTTAGGCAGGTGGCTTCCAGGCTAGGTGCTCAGAGTCCCCTGCTACATCTTCCTCTTCTTGTGTGTACCCAGAATGGAACCCAGTTCTGCCTCCCTTGTCCACAAATGGCCTCCGTGGCGGGATGCTATGTGTTTCACCGCCAACAGAACACTTATGAGAGCCCACTGTTTGCTAAGCAGTGGCCGAGGGACCATCTTAGTGAGAGGCTGAAGGGCATGGAGCATCTCTGGGAGCCTTGAGGAAGCGATTGGCTCTGCCTGAGGTTCTTCAAGAAGGCTTCAACTCCTCATCAGCCCCTGGAATATATCGTTTCCCCGCCTCCCTTTTAACAAAACCGGGTGCTGTTTGCTAGTGAAGAGCTCGCGCGTTTTCCTGCAAGAAGCACTCTCAACTTCAGAGTCGAAGTTCTAGAAAATAGTTTTACCGTTGAGGGGCTAGACCTGCTTGAGTGCTTCAGACGGTTTCTGTTTTCTGATGCCCCTGCACAGAAGCCTCACACACCCTATCGGATGCACTACCGCTGAGTGTTCAATGCATTTTTAATCTGCAGGTAATCATAGTCACAGAGTAGCGTGGATGTGTGTGCGGTGCCTTCCACATATTAGTTAAGAAAATGAAACACCTGGGAATAATTCTTGCTCCTGATCTCACTGAGTCGGGCGCAGTGTAGCAGCATCATAACACATATTCAGCACCCCAAGTGTTTAACTCATGCTTAGCATTTACCTAGATGTCCCTAACAGTAGTGTTTATCATTGGAGACTGTTGAACTGTTACCCGTTTTTCTCTATGACAGACGCCCCAGTCCCTGTACCTTCTGCAGGAGACTTGAGCATAGTTTACCCTTCTGGCTCTTCCCTGGTTGGGTTAGTGTAGCCTGAAACCTAAGGTAAGCTCTTTAACATTCTTTCTAGCTTGATTCCATACCCTAGTCTCCTGCTATCTTACTTGACAATCAGACCCAGGGGCTACTTTTTTTCTGTGGCATTAATGAGGTGTTTTTTTTTTTTTTTGATGAGTTCCATACAAGGGCTACCTCTCTTGTTGAGGACTGTGACCTCTAAATGCTTTGCCAGGCTCGCTTGCTCAGGAAGGTCAGAAGTGAAACATAGGGTTATTTTACAGTCTCTGTCTTAATGTCTGTCTGCCTCAATCTCCCCCATCTTAACCCTTTTTATAAATTTGACAAAGGCAGAAGGGCCTATATCAACTCTATGAGCTATGACATACAAGGTCGCTCATGTTTGTGGCTATATTGGAAAACGTTGCTTTGTGATGTCGGACTCCTCACAGCCTCCTGGTTTTGTACACTCATGTAGACAGAGCTCCCGTAGAATCTGTTTTGTACATTAATGCATAGATAGAGCGGCCGACATGTGACACTTTCCTCCCAATTGCCCTTTTTCACGAGTGACCTGCGATGTCACTCATGTTCCTGTCACAGGGAACGAAGCCGGTGGCACAGGCATAGCTCTGTGAGGTTTGTTCTCTGTGTGGCCGAGTGGAGAGCAACATAGAGTAAACCAGTTTGGGCCGGTTCCTGAAGCATAACAACATTATGCTAAACCATTTGCAGTGTGGTCATTTTTATTGGTATGTATTATTTGTACACAGTGCTGGGGGTTATTATTTGTACATAGTGTATAGTATTTTCATGTCCGAACATAGTGCCTTTTGAGTGTGGTCCCTCTTACAAACCTCAGCATCCTTCATCTCCTCTCCTCTCTTCCTGTTAGTCCTCATCCTTCTAGTCTTCTGCTTTGCTTCTACGTTCACGACATACATATATGTGATTCTGCATATGTAAAACAAAGGCATGCTATCCATTTCACACGTGAAATCTATGATTGTACTTTCATGTCATTTATATATGATTTTTGTGTATCTATATAAAATTCAGGATCCATGAATCATCAAAACTATGCAGTGTTTGTCTGAAATTAACTTAGTCCCATAATCTGAGTCTTCATTTCCATCTATTTTGTTGCAAAGAACCTTATTTCGTTATTTCTGACTGTCCTTGAAGTCTCAGACTAGCTTGTTCTGCATTCTGCCCAGATTGATTCCATACCCTCAGGTTCCTGCTTCCTTGCTTAAAATCAGAACCTGGCCCTGCTTTCTTTGTTTCTCCTGTGGTATTAACTAGATGGTTTTTGTGAGCTTAGCCCTGGTGAACAGTGCTTCAGCAAACGCTGCTGTGCGAGGACCTCTGTGACAGGCTGACTCAGGGCTCTGAGTATAGGGTATAGGTGAGTGGTAGGGCAAGTCTACTTTTAGTTTCTGGAGGGACCCCCATGCTGATGTCCCTAGTACCTGGACTGGTTCACATTCCCACCAGGGCTCCATGAGAGTTCCCGTCTGTCATTACCCTTTTACTGCCTTCTTCAGTCCTCGGTCACACCTGTATTTAGCAAAGGTTTTCACCTGTTTAGGGGGATGTTTCTTCACTTGACTGTTTCTGTTGCTGGGCAGAAGTGTTTTAATTTCATGAAGTCTGGTTTGTTGCTATTGTTTCCTGAGCAAATAGTTTTGTTTTGTTTTTCTCTCAGAAAGCCCCAGCTGCACCTTGAGTGTTTTCTCTACTTTTTTTTATCTCACATTTCAGAGTTTCACATCTTACACTCCGGTCTTTGATCCATCTGAAGTCGGTGTTTGTACAGGGTGAGAGATAAGGACCATGTTTCACTCTTTTACATGTGAATATTTAATTTTCCAGCACCATCAGACAAGTTATGTGATCATTTTTCCATCTAGACAGATGACGGCTTTATGTGCATGACCTAAAAGATATTTTAAAATTTGGCCCATGGGGTAAGAATGGGTACAGCTGGGAAACCAAATGCCCATATTAGTTTTAAGCAAAATGTGGCCCCAGGAAAGCTTCTGCTTGACTCAATACTTTTGTGTTGAAGACAGCAACAACAAACTCATCGCCAACCTGAACAGTTGGGGAGAGCTCCCACAGATCTGGCCTCACAGTTTTTTTTGCAAAGTCCAGATACCCTTTCTAGGTCCAGTAGCTGTACCTCTGTAAATCTCACGTGTATCCATTCACCAGCGTCTCCCCTGGTCAGTTTCCGGCCGTCATGTGACTGGTTGGCTTTGTGGGCTGTAAGGTTGGATATAAATAGAACAGAGTAAGCTGGGGAAGGAGGGCTGGAAGAAAGCGCGTGAGCCAAAGCCATTTGTTTTGTGTACTATGTGCCACATGCCAACACTTCTATAAAGACAACCTGATATGGCTCTGGACTGTACTTATTGGCAGAGTGGGTCTATGGCTGATGAACATAATTAGAGCCCTGTGTGTGCTGGGAAAGGCCCTAGCCCTTATTAAAGTTTGGCTTGGCGTTCCTCATGTAAGTAGGGCGTGATGATAGACTTTGTCCCAGCGGCCATCGCGAATGTCAGAGGTTAATGCCACGGCCAGCCCCAGCCTTGCAACTTGGGGAAGTTGTTACTGGGAAATCAAATTCATCCTGACTTTAACATAAACTAACTCTGTTGTGGACTCAGTGTGTACGTGTGTGTGTCTGTGTGTCTTTGTATGTGTGTAACATACTAGACATTACGGTTATTAGAGGGAAAGATACTGCTTCTTATAAGAGAATATTCTTTTTAGCCCAAGAGCTGAATAATTTAGGGTGCATCAATGGCAGGGATTATTATACAGTATTAAAATGACAAGTTGATGGGATACCGCATAACCTGGAAAGATTTCCCTAAAGAGCAATGCTAGCTGTACTGGTTGGCTTTTGTGTTCCAACTTGACACAAGCTGGAGTCATCAGAGAAGGAGGAGCCCCAGGTGAGGAAACGCCTCCATGAGATCCAGTTGTAAGGCATTTTCTCAATTAGTGGTCAGTGCAGGAGGGCCCAGCCCATGGTGAGTGGTACCACCCATGGGTTAGTGGTCCTGGATTCTATAAGAAAGCAGGCTAGCAAGCCAGTAAGCATCACCCCTCCATGGCCTCTACATCAACTCCTGCATCCAGGATCCTACCCTGTTTGAGTTGCTGTCCTGACTTCCTTCAGTGATGAACAGCAATGTAGAAGTGTAAATCAAATAAACCCTTTTCTCCCCAACTTGTCTTTTTCGGTATTGGTGTTTTAGCAAAGCAACAGAAACCCTAACTAAGACACTAGCTAAGTTTTAACTAGGACTTATTGTATACTGGACACCATTCTAAGAGTTTCCCACGAATTAATTTGCTAGGTCTTGACAACCCTCCTTTAAGCTGGGTATTCTTATCACCATCTAATAGATAAGAAACTGAGGCATGGAGAAGCTAAATAATCCATCCAAGGATGGACAGTTATGATGTGGCGGCATTAGGGTGTGAACCTATGTAATCAGTGGTCAAAGGTGCTTTAAACTTGTGTCTTCTTAGGACAGATATTAAAATTGATTACATCAAGTCTTGCTATAGAATATTAATTTATCAATCACGGCTGATGAATTCTTTGAGTGGTCTTTTACATTTTAGGTTCTTCTGTGTACCATGTTGTATCAGACCTGAAGAAGCTTTTAGCCTTTTGTTTCCAACTTTAGAGCTCTTTTCTTTACCTTCAAACCACCAGAACCTTCCCTATGCTAAGCTTTGGTTCTGGTCCCTTAGGTGCTATACACATACAGCCTGAAGTTGGTCTTCCTCACGGTTTGCAGGGAGCAGTGGGTCCCAGCAGGAGTGCCTTATATTTACTGGACTGCCATTTTCCAGGACTGTGAAACATATTATGCTATATTGAGTCATACAAATAGATTTTATTAGTTCATTAAGGAAGCTGAAGTTTAGACATTAGGTCTAAAATCACAAAGGGGAGGGAATCCACATCTTTGATGAGTAGAATCTTCACAGTGGTGCTACAAATGAGACTGGCCCCATAGGCTCCTAAGTTTGAGTGCTTGGTTCCCAGTTAGTGGAACTGTTTCTGAAGGATTAGAAGGTGTGGCCTGTAGGAGTAGGTGTGGCCTTGATGGAGGAGGTGTGTCACTGGGGTGTGCTTTGAGGTTTCAAAATTGTATACTAGCCAAGTATCTGTCTGCCTGTGACCTGCAGATCACGATGTGACACTCTCAGCTACTGCTCCGTCTCAGTCATGGTGGTCAGTGTCCTGCCGTGATGTTCATGGGCTCAACCTTTAAAATAGTAAGCAGGCCTCCAGTGAAATGCTGTCTTAATAAGAATTGCCTTGGTTATGTGTCTCTTCACAGCACTAGCACCGTGACAAAGACAGTCACCTAACCTCATTTTTAAAGACCTTGCTCACCTAAGATGTGGAAACTGCAGCGATTAATGGAAGGCCCTTCAGGTGATCTTAGCTCTGGTTTTTGACTTAATTGGCTCTGAACTGGTAATTAGTGTGGCATTCACCACAGGTATCAGTGGAAGAGTGGCTTCAAATAGAAACTAAATGGCTCTGCGTCAGTCTTCTGGGGCTGCTATAATAAAACATCATAGGTCAAATGTCCTGAAACACAGACTAAGTTCAGTTCCATAGTTCAGAAGGCTGAACGGTGTAGCTCAAGGTGCTGGCCAACTTGTTTTCTGGGAGTCCATCTTCCTGTTTGCAGGCCCAGTACCTTTCCTCTGGATGGGGAGAGGGGAAAGTGTATTCTTCCTTGTCAGTTACAGTACTGAGATGATACTGAAGAGC
Organism: Microtus pennsylvanicus; assembly: GCF_037038515.1. Classification (NCBI taxonomy): domain Eukaryota; kingdom Metazoa; phylum Chordata; class Mammalia; order Rodentia; family Cricetidae; genus Microtus; species Microtus pennsylvanicus. The sequence goes on from NC_134587.1 coordinate 14,005,664, forward strand.
CTTTGTTTTCTGTGACCCCCAAAGCCCTCTTGCTAAATTCATAGTTGGGGGGGGGCTTTTACCATATGTATTTTTAGTCTGTAGCGATAGCTCAGGTTACTGTAGCTGCCCAGCTTGGCTTTATTCCTCATAAGAAATGACCGTGTTGAAGGGTTTGTCCCTCTTGTGCCAGGAGCAGTCTCCTTTGGACTTTGATCATCTAGTGAGTGGCTTGCCGCATGGTAGGGCTTTAGTTACTCTTTGCTGATGAATTAATATCAGCGACGACTTCTCG